>NC_031989.1:83388419-83405102 GCF_001879085.1 Nicotiana attenuata
CGAGACTCTCTCTCTCTCTCTCTCTTGGTCTCTTGCTCTCCCTTCTCTCTAGAACCTTCTGGTTCTCTCTTCTTCTCCGATGAATCCACCGACTCTCCGGCCACCTCCAGCCTCACCTCTCTCGACCACCAGCCACTGTGAAACCTTGTTTTGTTGATTCCCTCTAACTTCGAGACCCCAGAAGCCCCACCATACAAGATGGTCATCGGAAGCTTTGCCTGGTTCCTCTCCGGTCATTCTCCGATGGGTTTTAGTCCGATGGTGCTACGAACACCATTATTAACGAGTGTCACAGCCAGGTTTCTTACCTCTCACTGGTTTCTTACGAATCCCTAATTTCTACCTAGACCTCTTAAATCTCTGTCTTTTTAACGATTTTTAACTTACTCTTTTGTGTTTGACACTACTCTCTACTCGATCTTTACGATTGCTTAAGTTTTCAACGTTTTGTTTTTCTTTTTAAAACTAGGGTTTCTGAACCTCTTTCGAGATCACTATATCTTCTGATTTTTTTCTAGTACTATATGTTTGTGTTTGTATTTCTGCTTGTTTGTGTGATCTTCTGGGTTATTCCCCAATTTCTATGCTTTAATTTTGTTCTAACGTTCCACTGATTCTGTGATCGCTTACTTAGGGTTCTTTTGTTTTGTGCCTATTGCGTTTAAATAGGTCTAATTGTTTTCTATTTATTAAATGTTCTCCTGATTCTGTGCATCCCTTCGAATCCCTAATTTTTGTATATGATTTCTTTGGAGGTTTTCCACTGATTTGAGCACTTCCTTGTTTGTGAGATGCTTTCCTTACTTGGTGCTGATTCCCTGTGATTTTCAATCTCGTCCGTGACTTCCTGAACCAATTTTTTTCAAAAATCAGTCTGTAATTCGTCTGTTTATGTGCACAATATACTTTTATTTTACTTTCCTTACTTGTAATTATTTTGTACTTAGTCCCTATTTCATGCATCATGCTATTCCTATAAGAAAATATCAGTCTTACAAAAAATCTTCCTTATTTGATGAATTTTGTACCGTTTGAGCTATGACTCCCTAATAAAGGGTAATCCGAGTCTTTAATTGATTCTAATAGGTACTCTTTCCATAATTGTAATCAGTCTATATGTATTACCTTATTTTCCACTTTTTTTCAAAACTATAAATGTCCTACCCTCTCTTTAGCAGACAAAAACAAAAAAATTCATTGTTTTGAACTCTCTCTTACACACATAAGCATATTCAGTGTTCTCTCTTGTTTTCTACACATCCTCTCTCACTTTCCCTGTTGACTACTGATTACTCAGTCGGCTGAAATCCAAGACTGAGTGATTTTGGGGTTGCTCTACTATTCTACTGCTCTATACATTGCTACTTGCTTGGTCTGCATACTACTACTCACTTCCCTGCACACAACTGCTCTATATTATCTCATCCTCGACTGGTATGCCCTCTATTGGATCTACAGCTTCCAAAACAATATGTTTCTATACATACTGCACTTTATTTTGTTTCGTCTATGCTTTTAGTTATGGTTCTGATGTTCTTATTGCAACTAACACGCCCCTGTGTTAGTTCATTAATGTGACTATCCTTCTCTTAATTCAGCATGCCTACTGATTTGCTTAATGCATGTTCTCCCCTACCCCCTAGCCCCAGTACATTGTCAGCATGTAATCCTGAGCCCTTTTGGTTGAAACCCGGTGTGACTGTCTAAGTATCCTGAAATGTTGTCTGTGTTGCTACATGTGAACTATTTGTCCCTATTCCCCTTTTTCCCTGTTTGTGTATACTTCCCTGAACTATATGTGGTATTTTGGTTCTGAGGTGGTCAGAATTGTCACATTGTTTTCTTTCAAAACTGGTTCTATATGGATCATTTTAAAACTGTTTTTCAACTCAATTTCTTTAAAAACTCTATCACACACTCTCACTACTCCTAGAGTTTAGGTTTTACCCCCTTCGTGTAAGCATTGCCTTGGGTACCTTTGAGTACCCATTGAACATTGATTCACAAGGCTGGTAATTCCACACTGCACTTGTTCAACATTTTGGTAGTGTTTGGGTGCTGGTATTTGCCCAGGACCCCAATGGGCCCTTAGGGAGCTTTGTCGCACCCAAACCATGGCCAAGGCTGTGAAACTCGAAAGAAGTGAGGTTGGATGATTGGGCCTGGTTGAAGGCTCCCTATAGAGTAACTTCTTATTTTATTTTTCATTATGTAATTCAGCTATCACGGTTTCTAATAACTTGTAAACAACCGATTGGGGCTATAGTGAAATTGGGATGGGATTATGCATGTTTAGTTTAATTAATGGGTAGAGAACATGTCTATAGCGATTTACTTACCTATTTGTGCATTAGAAACCATGTGTAGGACATGCATCTTACATCTAGATATCCTGTTTTAGGCTCTTTACTTTCAGATTGTCATACTCACTTTGTAATCAGTTAGTAATCGGCAAACAACTGTCATAAAATTACTACTGCATTTAGAGACCCTGCTTTAGGAGCTTTATGTGCATCAGATATCATGTTACTTAGGATTTTATTTCATCTGAGTTGCAATTGTTGAACTCCTCGCCAGTTTGTTTAATTTAATAACGCAAGTCTGGGCTAAAACTGCGTCTTCTCTTTAAAACTGGAACTAATATGCATGTTCAACTTTTCAAATAGGCAATACATACGACGCCTAGGCAAGCCTTAGGCTAATAATAATAATAATAACTGATTGATCTTGTTTTACCAGTTTCAGACTACTCAGCCTTTTTAAACTTTCCCAACTCTGTTTTTTTATCTGTCTCTCTGAAGTTCCCTTTTTGCTGAAAATCTCTCGACCTGGAAACCAGTTCCGTATTTATATACTCTCACTAATTTTCCGATTCTTGCTCTATTAAGCTTTCAAACTACTGGGTTATCTTTCTGCCCAGGAACACGTTATTTTGATAATGGTCTAATTAAACTGCTGTATTTTCCAATCTCTGTTTTCTTCAAAATGATGTTTTAACAGTTCCCTTACCTGTACTTATTCAACTGTTTTTAGATGTATTCCTGAAAAATAACACCCTTCTGGTCATTCAGTTTTGATTAAACCTTCTGCTTTTACTGAAACTTATCTTTTTCCGGCACCCCTGCTTTTAAACTCTCATCTTTTTTTATGACCTTAAATGTGTTTGAGACGTGCTAATTACATGTTTACTTGTGGAGGGATTTGTGAGCCTCTTATTTTCTTTTGTATGTTCCCTTTATGTGTAGTCCTACTTGTTATGAATGTCGCCTAGCATTTTGTCCTTTAAACCTAGGTGTTCAGCCTAGTACTTACCTTGTAGGAATAGTGGTCCTATATACCCTCTAGGACTTATAGGATGGGACGGGTAATAGCACGCAATAAGCATTCGTGACCAATCATGCGTTTAAATAACCTTTACGGGGTGGGAAGGGTAGAATATGGAGATGATGACCGATGCGCTAATATCACGCGTGACCCCTCTTCTGAGGAGTGATTGCTGGATATTGCATTGACGTGATCCATATCTATCATAAACCTAGGACCCCTCTTCCTTTATTTGCTTTTCATCCTTTCTTGTAAAACTCAATAAATCTTTCTTTTCATAAAATTCTGCCCTCTCTACTTATCTTCATAAGTTTTCAACTTATTGCAAATCCTTATTTGAGCCTTACTTGTAAAATCACAATTGTAACATGGCCGGGACCACACTAGTGGATCTTGAGGGGTGCCTAACACCTTCCCCTCGAGATAATTTCTAGCCCTTACCCTAATCTCTGGTTTGTTCAATTCAAACCCTTCTTAAAGTGTCCTAATGCACTGTAATCATTAGGTGGTGACTCTCTAATTCCAAAACCCAATTCTCGCAAGGGAATAGAGTTGTCCTACCAATTGTCGTAAACCCGATTTTGCCTTAGAAAAAGGGGGTGTCGACAATGCCGGGAGAAAAGAAAAAAGGTCCTTGGGTTATGCCAGGGAGGTCCACGGGTTATGCCGGGATAAAATAAAAAGGTCCTTGGGTTATGCCAGGGAGGTCCACGGGTTATGCCGGGGTAAAATAAAAAGGTCCTTGGGCTATGCCAGGGAGATCCATGGGTTATGCCGGGATAAAAAGAAAAAAGGTCCTTGGGTTATGCCAGGGAGGTCCATGGGTTATGCCGGGATAAAAGAAAAAAGGTCCTTGGGTTATGCCAGGGAGGTCCACGGGTTATGCCAGGACGGGTTATGCCGGGATAAAAGAAAAAAGGTCCTTGGGTTATGCCAGGGAGGTCCACGGGTTATGCCGGGATAAAAGAAAAAAGGTCCTTGGGTTATGCCAGGGAGATCCACGGGTTATGTCGGGATAAAAGAAAAAAGGTCTTTGGGTTATGCTAGGGAGGTCCACGGGTTATGCCAGGATAAAAGAAAAAAGGTCCTTGGGTTATGCCAGGGAGGTCCACGGGTTATGTCGGGAGAAAGGAAAAAGATCCCTGGGTTATGCCAGGGAGGTCCACGGGTTATGATGGGAGAAAAAGAAAAAGGTCCTCGGGTTATGCCGGGGATACCTAGGGAATGGGGCCCTATGTTGGAAAGGATGCAACTAGAGATTGGAGGCCCTATGCTACCATGATTTTGAATGTTTCTTCCTCTTTTTTTGTCATCATTCTCTCTTTTTTTTAAGTTTAAGAAAATGAGTAAAAATGCAGGAAAGAACTTGAAGGAGACTTCCCTTTTGGATTGATTATTGCTGCAGAGCTATTTCTAGCTCTTGCGCATTTTTCTTTTTGGTTGCACCTGCTTCTTGCACGGTTGCTTTCGATTGCACTTGTTTCATGATTTAAACAAAGAACAATTGTTAGTTTGAAACGGTGGTTGGTTTTGTGGCCTTGATTATTTCAATCACTTGATCTCGGCCCGGCTTCTTAGATGAAGATCTCAACTGCAATTGCTTATTCCCTAAGGACCGATTTCGTTTCAAGCCTTGGAGAACTTCTGGTTTTTCCAGACTTTGCCCTGACGGTTGGTCACGTAGGACTTCAGCTTTCAACTTTGTTTCGCCTTTGTGGGCCTTTCCCTTCAGACTTGTTGCCTTTTCTGTTTTTTCTTTTTTTCTTTTTTCTTTTTCTTTTTTCTTTTTTTTTTTTAATTTCGGAGCATTGTGGAACTTTTTGCTCCTCAAACTTTGTCGCAACAGCTAGTCGCGTGGGACTTAGCCTTTTCCAACTTTATTTTGCCTTCGTAGGCCTTTCATTTTTGGGTTCTTTCTTCCATCTTCAATTTCAGAGTATTTGAGGCACTTTCACTTTTCAAACCTTTGCCAGGACAGTTAGCCACGTGGGACTCAACCTTTTTAACTTCATTTTGCCTTTATAGGTACTTCAACTTGATTTTCTCCTTCCAAGAGTTTTCAATTTCAAAACATCAGCTACCATGGCTGGTTGTGGTCGACTTGATGCCCCTGACGAGGCAGGGTGCCTTCTGTATATTAGCTTGTACCAAACGAAAGCCCTGTGAATCAGTCTTGCAATCTCTTCTTTGCCTCAGCTTTGGAACAAAGTTAGACCGAAAGGGATTCAAAGAAAACAAACAATGGAATGGAAAATGGGTTCCAAATAAGAAGTGTCCCTTTCGGGGAAAGGAAAGAAGGACTTATCTGGAGTACATGCGGACTTCAATGAACATGACATGCCTTTTGGACTGGATGCATGATCCATGTAAACCGTCCGACTCTCAGAAATTCATCACAACTTTTGCCTCAAAATTGAGAAACCTTGCCAGGACTCTGTTGACGTCGATGGCTGTGAGGATCCTCTTTTCCATCAGGGACGCCCTTTGCGGGTTTTCGCGAGCTGACCTCTCTCATTTCTCTTCTCACCATCATCTTATAGTGCTCTTTGCGAGTTTTCACTAACAAGACTCTCTCATTTTCCTTTTCTCTGCTTACCATCGCCTCGTGGTGCCCGTGTGGGTTTTCACCAATAAGACTCTCTCATTTTGTTTCTCTCACTTTGATTGTATTGAATCCAAGTAGTTGTATTCTCTGATCCTTGAACATTCTCACCGATTGATCTGAAGGACTTGAACAAGGTTTGAGTAAAAAGGATTTGGATTGAGTTACAACTCTGGAGCCATTCAGGCGGGATCATTGCCGACCATTATAACATCTGCCCCAGTTTCACTTTTTTGGGGAAAACTGGATTTTTATTTTGTTGTGACTGAACCCCAGAGAGAGGCTGCCTACGTATCCTTTCGGAATCAAGTCGAACGTAGTTCGAGGAAAACATTTTGTTTTTGATTTTCTCTTTTTGTTTTTTTTGTTTTGTTTTGTTTTCTTTTTTTCTTTCTTTTTCTTTCTTTTTCATTTTTCATTTCATTTTCTTTTTTTGTCTCTCTTTTTTTCATCTTTGCCTTTTCTTCCATTTTTTTCTTTTTTTTTTATATCATTTTTCAATAACACTTCCAGGTTCCAAAGAGGGTAATCAAATAATGAGAGCCGGCTCAAAGGGTTTACAAAGGATTGCAGTTAAGGGATTTATCATTCAAAGGGAAGTAGACTACTCAAGAATTTTCTATTTTATTTGTTGGAATTGAATTTGAATAAAGAATTAATAGAAGACGGAATCACTGAAATCTTGTTTCGTCTTCACTGGGAACTTGAGTAAGGAGTAGCCTTTTAATTTTGGGGATTTTCTAGAGTTTGAAANCTCAAAGAGAGGCTGCCTTACGTATCCTTTCGGAATTCAAGTCGTAACGTAGTTCTAGTAGTAAACTATTTTTGTTTTGTTTGTTTTTTGTTTGGTTTTTTTTTTCGTTTTTTTATTTTTTCATTTCTATTTTCTTTTTCCTCTCTCTTTTTTCATCTTTTCTCATCTTTTTCATTTCATTTTCTTTTTTTGTCTCTCTTTTTTTCATCTTTGCCTTTTCTTCCATTTTTTTCTTTTTTTTTTATATCATTTTTCAATAACACTTCCAGGTTCCAAAGAGGGTAATCAAATAATGAGAGCCGGCTCAAAGGGTTTACAAAGGATTGATAGTGTTTGGGTAGCGAGAATGAAAGCCTTCGTCATCCCAACCGGAGAATATTAGAACTATATGGAGGATCAAACATAGTACCTTTTCACTGCATTTGCATTGACAGTTGTTTTAGGGCCATTTCCTTCGATGTGTCCCAAGTACAACGCACTCTTTTGGCAGTACTCTTGTTGTAATGTATGGACCTTTCCAATTCTGGAACCAATTTTCCTTCAGTTGTTCAAACTCTTTGTTTTATTTTCTCAAACTTATCTTATTTGCATTTCGACTCTTGATTCATTATTTCGAAGTCTGACAGCATTTTGGGATCTGGGCATGAAGTCCGCAATCATGTCATGCTATTGAAATTTGTATTTAACAGAACTGAAAAGAGAATAAGGAAAATGACAAGATTAAGAAAAGAGACATTCCCGGACAATGAAATATTAATTTCATTTGATTATTTTGATTTTTGAATTTTTGATTTTTGATTTTTTTCTTAGTTTTGAAGATAGAAGGGTTTACATCGGAAAGTAAGACAATAAAGTAAAACATCCGGATCACACCCTGAGATAATCCGGACGCAGAAAGGATACCAAGACTAGCTACCGAAACTCCCGCCTGACGGGGAACTTTCAAGCTTGGCGGTCGTTTTTCCATTTTTCTTCTGTTTCGGCAATGGCTGCAATGGCCTTCAGTTCCGGATCACATTCTTCAGCTTCACAAATCATTCCGACTATTGGCCCGTCGCTGTGGGCGGGCAACAGATTGATCATCGCATCAATAGCTTCTTCATCCTGAAAAACAATTCTTTCGGCTTCAATCAAATCTTCAACTGCCTTTTTGAGGGTCCAGCAGTCTTCTGTACTGTGTCCCACTGCTCCAGAGTGGTATTCACATATAGCATCATCTCGGTGCGAGGGGGACTCGGGGTTCAGCCGGTTTGGGGCCACTGGCTGCAGGAAAACTCGCTTGACTAGCTTTTGGAACAAACCCAAGTATGATTCACCAATAGGGGTGAACTGATTCCTTTTGAAAGGCTCTCTTGGGCGAGGATTGTACTGGGGAACATTTGATTGGGGATTACATGGAGCTTGGTAAGGATGGGCATTTCTGGGTGTTAGAGCTCGATTTTGTGTATAATGTTGTGGCCGCGTGCAAGGTTGCACGTTCATCACCGCATACCAACAAAACCAACCACCTGAACAGAACCTGGCTAATTTGCTTACACCAACAAATTTGTTAGTTTTGAGACATCTAACATATAGGAAATCGCATGTTGGGATGCAATGCACCTAACAGTTAAATGCTTCTACCGTGTGTTTCATCCCGGCCTTAACTAACCCCTTTCACTCTGTACCTCTTTTCTTCATTTCTGCCTCTCTTTAATCACTCTTGATTTTTTCATTTATCTCGTTTTTGCAACTCTTTTATTTTTGGCACTCTCTTTTTCTCTTTTGTTTGTCACTCTTTTTTTTTTTCTTGTTGCTCCCTTTTTTTCAACTTATTTTTTCACTCAACTTATTTTATGGCTATGATCGAATCCGATGGGGATTACCTACGTATCATGACCCCGCATGAATCAGATCTTGTGTAGTTCGGGAAGATCGAGAATAGAGTAAATAAACTAACTCTTTTTTTCTTTTTCTTTTTGGAATTTTTTAAAGAAATGCTTTAAAAGAAGAAAGGAAATATATTTATTTTGATTTTTGATTTTGATTTTTGTTTTGCTTTTTTTTCTAAAGAAAGACTTCTAAAAAAATTCATTTGCTTTTGATTTGAACTTTGGGAATTTTTAGAAGAAAATAATTTTGTTTGAATTTTCATTTGTTTTCTCTTTGTCTAAATAAGAACGAAAATATTTTTTGAATTTTGGAAGTTGCCTCTTAATTTTCGAAAAGGGGACTTTTAAGAAAATATTTTGGATTTCTGAGCTTTTATTTATTTACAAAGCACTTCTAAAGAAAAGCGAAAATATTTTTGGACTTCAATTTTTTTTAAAATTTTTATTGACATTTACAAAAGAAAGACTTCTAAACAAGAAAAGAATATTTTTGGATTTTTGTTTCTGATTTTTTTTTTTTTGGGAAAAATACTTCAAAGTGAAGGAAACCCGTATTTTGGATTTTGATTTTTATTGATTTTTCTTTTTCGCATGAAAGACATTGGAAAGAAGGAAACTATTTTTTGAGTTTAAAAACTACTTTTACCCTTTTTTTTGAATTTTCTAAGGAAAGATTTCTAGAGGATGAACTAAAGGAAAATATTTTTAGATTTTAGAAAATTAGGGTCGGAACCGATGAGGTTTGCCTACGTATCTCAGATCCGGTGAGAATCAGACCCGCGTAGTTCGGTCACATTTGACAAAAATAAAAACCAGCTACTTTTCAAACAGAAAATTTTTGGTCAGAATTTCGGCAGCTTTTCAGTATATTTTGGACACTGATTTTTCAAAACAATTAATTATCTCTCTGAGCCCTCACACTGCTATTTTCTTTTCCCAATTTTTTTCTATTATCCACAAGTCGGTCAACATGCAAATCCGAAGCAAATAAATGAACAAGTAGCAAGTAGGATGCACCGGGATGGTCTTTTCATTTTAGGTACACCTGTCCTAGACAGACCCAACCCCTGTGTTGAGTCTCCTGAGTCAAATGCACGTGATGCAAATAATCGTTCCTACAAGGGATCCGGCATGATGTTGCGTTATTCTAGGTATAAAACCTGGGGCTTGTGGACTAGACTTGGGTTACCCGAGCGGACAACTGGGGTCGACGAGGGGGCAACGTACCGGGAGCACGAAAGTATGCCCGGGCTTGTTGCTTGCCCAGCCCCGTCTTATTTGGTATAATTTCTACAAAAAAAGCGGGCCACGCGAACATGTGCACCATTTTCAGAAGACTCAGAGGGGTAGCGTAAGAAGATATTTGAATACAGTTCAAGTAATATCAAAGCGGTAATGACAATTAGCAAATTAAGTCCACAAAATACAGTAATGTCAACAATAAAGCCAAATAAAAATCACATTAACAAGCTCGAATTCTTGAACCCTGAATAAAAAGTTCTGGGTTCACTATCCCCAGCAGAGTCGCCAGAGCTGTCACACCTCCTTTTTACACCACCCGACGGGGGCAGTATATAAGGGAGTTTTTTCAATTTAAGTGACACTATTCGAAATGGGATTATTTATTAATCAGAGTCGCCACTTGGAATAATTTATGGTGTCCGAAGTCACCGGTTTATCTTTAATCCCAAATCGAGGAAATTTTATTTTTAAAGAGTCTGTGAACCAGAAATTCTAAGTAAGGAATTCTGTTAACCCGGGAGAAGGTGTTTGGCATTCCCGGGTTCCGTGGTTCTAGTCGCTTAGTGATTATTACTTGGCTTAAATTGTCTAATTACTTATTTTAGAACCTATGTGCATTTACCTTTTACCGCTTTTAATCACTTGATTTATTCTTATTTAAAGAATTAAGTTACGCGTACGTATGCTCTTTTCTTTTGGTGCGTCAAAAATCATGTCACGCGAACGTGTCCACAACTAATAACTCTTTGTTTATTTTATTAAGGAAAGTTTGGTTGAAGTTGTGCGGACGCATCCCTCGAGTCTTTTAAGAATTAAATTTGCAATTATGTTACGCGAACGTATACATTATAACAATACTAGCCTAAATCGAGCCTAAAGCAAACTACGAGTATTTGGTATTTTCTAGATCTAAAATTATGAAGCTAATGCAAGGGCCACGTATTTTGGGGTTTTAATTATGCATGGCGCACCCCGAGTGATTTCCTCTTATAAGGAAAATTAATTATTTTAGGTCAACTAGTACACTCCTATTTGGGACTTAATTCAACAAAGGCTAACTAATTAATGAGAAAGGTCGCAGAATATTTTTGGGTAAAAGGGAATGGGCCAGGACAGGCCCCTGCTAGATCAATTTGAAGGAGGTGAAGAAATGGGCTCACGATAAGGCCCAAAAACCAGAAGCCTGGGTTACAATTACAAGTTCTGAGACAAACAGCCCACGTTGGGCTTGGATTCCAGGAAGGCCCAATTGTGCAGTGGCACCGACGGCCTACCTACACCTCTTTACCTTTTAAAACCATGGTATATATAAATCAAGAATTGCAAGAGAATTTCTTTCTAGATTTCAAATTTTTAATCACAAAATTAAAGGCTAATCAGGATACCACTGTTTATAAGCATAAGCTATTCATGGCTAAACTCCAAATTATAACTACTTGTTTATGAAAAACATATAATAAAAAATTAATGGCACGTCTTAATAAGGCCAGATCCAGCCCACCTTTATGCAAAGAATGTTCATCAAACTTGAAGAAAACAAAAACATGAGCTCAAAGCCATTTGGGCCTGAAATTAGGCCCTAAAGGCAAAGAGTGAACTCAAACAAAAGGCACTCCAAATATAACTTTCGACAGGCTGCTTTGACTTAAACTTAACCAAGTCCACGTTAAGCATTCGAATTTCTGAAATTACAGCCAGAAACATCTTGATTCCATGAAGGTTGTTCGCAGAATCATGTTCAAAAAATTACCAAGAAACACACATTTAGGCGCATTAATTGCAACCCAACCTGTGAAACGTAAGTTTAGATTCAAGCACTTAGACAGTCCCATTATTACACAATTTTTAGTATTGAATGACAAACTTTACATCAATAATGAGCTTTGCCTTGCTGTTAAACTCATGCTACTGTTTTCTTGAAACAAGTGTGCAAAAATGATAAACTAATCTAATACTAAGCTATTACAGATTTTCTACTATAGAGACTCTTGCTCCTTTTGAACATGGCTTTGTCCATAGCAGCCTCATCTTATTTCCTTAACTTGTAAATCCCACCTTAAAGCTCTCAAAGCCAATTGATCCAACCAACTGGTGGCTGAACCAACATGGCTACAGCTCATGACCAAACAATCAAAAAAGAAAAATGAAAACAATATTTTGAGTGAAGGAATCAGATGAAAGAGAGAAAGAGAAGCATCATAAACAAAACTGAACCTAAATGCTGTTATGAGACACAACTATTTGTGCTATTTTAACAACATTTTCCTACATACTGAAATGTATAGAAAGACACATGAAAAGCTGATGAAGAACAATGAACAACACATTAAGTTCTATTATTGAAACATACAATCATACACACATAGTCATGAATAACTTCAGATTTGCACAAAACAAGTTCATTCTCATAGCTAGAGTGTGGTTACATAGCTATAGATGATTCAAAGAAAGGACTAAATAAAGGTCACTAAAACAGTTGAGCTTTCCAAAAGATAATGAGCAGCAGCAAACAACAAACGACAGCTAAATCAGACCCAAGTTCAGGCTTAGAAACCCAGAGATTTCAACCAAAGAAAACTAGGAGAGAGCCTTCTACTTCAAAACATCTTTTCAGCTTTTAAGGAAACCAAGGAGGAAAGTTTTTCTAAAATTTGAAACCTAGTCTTTTCAGAATGATTTTTTGTGCAGTAAATTGATGCTCAAATCTGTGTGTGTGAGTGAGTATTGTTCCCTTTTATAGAGTGTGCAAGAATATGGCATCAAAAGGGAATATTCTGACCTAAATTCCTGATTTTCAGAATAGTACAACCTCTTTTGACAGCTGTATGTCCTTTTCCTCTTATCAAATATCAGCATTGGCTAAAGATAGGGACAGCTGTCCTAAGTTCTAGAATTTTCTGATTTCAACCTAAGTAAAAATCCAATTTTACCCTTTCGGTTACTGCTTATTTCAGTTTTACCTAAACTCTTTTAATTCAAATGAACCCCCTAAAGTTCTGCTGATCTTCACATCCAACCCAATAGAAGCAGAACACAGAAAAGACCCCGGGATTTAAGTCGAAATGACAAAAAATTAACAAGCATGATAATATAATCTAAAACTAACTAATCAGTAAAAAAAAACTATTCTAACCAAGCCTAAATGAGAACTAAACTTGGACAAATGTTGATAGCAGTACTGATAACAATTTAAGAAACAGACATGATAATGCAACGACAACTAAACTAGCTAGAAGTTATGCATTTTGCTGACTAAAACATGCTTTCATTAAGAAGTAATTAACAAACAAGGTGGAAGAAAGAAAAAACCAAGACTAAAAGTTTCTAAAACCTGCTGCCAAATCAAAGAAAAATATTCAGACATACAGAGAGGGATCAAAGCAACAAAATAAAGCACAAATCCAACAGAAATCCTAAATGAGCCTGAACATGCTTTAACTAACGGATGGACAGAATAATTAACAAATCAAAAGGAAAAGAGAGAAACCTAACATGCTGCAAAAAATAAAAGAAAAACAAAACATGCATAGAAGAAACAAAAACCAAAATTAAGAAATCAAAAAGAAAAAGAAAAGGATTTTACCCGATTGAAATCAAAGCTGGATCAAAACACGAGTTTGTCCAAATATCTTGAAGTGTAATATGGACTTTGACCAATATTAATCGACTATTCTTAACAAAAACAGTCGATTAACGAAGGTTTTAAGTCCATTCGACTAAATACAACCCGAAAAAGCGAAGAAAGAAAATTAGGGTTCTTTCGGAGTCACGAGATTTGAAATTCGAGGAACTCGGGGCTGATTCGAAAGGGGCTAATGGTGGTTTGGGATTCAGATAGGGGTAAGCATCATAGGGTGTGAATTTGGAACGATTTGGAACGGTTTAAGTTTTGGGCCGTGATTTTTGATCTAAGATTCGAACAAATCTAAAGGGATTCGAGGGAAGCTAATTGGACATTGGGAATGAGGAGGTGAAGGGGAGTTCAGGGTGTAAATTTAAGGTCGATTGGTGGCCGACCGCCGCCGTAGGCGATTTTCGACGGCGGAGCGGCGGTGGAATATAAGGGCGGCTAGGGTTTGGGTCTCAGAGAAGATGAGAGTTGAATGGAGGGGTTTGGTTTGGGGGGGGGGGGAGTAGGTCTCTTTGGACAGTTATATGGAGAACGGGTGTTGAGTTGCGAGCCGTTGGATCAAAGAAATCCAACGGCTGGGATTGATGGGTGATGAAACGGGGTCGTTTAGGGCTATATGGGGCGGACCGGTTTAACCAATTTTGGGCCTGGATCTGGAGACGGGTTTGGGCTGATTCGAGCCAAATTCTGGGCTCTTTTAGGACCCAATTCCGGAAATTAAAACCCTCTTCTCTACTTTCAAATTCTTCTCTTTCTTTCTTTTTTTTAATGAATTTTTTTTAATTAAAAATCGTAAATTACCTAGAATATGAAAATTAAACTTAATTAATTAATTACAAAAATTATAAAAGCTACCTAATCCTAAATTAAAAAGAAATATTAATAACTAAAAAAAATAAAAAGGGAAAAAAATGTAGAAATTGGCCATTCTTTTGTGATTTTCATTTTTAATAAAGCGACTAATTGATTAATTAATCGCTTTATTAATGTAAAAATAAATCCTAAATGCAATGCATGATATTTTTTTGTATTTTTCATAATTTAAATAAAACTTAAACATGCACAAAATGCACACAATTAAACAAAAATCCTTACAAATCCCTAAACTAACAAATAATTAAAAGAAGAAACCTAATTATTGGAATTTTGTAAGAGTAATTCATGTGGGGCAAAAATTACGTGCTCACAGTGTCTGTCAGATATAGTTGTGTGCCTAGGAGATTTCTTCCTTTGTCCTGGCTTCGTTCTTTGCTTCCGTCGAGTCGGGCTTCAATGAACCCCCGAGGTCGAGGACGAGACCACGAGCTCCTACCCTCGATAGGAGTCTCGCAGGTGCGTAACCGCAACTGCGGTTAAATCTTTCGCACCTGCGGAAAGCTGAGGGAGCCCAAATTCCGCTCCTGCGATGGGATGGCCGCTTATGAGGCTCCGCTTCTGCGGTTCCCAAGCCGCAGAAGCGAAAATACCAGAAGAGAGATAAACCAGCTGCTGCAACACTTCAAAAATTCTTCCGTTAATCACCCGAAATCATCTCGAGGCCCCCGGGACCTCAACCAAAAGCACCAACAACACCTAATACCTCATTCAAACTTGTACCAATTCTTAAACCACCTAAAACAATGCCGGAAACTCGAATTAAACAAGGATTTGAGCCTAAGAACTTCAATTTTTATCAAAATACGCTTTCGATCAAAAACTAACCAAAATACGTCCAAATGACCTGAAATTTTGCACACACATCCCAAATGGCATGACAGAGCTACTGCAACTTCCAGAATTCCAATCCGACCCTCGGATCAAAAACTCACTATCGGACCGGAACTTCAAAAATTCAAACTTCGGCATTTCAAGCCTAAATGAGCTACGGACTTCCAAAATACATTCCGAACATGTTCCCAACCGCGAAATCACCTAACGGAGCTAACGGAACCATCGAATTTCCATTTCGAGGTCGTCTTCACACTGTTCCGACTATGGACCACTTTTCCACACTTAAGTTCTCATTTAGGGACTAAGTGTCCCAAAACTCTCCGAAACTCAACACCGAACGTCCCGGCAAACCAAAATAGCAGAAATGAACATAGGGGAAGCAGTTAATGGGGAATCGGGGCGTTAATTCTTAAGACAACCAGCCGGGTCGTCACATCCTCCTACACTTAAACATTCGTTCGTCCTCGAACGAGCATAGAGAACATACCTAAAGTAGTAAAAAGATGAGGGTACTGGCTGCGCATATCCCGCTCGGTCTCCCAAGTCGCCTCCTCGGCCGGCTGACCCCGCCACTAAACCTTCACTGAAGCTATGTTCTTTGACCTCAACTTTCTGATCTGGCTGTCCAATATAGCCACTGGCTCCTCAACATAGGATAGATCCTTGTCCAACTGGACTGAACTGAAACCCAACATGTGCGACGGATCACCGAGATACCTCCGGAACATCGAAACATGAAATATCGGATGAACCCCGGCCAAACTGGGAGGTAAGGCAAGCTTATAGGCAACCTCCCCAACTCACCTCAAGATCTCAAAAGGGCCAATAAACCTCGGACTCAACTTCCCTTTCTTCCCAAACCTCATGACGCCCTTCATAGGCGAAACCCGAAGCAGAACCCGCTCACCAACCATATATGAAACATCACGAACCTTCCTATCCGCGTAACTCTTTTGTCTGGACTGGGCTGTACGTAGTCTATCCTGAATCACCTTGACTTTCTCCAATGCATCCTGAACCAACTCTGTGCCCAATAACTTGGCCTCACCCGGCTCAAACCAACCCACCGGAGATCTACACCTCCTACCATATAAAGCCTCATACGGCGCCATCTGAATGCTAGACTGATAACTGTTGTTGTAAGCAAACTCCGCCAATGGAAAGAAATGATCCCAAGACCCTCCAAACTCAATCACACATGCACGGAGCATATCCTCAAGAATCTGAATAGTGCGCTCGGACTGTCCGTCCGTCTGGGGTGAAATGCTGTGCTCAACTCCACCCGCGCACCTAACTCCTGCTGCACGGCTCTCCAGAACCGCGATATAAACTGAGTACCTCTGTCTGAAATAATAGAAACTTGAATACCATGCAGACGGACAATCTCCCAGATATAAATCTCCGCAACCGCTCCGATGAATAAGTGGTACATACAGGAATGAAATGAGCGGACTTGGTCAGCCGATCCACAATAACCCAAATGGAATCAAACTTCTTCAAGGTCCGTGGGAGTTCAGATACAAAGTCCATGGTGATGCGCTCCCATTTC
>NC_031989.1:83408440-83409136 GCF_001879085.1 Nicotiana attenuata
AGATCTACATCCACCTCGTGACTCTACCATTACTGCGACGATTAGGCAATTAAGTAAACCTTCTTAAGACCGTACTTATCAACCAGATGTCAAAACCTATTGCACCCCCATGTGCACAATTGAATGATCTCTCAATACTTCTGCATTATCGATATGGAGACACGCGGTAACAATGGTTGAGCAAATCCTTGGCTCCCTTACAATCCTCCTGTAGCATCACGAACCGCCGGTGCATAATTGATACCGAGTGCGCAATTTCAATACATGAGTGGATGCAAAAAAGAACATATGATATAGGCTCCAAACTGAATAAATGATGCACGATAAGGAATGAAATGAAGTGGAATTTTCTTAACGGTTACATAGCCTCTCGTAGATAAGTACAGACGTCTCTGTACCGATCAGCGAGACTCTAAATAACCAGCCTGTGTTCCGTGACTCATATGAACCTAGAGCTCTGATACCAACTTGTCACGACCCCAGTTCGCCCTCCGTGAACATGTCGTGATGGCACCTAGTCCCTATAACTAGGTAAGCCTAACAATGCGGAAATAACAACCTAACTTGCGGAATAATTAATTAAAACTGAACATATTAAATATAACTACATATAAGGCCGCTCGGCCTATACAACTCAAAAGAAATGTGGAAGTCTACAACTCAATCCCAAAACCCGGAACTCATGGGAACCATAGG
>NC_031989.1:83413759-83440115 GCF_001879085.1 Nicotiana attenuata
ATTAAAATGAAACGTAAATGAACAATAAAAAGAAAGGAAAACAAGGAGGAAGTTAGTTTGCGCAATATGGAAATTGTAATAAAGTAAACAAGGGAGTGAGGGTGGGGAGGGACATGATGTAGCAATTCTAAAAAATGCTTAAAGGTTAACGCATGTTATGACCAAATTGAGCAAAGATATTTGCATGCGAATTCAAATAAAAGGAAAATGGGAAAAAGGTGTAGAGGTAGCAAGAAAAAGGGTAACGGGAGCGATATATTCATGTAATAGAAAAAATAATAAAGACACGCTTATCAGAGAAAACCAATTCATATAGACCAAGTTCGCTTATGGTAAGAGCCTAAAAATATTCCCAGTAGAGTCGCCATGTCGTCTCGCCTCTTTTTCTCGCAAAATTGGGTTTCGACATGTGACAACACTTTTAAAGGAAGGTGTTAAAAGAGAGAGTCACCACCTAACAGGTTTGAGATGCGTTAGGGCACCTATTTGCAAGTAACTCTGGTTTAACTGGTATACATCACCAAAGAATGGGTAAGGGCTCAAATTACCTCGAAGAGAAGGTGTTAACCCCTCTTCTAGGTCCACAACTGTGTGTCCCGGCCTAACTGAACTATATGAATTACTCAGATAAACAAGTATAGAGAAAAGAAAGAAGTTTCGGATGTTTTATTAAACACATATAATTGATTTTAAGGACAAGGCCGGGGGGGGGGGGGGGGTAGGGGGGAGGTCCTATGTTTTTAGCTTAAAGGATAACCCCGTGCAACATAAATAATACTTCGTAACTCCCTCTAGATGAAGTGTTACTCGTATTATTCAGCGGGTGCTATCCGATTACTATCTTTGAGTTGTTACCTAAAGCGCACTAGTTGATTATAAACCGTGCCTTCTGCGTGCACTACCAGTCCTATGCCCATGGCCCAAGACACTTTGGACCTACTAATTGGTAGTTCTAGACTCAAGTTAGTTGCTCAAAATTATTAAACTAGGCGACAGTCAAAAACAGATAGGATTGCACATAATTGCAATAAAGGGCCTCAAGTTAGCCTCCACTCTTAGACATCAAATGCACGCAAACTCATTAGACGTTTGACAGTTTCAGAATTAATACGAGATGTGGTCCTTAAATCCTATAGGCATGACTTCATGTGATTTTGAATTTTAAGCATGCCGGTAGTTTCAGATGCAAGGTACTATTTTAGAGGCATGATTTCCGAATAACATTATATTTTAGGGAATCTGGTATTGCGTATTGATTACTAAAATTACAGATTATAAGTGTTTACACCTATAGACATGATATCTAGGTGCAATAGTTGGCAGTGATAACTGTGGGAGGTATTCAGAATTACTTAGTCTGCTCCTATAGGCATGCTTTCTAATAGTGGCAACAAAACAATGTCAAATGTTCAATTTTGCACTTAAAGACGGGTGGGATTATCCTATAGGCAGGATTTCTACAATTAGCAATTGAGACTGGTTTTAGCTCCTATAGGCATGTCTCCTATGTGAATAATTATAACAACAACACGTTATCCAATTAAAACCCTATAGGAATGATTTCGAAAATGCATATTGGTAGAACATAAACTAATATATTCCTATGATCATGGTATCCAGTGAACATGCTGTAATTGAAAGATTTATTATTTTATTTCCTACAGGCATAATATCTAACAAACATGTAGAAGCAGAATATGTTATATGAATTAGACACTTATAGGCAGGTTATCTAACACACAGTAGCAGAACGTGTTCGACAAAATTAAAATACCTATGGGCACGTTTTCTATCTGTTTCATCCCAATATTAAAAATAAACCCAATTTGATAATTTTACTAACACCCCAATTGTTATTACAACATTATTATAGACCCACCGAGTGAAATAAATTAATAAGCTATAAAATATCTACAGTAGGCCTTAGACAGGCCCAAAGTATACCCAGCATGGCTAGACCTTCAATACCATATACAGCAACTCAGAAAATAATCTCCATAGACAAAATCCAGTAGCCATCAAAGATTCAAAAAGAAACCATGTACACGAGCCTATTGGCTTATTCAGTAGGTGAAGAGGGGCGGAATGGAGCAGTTAGGACAAAAGTGCCAAGGAACCTTAGACCCTAGTGTGTTAGAGTTCACAGGGCTTCAAGAACCCAGGGTAATTCTCACACTAGGGAAGTTAACAAAGGAGATTTAGCGAATGACTCAGGACCATGTTGTATGGCCCCGTGAAAAATTTGTTCTCAAAATCCAGTAGCTCGTAGGGTCAGGGTCCGAATATGTGTTGGGAATGTGTAAAACAAGCTCGTCGGGGTTCGGACCCATTTGTACTGATCTAAGTATTTAAAAACCAAAGAACCAAGTTTTTCCAGAAAAGTGCTATTTTGCAGTCCAGAATGCGGTCGCAAATCATGTATGCGGACCGCATTTCCGCCGCAGAATGAGTCAGTGGTTTGGTTAAAATTAAGGTCAAATGCGGTCCATTATGCGACCGCATAACTGATATGCGGACCGCATTTCCACCGCAAAGTGAGTCAATGTGTCAGTCAAATTTGAGGTCTAAAATGCGATGCATTATGCGACCGCAAACCGTGTATGCGGACCGCATTTCCGCCGCATACCCAAAAAGTGGAATCAGGTTTTTGGAACACTTTCTGCGGTCCATTCTGCAGACCGCATTTCGGATCTGCGATCGCAAAGTGCGACCGCAAACCTAACTCGGGCTCCTAATTTTCTAAATTTTAAACCCGACCCCCTTTTTACTAAAACACCCCAACCCCTCATTTTAATGAGCTTTCTGAACAAAATAAGAGAGAGGGGAGAGAGGGTTCTTGAGAGAGAAAGTCACCTTCATCAAATTTGATTCTTCAAAACAATCCGGGCCGAGAAATTTCAAAATGAGTGTCTTCATCCCCATTCTTGCAGGTAAAATCCCTAACCCATTTTCATTAATTTTCAGGTTTAATTAAGGGGGGGAAAGNCACTTACCCAGTTCTTAGCAAGGTTAAATACCGTTAACCAGTTTCAGTTTAATTTCGAGGTTTAGTACGGGGGGGGAAGTCTCATGCATTGATTCTTGATAATAGAGGTTGAAACATTCATGCATGTCTTTTAATACCTAAAATATGGTAAGAGGGATTGGGTAGGAGTAAAGGATTGTACAAAGGAGGGTTGATAATCTAAATGTGTTCGGGTAATGATTGTGAACTTTGATTCTAAGAAATATGTGTTAATTTGTGCAATAGATTGACGTTGCTAGGCTTTTGGTGAAGTTGAAAGTAGAAATTAAAAGGGAATTTGGCTCCAGGTATGTATGGCTAACTTTGACCTTTGTAAAATCACCTTGTTTGGTGTACGAATATTTGGTATGTGATATCTACGTGGATTATGTGTGGAATTCTTGTGATTGGTATGATTTGAGTGTTCGTGGTTGAGCCTCCCGATATAATGGTGTAAGTAATTGGCAATAAACCAAATGTGTGATTGTGAAAGTATTATGTGGCAAGAGCTGAGAAACAAGTGATGGAAGGAAATCGTAAATGATGCAATCGGAACAACTATGGTAATAACATATATGGCTTATCGTGGGCNATATATGGCTTTTCGTGGGCAATTATTGTTGTGACATAAAATGCATATGAGTTGTAGAATATGATGGAAATGGTATTGATGGTTATGGAAATTCTTGTGAATTGTTTTTGTTAGTCCTTGAGAATTGTTGTTGTTGTTCTTTGTGAATTGTTGTTGTTGTTGTGTTGTTTGTGAATTGTGATTGTTCGATGGGATCGGGTTGCGTGCCGCAACACGAAATAATAAGGTGTGGGTTGTGGTGATATGGGTGGCCGAGGTAATAAGGGTGGCCGAGGTAATAAGGGTGGAAAGTGATCGAAATCACTATTGAAATGAAAATATAAGAAAATTGTGAAATCATTGATGTGATTTTGTTGAAGGGGAAAAAGGAGAGATTGTAAACTTGTTTGGCTTGATTGTTCCTTTCATGTGTATTTGATTGTTGATTCTATTACTGCTCGTTACATGTGATGGTTTGAGTTTACTTGGGCAAAGTTGTTCATACATACCATTACAATTCAAATGTACCGACGTCCCTTTTGCCGGGGGCGCTACATTCGTGTTATGGTTGTAGGTGGATCCATAGCAGGTACTCCAGTCCACCGATTGTAGCTCCCCTTCATCTTCCGTCAGCTGTATTGGTGACCCCCTTTCCTCTCGGGGCCCTGCGTAGCTCATGCCGCTTTTATTTCGGAGTCTTATTTTAATTTTTGTGTAAGGTATAGCCGGAGCCTTGTTACCGGCAAGTACTGTATTATCCTGTTGTATCTTTAGAGGCTCCGTAGACAGTAAATGTCGGCTATGAACTTGTGTAAATCCATATTTTGTATACTGGGCGACGAAAGTGGTAAACCTCATTAATTAACTATGTATGTTTTGTAAAAAGGTGTTTTAATTATAAATGGCTAACTCCTTGATTAATGAGCAATGAAAATACGGGGTAACATGTGGGATAGGAAAGGCACCCAGGTCCGCTTGACTGGGGTTACCCGGTCGGGCGCCGGTCATGTCCCTCGGTTTGGGGCGTGACACATGTCCTAGTGTGACAGAGTTCACAAGGGTCTCAATTGGACCCCGAGAAGTTCTCACACTAGGGAGGTCAAAAATCGAACTTAGGTAGCCTTGGCTTTCAGCCGGCTAAGAATGAGAACTCAAAAGAGACCAGGTAACAAGTGAATGAGAGTAAACTAAGGTTGAGGGACAACACTTGAAGGATACAAACATAGTCAAGTAGAGCATATAGAGAAAATAATCGAACAGGCTTCAAGTTTTAAGAAGAGACTTAGCAAAGATTCAAAAGAACAAGTTCAACACCTAGTGCATAAGTAGTCACATATTAACAAAACAGGTTTGCTAGATTGGTATACACAAACTCATAGTAAAGAAAAGGTTCAAATTATGCTAGTGTAGGTGCTAGTGTTACAAGAAAGGAATCATTGATTGGAAACAAAATTTAGACAGGATGAGAACATATTATTGCAACTATTGGGAAGTCAAGACATGCTAGAAGCATACTTATAAGGAACAAGATCAAACATTCTACATAAGCAGGATATCATCACAGCAAATTAAGAATACATGAAACATAACGATGCTATATAGTTAATGTATATGTTCATGCTTTGAGCACAAACAACTAGTGTATTGAAAGGGATACGAATCATGTAAGTAAAGCATGTTCAAGTAACAAGATTGATAAAATCAAATAACAAAGAGATGCAAAAGGTCCTAAAAGTTAGTAAGTTTCAATACATAGGCTAGATAGGCTTGAAAGGAATCTAATTAACTCAAATTAGTTTAGGCACGTTACAAATTGCCAACATAATGAAGTCAAAGGTTAAAGAGACCCAAAACTGAAGTAAAGCAATCAGAATTGCACACAAGAACAACCTAGAGAAAAACACATTAAACTACAACTTCCAGAAGTGAAAACATGTGCATATCACAGAAAAATAGGAATGAACCTACGAGGTCCAATAACTTACCACTTAAGCAAAAATACAAGAAAGAACAAAAGTCCACAGTATTCTGAATATCAATGAAGAACAAGGACCCAAAATTTCAGTGTCCTTGGCTTTCAGGCAGCCAAGAACTAAAGAATAGAACGAGATAATGAAGGAGTAACGGAATAGAACTTTAAATTTTAGTAGAATTATAGCGATTCAAGTCTGTCTTAAAGGGGAATGTGGAAAGGTTTATATAGTAGTAAGAATCGAGCAACAAACAAGGAAACCCAGTAATTTAAGCAACCAATCAAAGTAAATAATCATGCAAATCAATCTGAAGTCAATTTTAAGAGAGAGATCTGGAAACCCTAACTTATAGGGAAAGTGAAAAAATTGGCAGAATCTAAGTAAAAAAAAAAATAGACTTACACATGATAGGATGAATATAGAAAAACTAACACTCTAGAGATTCTAACCAATTTTTGTTCGATCTAAAGAGATTTGAAAAACCTAGTTTTAGGGTAAGTAAGAATCAACAAAAAACAAACAAAATCGGACTCATACGGTGTAGAATAAAATATGTGTACACGGAATATCGTCCAGATTCAAGACATGGAGTCACTCGGACAGAATCGAAGTGGTAATACTTTCCTTGTTTAGGCAAGTACTAGGTGATACCATGGATAATCAACCGATAGCGGAAACATACTAATGTATGCAGATGAGAGGGAAATCCCAATACAAGAGAGATTAGGGCAAGGGTTTTGAGAGGCGGCGGCTAGGGTTCGTAGGAGAAGAGAGTGGAGAGATTGAGAGCGCTTAGGAGCGGAGAATTAAATGGAAATGGGGTAAGATTATAGGTCTAGGATAATTAAAATCGGGGGAAGGATGTGGGTCGTTGATCTTGAAAGATCAAAAACATGGCGGGTTAAAATAAACGGGTACAAACCGTGTATTAGGCAAGGTCATTTGGGCTAGGGGTAATTGGGCTAGGTATTGGGTATTTTGGTCCATTGTTTGGTCTAAAAATAGGTAGAATTTAGGCTAATTATTTTAATACTTAATATTTTATCAATAAATAATTTATAAAAGTAATTAGTAAACAACAAAAATATGATTTGTGCGCCAACATGATAAAAAACAATAACTCAACATTATAAAATATAAAAAGTTATTTTTTGCATAAATAGTGTAATTATATATGAATATGGGCTCTTATTGCAAAAATATGCAATTAGACTAAAAATGCAAATATAATCGTAAAAAATGAAGTACAATACTAAAAACATTCATGTAGGTGAAAATGAGAAGATCAGATGATTAAATCATCCTAATATAATTTGAAGGATAATTACTGAAAATTTATATAATAAAATGCAGAAATAAATCGATTTAAAGCCTTTTACAATTATGGAAAATTATGAAAAATGAGGGAAAAAATTGGGTATCAACAAGGTGAATCACACTGGGATGCTATGAAATACGAGTATTAAAGCATGTTATCGCCCTAGGTGGATCAGTCTAATCATTTCAGGTATTCCCCGACGAGATGTGAGCCCTAGCAGCAATGTTATATAAGAGGCCATGTTATCAATAGTAGATTGCAGATCCTCATTGAGGTGAACCAACAATGGATGGATAAATATTACAAAGTATGAGATGAGATTAGGCTGTCATCCTTAAGATAAACAGTATTGAGGAAACATTAAAGGAATTAGATGTATACATATGGGATTAGCAATGATAGTAACCTAGAATTTGGTAGCAGACCTCAGTAACAATAAATCGATGTAAGAGTTATGGTATAGTATGACCTACGTAGATGAAGTAAATCCATAGAAACCCAGAGGCACAACTTGCCATAATTCTATATATGTTCACAAAGTGAAGCCTACACATTGGCTAAAAGTTGGAGGAAAAAGGTGCAAGGAAAAAGTCGTACATGCTGCATGAAATGACAATGAAAGTATTCATAAAATAGTTGCTTAAAATTGCAAGGAGAGTACTAATGTATTCGCAAGAGCTATCGGTTGTGAAAATGAAAAGTATATCAGTCAACATTCGAGGACAAATGTCCCAAAGGGGGGAATGATGTTACACCTCATATTTTCTTACGTGTATGTACGCTATTGGTAAATTGATGAATGATCGGAAATGAGATGTTACATCCCGCATTTCCATACGTTAATGTCTCATCGTAAGTTAATCGACGTAATTTCGGGAATGAAATTATTTTGGGATTATAAGTATTACGCTATTCAAACAAGAGATGAGTAAATTTGTGAAGGTGAGAGGGTAAGCGAATCGAAGGAAATGAGTTTTGTCGAAGTTTAACAATTTGGGATTAAATACGGTCCAAGCTATAATACACGGTATTGATGGACTAGAGCCATACAAGGTACCACGTGACCATGATAGTGAGGTTTATAAAGTATGTTAAAAGTAAGTAGTATTTTAAGTAGCTTGAGATAATTCTTAGTTTTGTGGATAATTGGTTAATTTTAAATTTTACGTGGGAGATTAACTATGTAATTAAACATATTTTGATAAAGATTGATGGGCTAACGTGGCAGCTAGTTAGAGCCAAAGTTAAATGACTCTTAAGTCATGTAACTTGGTGGCATAATTAGAGGATGGGTGGCTTAATCATCCCGTAAAGTGGGGCCCACAATCAAAAGTCTTAAGACATCTTCATGAATTCATATTCCTACATTATTATTGTGGATAATGGAGATGTGTATGGTAACAGAGGCATTCGATAAATGGACTGGACATTAATTCACAACATGGAATGGACTTTAACTCTCGGAAATCATATGCTTAACACGAATTCATATGAAATTTCATAACGCTACAGCAGCGTGATATTTGCGATTATAAGAGAGTACGGTGCAATCTTTCTCAAGAATATCATACGGATTTTCCCCTACTTCGATCAGTCGTTACGTGTTTTGTCGCAATTGACATCTGTCAGAGGGATTTTCAGGAGAATCGGCTCAGGTATGTTAAGGCTATACCTTTTTTCCTTTTGGCATGATCCACACGTCAGAAACGAAACAAGAAAATGCACAACTTCCATAAATGGTCATATTCATAGAAGTAATAGAGGTTCATATGTTATTGAATTCCCATGTGTCTTATTATTACATCTTCTGTTCATAGGTCTCAGAAAAATACGTAAGTTGAAAAAAGTTTACTTCATGATATTACTCAACGGAATACTGGCCTTATGACATTCCAAGAGATTTTATTGACGTACTTCTCATGCATTACATTCATTTATACGCTTATATATGTATACGTATGCGGTAGAAATCGACGATTCGATTTTACGATTATCAAGGCATCTCGAGGATTTTCAGCGATCGACTCCGAGGGTTCTCGATGATCGACATCGAGGTAGTATAAGTAGTGACCGGCCTTGAGGCAATGTAAATTAGTGGTCTTGGTGGATCAAGGTGAAGTAGCCGTGGGGCTAAAAATAATAATGATTATTTTCTCGCTGGTTTTACTACATAACGCAAGTTATCTTTCACGCTTTTTCTTGCCCAAGATCTTCGATTTTAGGTCAAAATGTCTAACTCAGTAAATGGAGGTGGAAACAACAATCTTGAGGATCATGGAGAGAATGGCGTGGATGTTCCAGGTGTTGTTGTACCACCATGAAACCCTAAGAGTGCATCAGAACCGATTCCCGTGGACGTGGTCTCGCGCGATGCCCAACACGTTGATATAAGCTCCCTCACTAACAGGAGCGTATGTCTAGGAGAGCAACAAGAAGCTCAGAAAATGCCAACTAGGGAAGATCGGGAGGTTAGCCTTCACGTTATTTTGAAATGTTACAGGCACAACAGGTGGTGATTGCTCAGCTGCAAAGTCAACAGAAAACTCCCAACACGATAACATCGGGAACAGCTCCCCTAGCCGAGCAGGTACCAGAGAGATCAACCAACAATAGATCAGCAACCAACCCTGCCATCGTAAAGATGCTCGAGGACCTCACAAAGAGGATTGAGTCAGGCGAGAAGAAGATAGAAGCCAACGATAAGAAGGTAGTGACCTTCAACTCTAGGTTCGACCAAATTTCGGGAAAAACCCCCGGTCCTGAAGGGTGTAGATTCGAAGAAGTTTGTACAAAATCCATTCCCGCAGGAAGCTGCTTCGAAACCCATTCCAAAAAAGTTCAGAATGCCCGACCTCCCGAAGTATAATGGAACCTCGGACCCCAACGAGCACGTTGCTACCTACACTTGTGCAGTAAAGGGCAACAACCTAAGGGACGACGAGATCGAGTCCGCCCTGCTAAAGAAGTTCGGGGAAACACTCTCGAAAGGGGCCATGATGTGGTATTACAACCTAGCTCCTAACTCTATTGAGTCATTTGCCATGCTGGAAAATTCTTTCATAAAGGCACACGCTGGTGCCATCAAAGTAGCAACAAGAAAATTTGACATCTTCAAGATCAAGCAGAGGGAGAATGAGATGCTGCGAGAGTTTGTATCTTGCCTTCAAATGGAACGAGTGGAACTACCATTGGTCTCCGACGACTGGGCAGTGCAGGCCTTCACTCAAGGTCTGAATGAATGAAGCTCAGTGGCTTCCAAGCAGTAGCAACATAATCTAGTTGAATATCCCGCCGTGACCTGGTCGGACGTTCACAACGGATATCAATCAAAAATCAAGGTCGACGAAAACCAACAAGGAGCCCCCTCGGACTCGGTATACCCAAGCAGGCTTTTGGCAAAGGAGGAAAAGCCAAACAATGAAAGGTACCAACCATATACCGAAGATAGGAGAAAAAAACGCCCCGTGGCAATATACCCCGCAATGATCGAAGGATGGACCGAGGCCAAAATCCTCGGGGAATCGTCAAAAGAGATTAATTCGATAGGTATACAGGGCCGACGGAGGCACCTCGCTTGTCGGAATACAATTTCAACATTGACGTATCAGACATCATGTTCGCCATAAGTAAAATCAGAGAAAGCGGGTGGCCAAGGCCTGCACAATCAGAACCTTCACAGAGGAACCATAACTTAGTATGTGAATTTCACAACACGCACGGGCACAGGACCGAAGATTGCCGATAAATCTTGGAAGAATGGCTCGATTATTCAGCAAAAGGTCACCTCCGGGAATTCCACAGCGATCGAGCCAAAAACCAGTTCCGGGAAAGATAGGCACCCAAAAAGAACGAACCAGATAAGCCGTAACATGTCATCCATACGATCTTTTGAGGTGTTGGCGCCCTGCAGGAATCCACGGCCATGAGAACAGAAACATCCCTCGACAGGGAAAAGCGAACCCGAGGCTCTATCTCAACCCCATAATGGCACAATGGTAACTTCTTTTCTTGTGAACACATTTCAAAATAAACATGTACTTATGGATCTAGGTAGCTCGGCCAATATGATCAGACCGAAGGTGACAGAGCAGCTCGGACTGCTTGACCAAATTATGCCCGCCTTTCAAAGTCCTCAATGGACTTAACACGGCAAATAAACAACGAAAGGGGAAATCTCCATACAAGTCAGTGTGGCCGGCACAACCCAAAACACCAATATCTCCACCGTCAAAGGGGCTGAAGGATAAACAAACAGTGAAATAGCGACCACAATGGCATATTTTCGGTTGTATCCGAATGAACAAACAAAGGGCCGTACCGCGTCCTTTGAGCAAATACTGAAGGCATGCCGAAGCTCAAAACGCCATCGTCACTACGGTATAATCATCTCCCTGTCAATTTATACCTTGTACTAACCTTTATGCAGATGTCCGACCAAGACAGTCGAAGCGCCATCCCAGCTCAATGACCTTAAAGTTTTAAAGCATTCGTTGCACTCTTTTCCTTCGACCGAGTTTTTATCCCGGAAAGGGTTTTACCAGCAATGTTTCTAACGAGGCAACAAATATATGCTACCTAAGGAAGACCCAACAAGTATTCAAGGCTTATTTTGCAATCAACCTCAAATACTGGGGGGCATCCCCTCGGAAGGTCACCTACTCGGAAAAGCCAAGATGCGCTAACAAGGGTCTCGATAGGAAAATAATGTACCAGGCCAAACGGTCGAACGAACCGTGTCCATATAGAACAACCTAGCCCGTAACAGCAAAAATGTGTATACCTGTACCAAGTAATCAAACAAACTCGGTATTTTTGCAAAAATAACTCCTCCGTCAAAAACGTCCCGAATACTCAGGGACTGGCGTCAACAACTAAAAACAATGTGACCCCCAGGTCGGAGCTCCTAAATCATAAGCCCTCAATGAGGCAACATCAAGATCACAAAACAGCTCTAAAGCCAAAAACGTCCCAAACACTAGGGGACTGGCGTAGAAAACTCAAGACCGCATGACCTCCGGTTGAAAACTCCAAAATCGCAAGCCTTCAATGAGGCAATACCAAGTTTACAAGTAATGGCTCCCGAGCCAAGAATCCTCGATGGCTTGGGGACTGCCGCCAATCGCCACCCCCATCGACTTATCAGAACCCGAGGCCATAAAACCACATGCGGGCAGCCTCGGTCTCGTAAAACCTATATAAGGCAACAACAATATCTATAAGACCTCAAGCAAGGCATGAACCATACTTGTACCAAGTATCCAAAAACTGTAAGAACTCAAAGGCATGTAAAACATATAAGACCTTACTAAAGGCATAAACCCCATCTCAAATTTAAGGCTATATATCGAACTTTTAAGACCCCTAAAAGGGCATACCCTCGATATAGACGCCCAAACTACTTCACTCGGGACTGAAAGGCTCCGTCCAACCACAAATGACTATAGTCACAAGGTAGTACCAACCAAACTAACGTGACTCTGGGACGCGCGACTATCATTATAAAATCACAGGCCTTCAATTACTTCGAATATACTTCGAAAAGAACATGTTAAATAGGCTACCCTCGACATAGGCAAAAGAGCTTCAACTATGTCGGCACCTAAATACAAACTTCGAGATACTCGGCCACCGAGCTAAACCTCCCGATGTGCTCGATCATCGCCATATAATGACTCACAATCGAGGTTTTTATCAAATTGTCGAAGAGTTAGGCAACCATTACTTCAAAAAATCTTTATCGAGGGGAAAATAAAGCCTATATTAGAGGTCACATCGATCCAAAGCGTAAGAGCCACTATTGCCAGCCCACATAAAAGGTCTCATCAACCTAAAGCGTAAGAGCCAGTTTCGCCAGCCCGCATAAAAGGTCGCATCAACCCAAAGCATAAGAGGCACTGTTGCCAGCCTACACAAAAGGTTGTACCGACCCAACGCATAAGAGCCTAAGTGCTAGCTTGAAATTCAAAAACTTGAGGGTCGAATGAGCTCGAGTCGATACCCGACTCGGAGACTGAACCCAAAACAATTGACCAAACATGCCTAAGAGCAGAAATAATAGGGCTCGAACGCCAGCTTATACTAAAAGGTCGTATCGACCAAGCGCGTAAGAGGCTACGGGCTAGCCTAATGAGCCCCAGGACCATACCATAAATCTAAGGATTCCTTTTAACTCAAAGACCAATTCATAGATAAAATTAAGGCAAAAATAAATGCAGGAAAAATGAAACCGCGAGGTTTTCCTTTTATACATATATGCGAGAAAATACAAGCACCATTTATAACGTACTTTGAAAGTACTATGTACAGAAACAGAAAAGGAAAACTACGTCACCCTTGGGGACTATGGCCCATCGGCCTCATCCTCGCTATCATCGGCATCAGACAGAAGGAATTTAACAACATATTCTTCTGCCTTCGCCTGTTTTATCTCTTCCGAGAGGTCGAAGCCTCTGGCATGAATTTCCTTGAGGGTTTCCCTCCAAGATTTACACCTCACATACTCTTTATTTCTGCTCTCACGGTCAAAAGCCCTTCTCAGTTCAGCTCTAGCATCAGCAACGCCCTTCAAATAGACCGCCACTTTCTAGTCAGCCTAGTGCGCCTCATCACAGCTTCGACCCGGGCATCCACAACCTCGGCCTTCGCCTTCAAAAGCTCAGACTCAAGCCTTGTAATCATATTCACTCGGATAGAACTGTTTGCATGAGTGTTTTGGAGTTGCACCTCGAGGGCGAAAGCCTTAGCCAAAGCATCCTCCTTGTTCACAAATTGGACACCTGCCTGACCCGGCCAACTTCGCCCCAGAGTTGTTCCAGCTCCTCCGTTTTGCTCTCCAACCAAAATATCAAAATATTAATCTCTGAAAGCGGAAGGGGAGCATATACCGACACGAAAAAAAAGGTTACCTATTTTTCGAGATAGCTTTCGTAGTTCCGACTTCGATTCGCCTCGCACCACAGGTATACCAGCTCATTTTCCCTTTTCGTACAAAGAAGCCTAAGGGATTTCTCACCATCCAAAGCTTTCTGCAACCTGGCCTCACGGCAAAGAAGCTCGGACTTAAGCTTGTCAAAGGCCAGCAAAAGAAAACTCAATAAGAAAGGGAGGGCGCGAAAGAAAAAGAAGCCTATACTGGCTTAGTTTCCCCCGAAGTGCCTTCGGTAGGAGAAGAGGAAGGTGCCGCATGACCCTTGTCCCTCGAAGTACCATCGACGGGAACATGAAATGTTTTTTTCAAAAATAGAAGCCTCCGAAGTCGGAAGCTCGACCGACTCGACTCATTTGAACCTTAGAGGAGGACTTGCCACACTGCGAGCATCCTCACACCTCGAAGATTCTTTCCATTTATGATCAACCCTCGGCCCCGAGGCTGGCAATCTCTCCTCCTCCCCCAGGGGACACGGCCTCATCTCAAAAAAACCTCCGACACCTACTGTTGTAGAGTTAGTGCGCTAAAAAGAAAGTACCTTTTCTGAGGAAACGAGCCACTAAAAACCTACAGTGATGCTTTGCTTCCCATCTCTCCTTGGACAGGTCTCGCCATTTATGCTTATCATAAGTCGGGCAAGCTGCCAGCTTACGAGACCATTCAGTTAGGTCAGGAACCTCGTCCGGCAGCCAAGGAATCGCTAAAGAAAATGAAATGGAAAAACATTTTTATGGAGCCCGCCTCCACTGTGGACAACGCGATAAAAATACAAGTATACCACTTACGTGTAAGATTCCATTTCTCAGGAAATGGAAAAACTTTGCAGGGAGAATATCAACTGTCTGTGCTCGAACAAATCGGCTAATCAACCCTCGGTCTTCATCCTCATCATCGTTAGTGGCAGGGGACCGGGTGGATTGACGTTGCAGAGTAATAAAGCCTCGGTAATACAGAGGTCGATATAACCTAACAAGGTGGCTAAGGGTGAATTCGAGCCCATCCTTATCCGCAAAATATCATATCATCAGCACTATACTCGAAAGGGATGGGTGAGTCTTCGTCGGGGTAACCTGATACCTCTTGCAAAACTCAAGCACCCCCTGTCAGGGGAGCTCAGCGTAAAGGGATACGTTACATGTTCAAAAACCCCTCGACATGGGTCATGATGATCTCCTCCAGGGAAGGTACATGTAGTACCACTTCTTCTCCCCATTCGCTGTCTTTCCTAATCATCTCGAGATGTTCCTCCCCTATTGAGGAAATGAACCTCGATGCATGCTCCTGATGTCTGTGGACGTTAGGAGGTCTCTCCAACGTAAAGTAACTCCTTGAGACAAATCACCTTGAGCCCCACTCACCGGATACCGGCGGTGTACCATCAACCTAACACAGAACAGAGACAGAACTCCCCTTTCCTTGATAGGCGAATTTCGATGTAGCAGTCGTGGCTACGGTAAAATAGGAAGAGGAGGATGAAGATTTTGGCGAAGGCTTTCAGTTAAAATGACGAGAGAACTAGAGCAAAGAACAAAAGTAGCAGAATCTCCAATTAAGAAATGAGCAAGTGCATATATAGAGGTAAGCGGCGACTGTTCGCCTATCTAGAAGACCAATTAAGTCTGGCCATGACAACACCACTTTTGGGGAAATGTACTGGCAGGACCACCCCGGGGGCCCCACTACCAGGTCGCGTGAATGATGCTACCACGCGGTGCTCGAGAAGTATTTAGACCCCAAAGTTCCCTGCTATTATAAGCATCGGCTCTAGAGAAGCTATCGACCTAATCTCGAGATGGTGCATGATCACGAAGGTCCCGATTGCCCCCAAATGCGGACTCTTAAGAGTTGACATCAAAGTTCGAAGACGAAATTCTGCATGATCACTGAATAATAAAGAATGCAAGGCTGGAAACAAATTCTTTTTACATTACCAAAAATATATTTGTGAGGGGCACCTTTACAAGACCTGTTTCCCCAGGAATACATACACAAAAAGAAAAAGAAAAGCGACGCAGGCCACCTCTTCAACGCCACTACTCTTTGAACCATCTCCGGGATCTTCATCCAAAGCGACTAAGAGTGCCAACTCTTCCTCCAAATGTCGGGCCTCCTCGATCTTAGTTAAGAGATCGGCACCTTCAACATTAGCTTCCTCTAAGGCTTTCCTTCGCGCATGTGCACTAGCGTGAGCGACAGTCCGAATCAGCTTTTGCTCGGCCTCTACCGATACATCTCGGGCTATTTGATTCGCAGCCGCAGCGTCTCTCCGATAAGTAGCAGCTTTTTCTTCGACCTCGGACTTGGCCGCAGATAGCGCAACAATCTCTTCTCGAGCATTTTGGAGAAGACTCTGGGTCGATGCCAATTTCGAGGTCACGAACTCATTTCGCCTCCTCAACTCGAGGATCTTCACATTCTTCTGCCCAATTTACAAAGGAAAAGATAAGACAATAAACATCAAATTATTGGAACGACGAACCAATTTACGAATAACAAGTTACCTGCTCGGCAAGGCCGGCCTTTTCTCGGAGCACTCCCTCCAAATTCGCCCGAAGCTCGCTTATATCCTTCTCCTTTCGAGCAAAGGAAGCCTCCGACTTCTGCAGTCTCGAGGTGAGCATCTCGAGCTCCTTTCCATGGCATGAAAGCTTGTCTTGGAGACTAGAGAAGGCATGATCATGCATCTTCTTGGCCTAGAACAAAATAGAAGAGTCAGAAAAACAAGGAAAGGTACTTGAAACTAGAAAAGTGCACATAAAAAGCTATCACATTCTGCTGGAACTTCTCCGCTTTCTCGTTAGCGTTGGGAGCGTCGAGATCAATGTCTTCACTAACTCCTTCAACGCCATCAAGGAAGTTCTCAAGCCCATTTCCCCCTCGGGAGGACCCTCCACGTTAGTAGCCTTTGGGTCCTGAGCGTCCCTAAGTTCCTTGTCCGAGAACCGAGGACCTAAATTAAGGCCGCCTAGGGCATCGATATTGCTAAGGGGCAAGCTCCGTCCCCAAGAAGCTCTGGGCTCGGGCCATTTGAAACCAGCAGCAACGGTCTCCCCGGTAGGGGCCACATCCACACCCTATTCGAGGCCCTCCGAAGCATGAGCTCAAGCTGATTCAGCCATCCCCGACATAGTGGCCCTCGGCGTAGGCGATTGGGGAGCATATGTGCCCGACCTTTTCCTTTGTACAAATGGGACATCATCGCCATCATCATCCCCGTCCTCGTCATCAGAGCCCGTTCCAAAAGTTGAAGACAAGACCCCGGCCTCTGCTCGAGATCTGCGAGGCTTGGTTTTCTTTGCCACATAGGACTCAGCCGTTGCCCCTTTCTTCCTCTTCTTGCCCTTATCAGGCTTCGGAGCCTCCTCCTCACCGTCAGGAGGCGTCTCATCTGTACTCCATTGCTAAGGCCTGCGCAAACATAGTGATCCAAATTTGTCAGCACTGAGGTTATGGGGAAGAAATATAAATATGATATAGGCGGGAAGAAGGATTTTACCATGATTCTTGGCCACCCACCGCGCTTTAGCCAGCTCAGGCCAAGAGCGCCTGGGATAGGGGAATGAGGTATTTAATCCCCTAATCCACCCCAACAGGTCTGGAACAGATTCGGGATACCAAAGGGCGACTGTGTGAGCAAAGGTAAAGTTAGCTTTTTGAAGAAAGAAAGAAGACAACAAAGCATACTCAAAGAAGAGGCACTTACGCTCCATGTTCCACTTCTCCGGGAACGACATCCACCTAGACTGAAAAATGTCCGAGGGCCTCACTCGGACAAACCGGCTCATCCATCCCCAATCCTTGTACTCATAAATTCTCGAGAAAAATGGTTTCGATGCTCGATGGTGAAGCTTGATCAAGGCTAGAAAAAGACTGGGGCTATATAGCCTGATTAGATGATCAAGGGTAAAAGTCTTACTCTCTGTTTTAATGGAAAAATAGTGAAGCATGTAAACTATCCTCCAGAAAGAGGGGTAAATTTGGCCAAGTGTCACCTGGTGTCTACAATAGAAGTCGAGAACGACCGGGTCTATGGCCGGAGAAGAAGGTTCTGAGGAGTCGACATGGCCCAAGCTGAACGAGTATGTGTACACATGAAGAAAATCGGCCTTATGGTCCGTTATGCTTTCTTTAGGGCCAGAGATGTCAACCAGCACCTTTTTATCACATTGGCAGTCCGCCCGCACTTTACTTATGTTTTTTCACAATGCTGATGAACCGGGATATGTGTTCGCATCGACCCGGCATAGATGAAGGTCTCTCGATGGAGAAATCCTTCGTGCTATTGAACTCGATGGGTGTACATGGTTCGACGGTAGGATCCGCTTTGGGCTTATTCTTGGATTTGCTTTTAGATGGTCGAGATGAAGAGGCAGCCTTGTCTTTCCAAGGAACTGCCTTGGAAGTTCTAGCCACGATGTTGGAAAGGATTTTCTGAGAAAGTAGGCAAAGAATCAAGAGCGAAAGAAGAAAAAATGTGAAAGGGGATGGATTTGGCTTTGGAAACTTGAAGATGTTGTAAAAATGTGAATTATCAAACAACTGATGCATTTATAGAAGTAATATGGGCAGCGGAAAGGATGAGCCAATACCGGTTCGTGGGCTTCTCGATAGTCATGTTTGATGGCAACCCTTATACGACTTTTAAGTTATGGCATTTAATGCTCTGATGGGCTGACTTCATGATGATGATGCTCAAGGAGTAGGAGTTCAAAACCGTTTCCAATCATTTTGCTCTAGGAAACGCGGGGACTATGTGTATCCGAAAGAAATCAACAATTCAATTTTACAATCATCAAGGCATCTCGAGGATTTTCAGCGATCGCTCGATGATTGACTTCGAGGTAGTGTAAGTAACGACTAGCCTCCAGGCAATGTAAAGTAGTTGTGTTGGTAGATCAAGGGGAAGTTCCCAAGGAGCATACATATTGATGGCAAAGTCTAATGGGCTAGTCAAAAAGCGAATCAAGGCATTAAATGGCTGTACCAGCCCCATATCCTTGTAATTAATGCATTTGTACTATGTTGAGTTCCCCCTCATATATAAAGGGGATCCTTGTCATTTGGTAGTCGCCTGTTGCTCAATACTAAATACGCAAGAACATTATCTCTGCCCTCTAACACATTCTCTTGATTTCATTACTTCATTTATTGCTTATATTCATTGTGTTCTACTTATTATTCTTCATTTATTGTTTATCACTAATCTTAAAGAATCATCACCGTAGGTCTCATAGAGTGTTAGTCCTCCCTCGGTCGCTCCAAGCCGGTCACCCAGCTCTACCCTGAGGCCCTACAAACGACAGGTCGAGGCCCCGATCTCCTACTGTTTGGTTCGATTATCATACCATCTCTAAGCTATAATCTTGATTTTTAGCCTTTTACTTAGCATCCATTGCTTTACAACTAGCATAAAATTAGATCACGTATTTTTAGAACCTCATAATCAAATTTAATTGTTATTACCATTTTCACAGTAAATAGTATATTATGTGTATATATGATATGGGAAAAAGGTTACAGTGTTATATACGCACCACTATCTGATCATCTAGTATACGTTGATGATTTGCCCACAGTGGCCGAAATGATATTATGGGATGTCTTCAGAGGATTGATGATGTTATGAACGTATATACCCATTCATAGTATGACATTTATACGCATATGCATAATATTAAAGCATTAAATGATTCATAGAGCTATTCAGAAATACATGTTGAGTGTTTTACTCAATGTTTCTCTCATGACTATTATTTACTGATTTTCATTCCTTACATACTCGGTAAATTATTTGTATTGACGTCCCTTTTGCCTTGGGATGCTGCATTTCATGCCCGCAGGTCCTGATAGACAGGTTGAGAGCCCTCCATGTAGGATATCAGCTTAGTGGAAGATGTTGGTGCGCTCCATTTGCTCCGGAGTTGGTTATGTGGTCAGTATGATTAAGACATGTATTGATTAGTGTGGCGGGGCCTTGTGCCGACCTTTATGACATTTATGCACTCTTAGAGGCTTGTAGACATATGTCGTGTACGTGAAATATTGTACGGCCTTGTCGGCCTATGCTCAGTGTACGAGTGATCATTTTGGTCATATAGGCCAGTATGTCATATGTATAAGTTTGTATTCCCTCATGCTTTACTTCGGTTCATTTAACTACGATAGAATGATACGGAAGATACGTTATGTTGGTACTCTATTGAGTAACGTACCGGGTACCCGTCGCGGCCCATCAGTTTTGGTCATGAAATAAATTTAGGTTCAACGGCAAACTTATTAGCCACAGAGGGTGTAACATATGATAATTGGATTCCCAGATCAATCAGCGTATATATATATCCCAGATCAATTAGAAAATATACCTATAACAACATCCGGAGATGACTCAAGATCCTGTCGACCTACTAGAGCATATGATCAATTTTGCGCACCACTCGAACTCGGAACTGCACCTCTACCTCTACCACGACCTTCCATCTGCTGAAAACACCGTGCTGGAGGTTGAACTGATGAGGAAGAACCATAACTGATGAGGTCACCACCTCCTCTATTAGGATAATCCCATATCATATGGCCAGGCTATCCGCAAGAGTAGCACACATCAAAACCTCGATGGCACAGTCCAAAGTGGGCCTTGTTGCACCGATCACAACGGGATGTTGGACATCTCGTCTGACTAGTATCCCTATGACATTGCGAGCTTGATGCATGCGAACTCTGATCTGGACCATAATGGCTAAATTTATAATACTAAGGCCTCTAAAATTGTGGAGGAGCAATAGCTACAGGTGGCGCCAAACTCCTCGAAGACTGGGGCCCGATATCGTCTCTGAAGTCATCAGAATACCTTGCAAATCTCACCCTTTTATGTCGGCCCCTATCTTGCTCCATGTCTGCCCTTTGTTGGCGCTTACGATCCTCTAGCAACTAGGCATAAGCCTGAATATGGGAATGATCCATGTCCTCTACCTAAGACAGACTTTCTCTAATACTAAGTTTGTCACGACCCAAACTAGAGTGCCATGACTGTCACTTGGGCACCTACGTACATTTTATCTAGCATTTCTTATTATCTATACGGGCCGACGAGATCAACATAAATAGTAGACCTGATCCATGAACAACCAAGAATGACATAATATTTAATGAACATATATTACATGGGACGACAAGACTGTCATGAAATTATATATATGGTACGAGCTGACAAGCTTCAATGAGAGACTATACAACAAAAATCAGTCGACGAGGCAATCCAAACTATACATGAGCTGGCACCTATCTATGAGCCTCTAAAGGAACATAAGTGCTATAACATTGCCGGAACAGGGCCCTGAGATACCCATAATGTGTATAACATGCATACCAAGACCACGGCAAGTCTGGAGAAGGGATCTCTATAATAACCGCTAAAATAGGTAGCCTACTGTGGTGCGGGAGTTGCGTCTATCTATCTATCAGGACCTTCAGCACGACATGCAGCGTCCATAAATAAGAAGGGCGTTGTTGATACCCAATTTTTCCCTATGTATTTCTGTACCCAAAATACTTCCAAAATAGCATATGTGTGCATATATAAGCACACCCATGAGTTTTGGTATTTTTCATGATTTTTAAACCAATTTGTTGCCTGTTTTAATACCACAAAAATCCAAAATTATTCCCAAATTATCATTATTGGTGAGTAACTTATTTCATTCTCATGTTTACACCAAAATATAAGTAAGGTAAGTTTTGCATATTTTTTACAAATTCATTTGGCATTTTTAAAGCTATATTGCATATAATTGCAATCATAGCCTATCTTGTAATTTTTAGCATTTTATAATTATAAAATTAATCCCAGCATTTTTAAATTAATATTTATACAATATTTATTTACCCAGTACTCTTAATTTACTTTTAAAATTGTGTTACTATTTTATAAAAAATTAAAAAGAGAAAATTGGCTATTTACGATTTAGCCCTAATGCATTTCAATTATAGCCAAATTGATAACCCAATTTGAGCCCAAATCACCCAAGCCCAATTACCCAATCAACCCAACCCAGTACCCATTAAATCAAACCCGCCCGCTTTCTTTTAATCTGAGCCGTTGATCATTTTTGATCAACGGCCCAGACCTCCCCTTTCCTTTTTTAATTTCAAACAACCCCAAACCCTACCCCATTCCTCACAATACGCCGCCTCTAAATCCTCCTTTTTTCTCAACTCACCTCAAACCCTAGCCGCCGCCTCTCACTGAAACCCTAATTCGGGCTTCCCAGACTCATCGGAGGCCTATTCCGGCCTCCCATGGCTTCTATGCGCTCATCTCTGAGGTCCTATGACCAGATCTTGAAGGGGTCTCGACCAAGCCGTTGCTCGATGGCTGTTCTCCGGTCGCCTTCAACCTCTGTCCGGCCAGCCATGGCCATTCGAGCTCGATCTTCGACTATCCTGCCTAGATCTGGAGTTTCCAAAGCCTTTCTCATCGCCTGGGTTTCTTATGAAACCCTAGCTCTAAGGTTCCTTCTATTTATTTCTTAGATCTGCTCCAAGATCTATATGTGTTTGAACGTTATGAGCATGTTTCTCGAAGTTTCCCCAATTTTTTGCTTTCAAAACTCTATGTTCTTTTAACTATGGTTTTAGGTTAAGTTATTTCGAAGTTCCTCTCTTATTCTTGGCATGTTTCTGACTTTGTTTGTTTGTTTTCCTTATCTGAGTAAGCATGTTGAAAACCCCAATTTTGTGATTGTTTGAGTCTGTTTGTTAAGATTTCATTCAATTCATACGCGGATCATCTCTAGGTTTGTTTGATGTTAAAAACCCTAATTTCGGGAATTTGTTCGAGTTCATGAGCCTATCTGTTTGGTTTACTAAAAACCCTAATTTTTAAGGGTTTCACTTGGGACTCTGAAATTGCTTGTTGTTTCACCTGTTTGTCATCTCTAAACACAACTGATTTGAAAACCCTAGTCTCTTTGGGAGGCTATTCAAAGTCCTGTGAGGTTGTTTGTGCATGCTTGTATGTTTGAAATTATTCAACTTGATGCCTTGTTTCAACATTTTTTTTTCTCTATATGTTCTATGCTTGTGATTCTCACTCGACTCTCTGCATGTTTTCGACTCCTTCTCTCTCTATTACACCTTGAAGCCTAACTAACATGCTTTGAATGTCTGCTCTATGCTATTGCTGCATGATGTTTCTTTTGCCATAACTTAGCCTCACATGTCTGCTATTTGTGCATGCATTATATACTGAGTACCTCCTGTGATTTATTTAACTCGAAATTGATTTCAAAAAACTTTTCCTTCCTTGAGATCCTGATTTTACTAGCCTGTCAAAGTCTAATTGATTCCTTTTCCTTTGATTGGCCCCACTGAATATTTCCAAAAATAATTTCAAATCCTGTACTTAGACTTAATTGCTTATTGTATGACTTTACTGTTTCTTTTATGGCAACAGCCATTCTGTTTGCAAGGCTGGTTCTCCTTTCCTTATTTGGATACGGTTAGTATCCGTTTGAATAAGAATTCCCTGATTAAAGGGGAGTCTTATACTAATTGATTCTGATTTTTGACCATGCCATATTTGTGTTAGATTTGTACTTGATACCTTATTTCTCTACACGTTTTCAAAGCTATAAATATCTCCTCCCTTTTTTCTTTGGACACACGAACACAGATCCACAAGTCACTCTCACTTAAAAACTCTTTCTCTTTTACTTGTGTTGTTGTGGACTTTGTTTACTCTACTTTCTCTTGCGCTCTTTTGCTTCTCTACTGGTATGTCTCAGTTAGTTTACATGTCTCCACCACAATGTGTTTACTTCTGCCCACTTATGTCCAATTCTTTTAGTTGACATTTGTTTCTAGCATATTGTAACATGTCCTTCCCCCCCCTTTCCTTTGTAATTCAGTATTTAAATTATGTATGCATCCTGTCAGTTGTTTGTCATGAATTTGATAATATATGAATCCCAATCCCTCGTACCCCTTTATAGGTGAGTTATGGTTCGTGGCATGACAACACTCTAATATTGTTGTCCATGATTCTGGATTGGATTCTTTGAATCCCAAACTCAGTCAGTTCCCATTCCCTTTCCCCCTTTATGTGTTGTTGAGCTTTAGACTTGGGTCTGGCAGTGTCCTAATCACTGTCCAGACTCTGGTCTGACCTTCAAGGGTCTGCTCTTAATGTGTTTGACCAAGCAGGTGGTCAGGGGTGTGCCAGCCTACTTTGTAGCTAGGTATGACCACCACCTGTCATGGCCCCCAATTCCCTTTCACTTTGCACTTACTCTTAGCTATAAGTTCTGCCCCTCTCTTGCAAGCCATGCTTTGGGACCCCCGAGCTCCCTCTGAACTTGGATGCATGAGAGCCGGCTCTTCCACACTGCATTATTCTAATTCTGGTAGTATCCTGGGTGTAAGCAATGCCTGGAATCCCTAAGATTTCTTGGAACTTTGAAGCCCCTTGGATAAAGAGAAGGCTTTGGAAATCTGGATCCCGGGAGTGGCTCAATCGCATGTTATTAGACATTAAGGTCGAATTAGGCTACTCGGATCTAGCTGTTAGCTTTTGATGTATCCTTTAATTTCCAATTTGATTCATTGGGTTGTAATAATTTTGTATGAAACTCAGGGAGTATAGTAAAAGGGTGTGGGAGGGGTCTTTACTTTTCTTGTATCCAAGGGGTAGAAATCATGAATTAGGATTTTATTCAAACTAGAAATCCTACCTATAGGGTCTTTAATAGTGATTCAATCACATATTGACTATGCCTATACGATTTAACGCTTAACTTTACCGCAAAAATCACCTAGAAAGCATGTCTATAGGATTTAACATTCATGTTCTGTAATGACACATATAGAGATCATGTCTATAGGCTCTTGCATTTCTGCATATATAAATGTCATTAGGCAAACCGTTTATAGGCTTAATAACAAAGTTGCATATAGACATCATGTGTATAAGACTCTTATTGATATCAGGAAAGGGTGTTAAAATCAGTAAATATATAGAAAGCGTGCCTATAGGAAACCTCGTCTTTAATAGCATCATTCGTTCTTATACAGTATAGATTGCTAGAACTGGTGTCTTTATTAAAACAGGTAATTTTCTACTTCTGAAGCCCGCTAAAATTGGTAAACCTTTTTCCTATAGCTAATCTGCACTCCCCCGAAACTCGTAAACCTTTTAATCAGTCTACATCTTTTCTGAAATAACTGGTAACTCTTTTCTAAAAATCGGTTTGCATCTTTTCTCTTTGTTTAAACTGATAATTCTTTTTTCTAAAATCAACTTGCATATTTTCTGAAACTACTAGTACCTCTTTGCATCTTTTTCCTGAAATTTCCTACGCCTAGGTTTTTTATTTCAACTCATAAACAAGGGTTGGCTAATTAATGAATTGGGTCACTCCCTGACAACTGTATCCGAGTTGCCTAATGCAGACTCTCTGTTTAAATACATGTGTTGAACCAGTCCGCACGCTGCTTAATTTAATCTTAGACCAAATCAGTATTTGTCAAGGCATGCTAAACTAAATGATTGTTTGACTTCTGAGGTTAATTTGAGCCTTGTATGCTTGCTTGTTCTCCCCTTTTACTTGATACTTGTTTTGAATGTCGAGCTAGAATTTTATCCTTTAAACTCCACAAAGGCCCCCATCCCTTTCTTCCTCTTTAGGATTAGAAGTCCTAATACCCCGGGACTAATAGGATTGGGACGGGTAGTAGCATGCGGTAAGTAAACGATACCGTTCCGCGCATTAATACCTTAACAGGGTGGGAAGGGTAGACATGGAGGTGATGATTACACGTTAACACTCCGCGTACAATTGAGTACCAGTGTTGTGTGAATGATCCATGTAATGCATAAACCTAGGACCCCTTTCTCCTTCTTTATTAGTTTAATAAAATTTTCTGAATCTTTAAAGCTATTGCATTTTCAATTCCTACTTCTCGCATGATCTTTTCGGATTATTTGCACTAAGTACTTGACCTTTTTCTCCACTTGCACGTTTTTTTTTACAAAATTGCTCCTTTAATGTTCAGCACTTCTTTTAACCTTTTGTGCTTCTTGTACTTGTTTATTTTTTACATCTAGTCACAATGGTAGCATGGCCGGGAACCACACTAGTGGATCTTGAGGGGTGCCTAACACCTTCCCCTCGAGATAATTTCAAGCCCTTACCCAAAACTCTAGTCTGCATCTTTAATTCTTCTAGAAGTGTCCTAATGCACTATAATCATTAGGTGGCGACTCTCCAAACTCTCAAAAAACCCAATTCCCAGAGTGGGAAAGAGTTGTCTTCCCAAATGTCGTGAGCCCGATTCCGCGAGGAAAAAGGGGGCGTGACAGGCGTCAGTACGAATAATGTCATGCCCTGAACTAAAGAGGCATGGCCTGCACCTAATGCCATACTCAGCCCGAGCGTACCACTCTGTAATTGTGAACTCTGGAGGGATAACTCTCAACTTAGGCTGATAAGTCCATAGTTTGAATCATATAAAAATAACGTCTCTCTTATCTGAGTGTAAACATACCCAATAGCTGATATATATATAT
>NC_031989.1:83440128-83457543 GCF_001879085.1 Nicotiana attenuata
ATATATATATATATATATATATATATATATATATATATATATATATATATATATATATATATATATATATAATTGTGTAGGTCGACGAAGCCTCCATGAACATCTGCTGCTATACAACATATACAAGACTCATCTACCAGCCTCTAGAGATAACTGAAATTTACCATGGTCGGGAAAGGACCTCGACCTACCTATCAAACCTGTATATATAAAATGGACTCCAAGGTCTACACCTGGTAACTCCGAGGAAGTGGAGCTTACCAACCAAGCGGATTTTTGACTCTGTCTACTAGGAGGGCCTGTCCAACTATCAATAAGGACCTGCAAGCATGAAATACAACATCCCCGGTAAAAGGAAGTCAATACAAAATAATGTACTGAGTATGTAAGGCAACAAAATAACTAAAAGCTGAAAGTGAACTAATAATATAAAAACTGAAAGTAATTGGGAGTCAAAGATAATCTGAAGATATGTTTACCTACTGATACTGACTCACCTCTCTAAATATAGTAAGTAAAATAGTTGTCCGGCCTTATAGGGCTCGGTATGTATAACTTCTCTACCGTAGTAGGCTCGCTCATAGGCACTCGGCCATACTAGGATATGTATCCCGGCCATTATGGGCTTGCTCATAGGCGTTCGACCATAGTAAGCTCGGTATATAACTTACCATCTGATCAGAGGTTGCCCAATAGGGGCTGCCCATCGATTATGGCTTGATGGTGGTGATACTATAATACTGTATGTATATAGACTCTCTGCTCTCTTGGCTAAAAGAAGACAAAACTATACTGATTCTGAAGTCTCGATAGGGTAGAATGCTCTAACTTATGAGACTAGGCCAATGTACATAAATTCAGGAATATGAACTTCTCTTTATGTCTCGTTATCAAACACATGTAGTTACTGGGTCGTGCAAAAATGAAGGAAAGGTTAAGACATAACATACCTTAAACTCGTTGAGACCTTAATAGTTTCCAATAAACTCTTCAAAGAACTTTACTCACTCTACCATAGCATATGGAGATTAAAAATCAGTGTTGAGTAAAGGCTAAGTTTGTATCTTAAGCTAGTATCTCGTTTTATGTAAAGTCGGGCAACATCTCCCTTCTAACAAGGGCTTCGTCCAATACCATATTCCAAAAGCAACAAACTAAGTAATACAATAAGAACAACATCAACAATGGGGTACAAAATATTTAATTAACAAGTCATCAACATATCACGACGAGCGACAAGCTCGAATTGAATCCCTTCAGCACCCTTCAACCCCATTATTACCCCTTATAGACTTCTTACATTAACTTAACAACACCATTAACGTGATAATGATGTTATTCATCAATGATTACATCCTTATGTGATAGAAACTGAGCATCCACCAAACTGTATAGAGAATCAGATTCTCTATCAGTTCCCAATGTAAGCAACAGACTGTAAAACCAACCAGTATAGGGAATCATGTTCCCTAATTGTTCCCACAGTAGCTCTGCAGTAAATAAAGAACACGGAGGATTTTTACGTGGAAAAATCCCACTCAAGGGGACAAAAACCACGACCTACACTTGTAGGCTTTCAAGTTTACTAACTCGTAATCTCACTATTACAAGCCACTTTGTAACTAACTTGTGATACTCTTACCACAAGCCACTTTGTCACTCTCTAGTTTCAAACACTTTAACTTAACTAACTTGTGATACTCTTACCACAAACCACTTTGTCACTCTAGTTACAAATACTTTAACTTATGAATAACTGTAGTCACAGCACAATCTTATAGGGTAAGTGATTTTGGGTTTCCTAAAACACAGCTTCTAAGAAAGCAAGATAGGAGTTACAAATGAAGAATAAATAACAAAGACTCGACAATCCTAAGGACATAAGATATGTTCAATCTTTGATCTGGTCCTTGAGGTTGCAGTAGCTTCGTTCTTGAGAGGGGTTGTGGCAAGTACTTGAGAGAATATTTTCTTTTGATTTTTCAAGTGTTGGGGACAGATGCCTTGTGCCTTGCACCAGGTTGTTATACTACAAAAGACATCACCATGGTGATGTCAATTCACAATGGTGATGTCAATTCTTGGTTAGTACATGCCTCTTCCCAATGTGAAGTGACTGTTGCACAGTCTGCTGCACTATCGTTTGTACAGTTGCAGGCAGTTATATAGTTGACTTATACTTGTGTCAGGGGAATACCAAGGGATCATGTCCCTAATCTATTTCTTGTGAATTTAAAGGCACACTGCCCAGATTATCTTGAGTTGATTAACTTGAATGATTGTACCAGGCATGCTTCAGGTCCTTTATCTAGTTCTTTCATGAAGTAAGTTGTTTTACCTTCTTAGATTGTATTTATACATGTGTCACATCACTTACAATGATGAAAGTAAGGTAAGTAAAAAGGCTTCCACAGAAAGTTGAATGCTGCACTATTTCTGTAAAGTAGCGTGTGCATGCAACAACTTTCCTGCTGGAGAGTTGACTTCATACAGTCTCCTCGGGAACTGGCAGGGACCTGTTCCCTCAACTGTTCCTTCCACTCTGAATACTTGAGTTATATCCCACGATGGATCCCAAACTGGAACTTTGTGATCTTAAGGTCTTGTAAATGTATAACTGGTTCCTTATCTTGTTCTGGATGGTAAGTTTGTTAGATCATAAACAAAAAGTAAAGTACTTATGCAAAGTACTTGTAACCTATCATTATGTAATATATTTATAACAAAGGAAACTATCCACAACTCATACTATCTTCAATCAGAAACTTTATTCAGTAATATATTTATAACAAAGGAAACAATTCCTTACATGTACTGATCACATCTAGTCCGTACCCTGTTCGTTGAGAAGGTTTGTCATCATCAAAACATGACATAGTGTAACATAGAGCAGTTTCCCCCTTTTTGATGATGACAAACCCAAAATTAATATTCTCTTTAAGAACCGGATTCCTCACATGTTTCCCAACGGATCAGACATATAATCAACATATTATCAGCAACGTTCCTCCTGCGAAGCAGAGCTATCTTTCATGCACAACACAACATATCAATTCGATTATATTTCCCCTGTGAATCAGAGCTATCTTTCGTGTACAGCACAACATATCAATTTGATTATGTTCCTCACCCATGTTGACACGTCATAAATCTATGACATCCCCCTTTTGGCATCGTCAACAAGAATAATAGAAGAAGCAACCCCAAAAAGAAGTTCAGCAACATTAAATCATGCCACTTGGGCAACACAACATAAACAATAACAGGAACAACAAGTGAATGTCATTGCACAAAATAGAGTGATTGCCCATAGTAGAGTAATAATAGTAAAAGCACAGTAGTTTCAAAAATACATAATATGACAATTTTAACAACTAAAGTACCAATCTCATCAAATCTAGAGATCAAATGAAGATAAGAATTCAAGGGAATTTGGAAGGAGTGAGAGACATGGATCATTGGGCAGGAGGAAAAGTAAGGGACTAAGGCCTTGATGAGCTTGTCCATTCGTTCATTTACTCACCTTTGATCAATGATTGTCTGGTCTCTTAGTTCCTCCACCTCTTTCTTCAATATTTCATTCTTACCCTTTAACATAGCATTCTATTCTATCGAGGGTCTATGAGGACCTGGTGCTGAACATATCTGAGTAGGTTGAGCCATCAATCAGATCACAAAGAATCTCCCCAAGCTTCTTCTCATCAAGAACAAACTCAGTCGCGTGCACATATAACATCAGAGTGTCACATAAAACATAGAAGTTTTTACTTCTTCTTCATATATGTTGGGACTTGGAGGAACAAAGAGGTGATTCTATTTTTAGAACTCAACAATGTCAAGAAGTTCCTCCATTTTTCAGCAATATCAGAGTCAACACTCTGCCTACAACACTTTTTGAGACTTCAGAGTCTTCTACCTCTTCAAACCTGATGACTCAACCTTTTGCTTTTGTAAGGAACCAGGTTCCTTACTCACACAACCCTTTCATTCCCAGAGCGTCCATGTATCCCTCTTCTTCTTCTCAATCTGTTCACCCTTGTCATCTGCAGCATCTTTCTTAGCCAATTTTTTTTTTACTTCATTCTCTCTTTCATAATCACATTAGCAGGTCACACTACTTCATCATCAATTGGCCTACTTTTCATCAATCCTTTTAACTGGATCGAATGTTTGTTTAAACACAAAACTCAAAGAGAAAAAGATCATCATTAAAATTTACTTCATGAGAAGGACTTGAGGGATCAGGTCCCTCATTCTATCCTCACATTCACCAATTTCTCCATCCTTCAAAAGACTTCCACAAATACAACAACATCATTAGCCTCACGCTCTAGAATATTAGATCTACCCTGTTCCCTTTCAGTTAAACTTCCATCAAAATCTACCAAAGATTTCTTGGGGTTTTGATTCTGATGGAGTTAGGATTTTGGAAAGTGAGAGAGTTTGGTTCACTTCTGGAATATTTGGAAAGAAGGATTCTTTTGAGACAGGTTGATTTTGGTTTTGAAGGAAAAGAATCGGTTTTAGTTGGGTGTAAGATAAAGAAGTGCCTTTTTGGGGCAACGAGTCAGTTGAGAAAGGTTTAACATTTTGGACTTCAAAAGTTAGGAGGAGAGGCAGGAGAAAGGCAGAAATAAACTAAAGACATGACACTTCAGCAGCTTAAAAAGGCATATAAGTATTGGAGAGACTACTAACCTGAGTTAGAGGAACCAGGTTCCTTGACGTTTTTTGAAAATGCAATGTCACCCTTACTTGTTTTTGTCCTGAAACTGCCATATGTTATACCTGTGACAGTATAGATTTGATTTAGATGTTGCCGAAAAACACTTTTTAGCAGTGTACATTTCCTTCTTGACATAGCCAATCATCGAGGGACCAGGTCCCTCTGTTAAGCTTTATCAACCCCAACTCCAAACTATTTCTATCAAAATGTTCCCTACTGAATGCCTTGGTGAAGATGTCTTCTACCTGGTCATCTGTCTTCCAGTACTTCATACAAATCAGAACCTTTTCAACATTATCCCTCAAAGAGTTATGTCGTGCATTAATGTGCTTTTTCCTCTTGTGTTGTACAGGGTTCAAGCTGTAAATACGCCAAAGTCTTCAAGATGTTGCTTGATCTATACTATTTGAGCCGAACAAGAAGCAGTAACCACGTATTCAACTTCAGTAGTAGGAATAGCCACTGAGTTTGTTTTTTTCTACCCCATGAGATCAAGCATGACCCCAGAAAATGAGCCGTTCCAGATGTGCTATTTTTATCCACTAGATATTCAACATAATCAGTATTAGCATATCCAACCATTCTATGTTATCTCCTGAGGGATAGTAGAGAACCAGGTCCTGTATCCCTTTGAGATATCTTAGGATTCTCTTGGCAGCTTTCAGATGAGATTCCTTTGGATTGGATTGAAACCCGGCAGACAGTCCCACAATCAAAACAATATCTGGTCTGCTACAGAAGTGACCCTATGATACCTCTATACATGGTCTGATTTATAGGGGAACCAAGTTCATCCATTCTAGACAAGTAGCTGTGGCCATAAGAATGTCAATGATTTCTGATGTCTCCATGTCAAATCTCTTCAGTAGCTTCTTGATGTATTTCTCTTGTCTTATGATTGTCCCCTTGGGAGTTTGCTTTTCACTTGTAAATCTTGGAAGAAATTTAGTTCCCCCATCGTACTCATTTCTAACTCACTTCCCATGAGTTTTGCAAATTCTTCACGTTGAGAGTCAACTGTTACTCTAAAGATGATGCCATCAACATAGATCTGCACAATGAGTAGGTTCCTTCCTTTCACACCAAGCATGGGGAGCCTGGCTCCTATAACGGTTCTGTCAGTAGGTCGTGGAACCAGGTTCCACACACTGTTCCTCTCAAGTTGATGGAGCTCGTCTTGCATAGCTGTAATCCAGCCAGCATCTTTCAATGCTTCCTTGATATTCTTAGGCTCTATTTGAGAGAGAAAGGCTGAGAAGGCAAGTGAGTTTCTTGTCTTTGATCTGGTTTCAATTTCTCAGCAGCTGGAGTTCCATGTACAGGATCCACAACTCTATTTTCTGCTTCAGATATTGTCATTGACGGACCAGGTTCCTCTATGTCGGCTAGAGTCTCATCTTAATTTTTGAGGAACAATGTCCATGTAAATCTGGAGTAATCATCCATAATCATGAAAATATGTACCTCTTTCCTCCTCTACTTGGCATCCTCAAAGGTCCACATAGATCCATATGGAGGAGATCAAGTGGCCTTGAGATGCTAACTTCCCTTTTTGGCTTGAAAGAGGATCTGACTCGCTTTCCTTTTACACATGCATCACACACCCTGTGATCCTTGAAGCTTGACTTGAGCAGACCACGAACCAGGTCCTTCTTGACTAATTTTTTCAGCAGCGTGAAACTTGCATGACCCAGACTTCTATGCCATAGCTCAGCGTTATCATTAACAACACCCAGACGCTAAGATCCCCTTGTCACAGATTTGGGAAATACCCAACAAGCTATACTTCAGCCCCTTCACGAAGTACGTATTTTCAATAGAGTAGGGAAGAGACTTCCCGATCTGTCCAACTCCCAGAATGTATCCCTTCATGCCATTTTCAAAGGATACACTCCCTCCTTGCAGGGCCTTGACTGAGAGGACATCATTAATTCTTCTAATTTTATGCTTAGAGCATACACTATCCTTGTACCATCTTTGCTTTTGACTGCTACCTCTCACTTCAGCGTGCACACTGAATCAATGATTAGACTTAGGAACCCAAGCACGGATCAAACATCTTTTTGCCCATGCAGGCAGCACATATTTTCTTTTCTGGGAACCAGGTACCTCATCAGTACGCCTCTTTTCCACAAAATCTTTATTTTTCCGCAACGACTTAATTTTAACTTTACAAAAGTCCTTGTAATGACCAGTTTGACCACAGTGAGTGCACAACCTATATCAGCCACCGTTACATACTTGTTGTGGGGATTATAGGAGGTTTTAGCACTACTGAAAAATTGGTCTACGGTAACAGTTGACAAACCATCCCCACAGACTGCCAAATCGTTACCGTAGGGATTTTGGAACGGTTTACTAACCGTCACATCAGCCGGCGTACCTATAGGTCTACTGGAACGGTTCGTATCGCCTTGACAATAGATACGTTGATCGCAACGGTTTTCCCCTTCTCTGTTGGAACGATTAACTTTTTCAATTGGAACGGTTTAAAACCGTTACTATATTGTTTACACAACGGTTCTTAACCGTTGTCATATTATTTAAAGCAATACTTATGTAAGCTATTGCTACGGTTAAGATAGCAACGGTTTCTTTAAGCTATGGTAACGGTTATATTTGTATTTGGAACGGTTTGCAGATCATTTTGGAACAGTTTGTGGGACCAATTGCAACGGTTTTCATTGTCTACTGGAACGCCATTTGTATCCTATTGCAACGATTCTTATAGGCTATTGTATCAGTTCAATTAAAACCAAAATATTGCACCTGTTATAAATAAATATTTATACATATAGTAAATTATAATAACACTAAAATTTAAATACATCATAAAATGAAACTATTAATAATATAAAATTATCCATCAAGCAAATAATAATATCCATAAAGCAAATGTTCTACCCCATGAGTGCATAAGTTTAGTACATTTCAAGAGGTTAAATAAGTTTCAAAAAATGTTGGTAACAAGTTAAAAGATTCCTAGAACATTCATCTATAAAAATTCAAAATTATCTCAAGTAAGGTCTAGTTCTTCATCGTCTTCAACATCCATTTCTTGATCTACTCCACCTACAAAAGAGGATAAATAAAGTTATTATCCTTCAAGAGAATCCGGTCTAAGAATACTCATAGAACAAATTGCCATGAAAAAAAAGAACAGAGAAGTAGCTACTATTACAGAGTGCAAAAAACAGAGAAAACTCTCAGTTATTACTCTTTTTCAACATTCTGGTAACAAAATCATATATGAATTAGAGAGAAAGCAAAATAAACACAATGAAAGTTCATTTCTTGAGCAACTTCTTGATACTATTACTTAGTTCTTTTACAGCTCACTTCAAGATTTCAATGGCAAGGGAAANTTTTTTTAATATTTCGCAGTATTATACTGCGAATTGCTTTAACGGCAAAAATTCCGTTAACCCTATTCGCAGTATAAAACTGTGAAGTACTCATTAATGTAACTTTTTTTTTTAAAACATTAAAAAAGTGCTTTTTGTACAAAAAATCATTAATTAAGTTTCGAACTCTTTCTCTGTGTGCCCCGCTTATGGCTGTCCAATGGGACGGGCCCGCGTCCCGTCCCGCTTCAAGTTAAATGGGATGGGCCAATGTTAAACGGGACACGGGATGGGAAGGGACGGCCATTTCGTCCCGTTTCGTCCCGTCCCGTCCCGCGTCCCGTACCAGGTTTTTTTTTTTTTTAAAAACATCCGTTGGGCAACGGCTTAAATGGCAAAAATAGCCGTTGCCAACGGTCCAAACAGCCCCTACACCCCCCAAAACACCCCTACCCCCCCCCTCCCCCAAACTTTTAATATAACCCCTAAGTTTATTAAATTACACTTTGGTCCTATTTTCTACTATAAATACCCCCCATTCTTCTTCATTTTTTCCCACAAAAAATCAATCTTCTCTCTCAAATCTCTTACATTCTAATATTCTATCTATATTCTATATTATTCTCTCAATTTTGTTACTATCAAGTATCAAGTATCAACTATCAAGTATCAAGTGATATCTTTCAAGTTTCAACTTTCAAGTATTTGGGCAAATTTTTTTGAGCAACTTTCAAGCTTCAAATTAATTCGTCAAGTATTTGGAGCAATATTTCGGGCAATTTCTTCAAGTTTCAATATTTAATCACGGTGCACTCGTTCCATCTCCTAATTTTAATATATAATTTTTGCGTATCATTTTAGTGCTTCATTTTTGTGTTTACTTTACGTGTTATATTTTCGTATTTCATTTGTGTGTTTAATATTTGTGTTAGCTTTTTTAATTTAGTTTCGTATTTAAATTATGGCACCTAAAAATGTGTTTGGTATTTTTTTTAAAAATAGTAAAAGAAGTAGTAAAGGTGAAAGTAGTAGTAATCCTAATCCTAACCCTTCTCCTAGACCCCCTAGAGTTAGAAAGCATATTGATGAAATGACTCATGTTGATGAAACTTCATTTTCCCAACCCCCCACATTTTATGATGTTCATGTCGGAGAACAATTAGATCATGAAACTTTACAAAGACAATTTGGCAATGATATTTTTTTTGAGGATGAAGAAAATAAGGATGAAGAAAATGAGGAAGAAGAATTAGATGAAACACCCACTAGTCCCGCAACACAAGCTCCAACTCAGAGTCAATCTCAGTCTGGAGCTTTACCCCCTATACCCCCTGTAAGGGGTAAGCCTAAGGTTGAACGTCCCAAAACATCACTTGTATGGAAATTTTTTAAACATGATAAAGTCAATCATCGTGCTATCTGTGAAAAATGTAAGCATCAATTTGCACACTCAGTAAGTGGTGGGACGGGGGGTTTAACTAGACACTTAAGAAGTGCTCACAAAGATTTATGGGTACAAGCTAACATAGAAGCCGGAAAAATTATAGATCCTACCATCAGTTCTAGCACTCCTAGTGTATCTGGTTCTAATCAAATTCAACAACAACTTGACCCTACTTCTGGTCATGTTTTACGCAAATATAACAAAGATAGAGATCGTGAGAACTTAGCAAAAATGGTGGCTGTCTGTGGCTTACCTTTTACTTTTCCTTCTCACCCTGCTTTTGTGCATTATATACAAGAAACTTATAACCCTGCTTTTCAAGGTTTTCCTAAGACCACGGTTAGAAATGATGTTTTTAAATTTCAAACTGAATATCTTCAGTATATTCGTTGTGTATTTTTTCACTTAGATTGTAAAGTGTCTATCACATCTGATATAGGTCGTAGTCCTAATGGTTATGATTATTTAACTGTTACATGTCATTGGGTTGATCATCACTGGAACTTGCAAAAACGTATTATTGGTTATAAATTTGTTGATTCAAAACACACTAGAGCATATATTGCAACTACTGTTATACAAATACTTGATTTTTATGGACTCGTTAACAAAGTTCTAACTATCACCTTAGATAATGCTTCTGCTAACACAACCGCGGCAAATAGCTTAAAATCTAGACTTTGTCCAATTAATCCAATAATTTTTCATGTTAGATGTGCATGCCATATTTTTAACTTTGTTATAAAAGATGGTCTTAATTTATTTTCTGATGCTTGTAGTAAAATACAACATGCTTGTGGCTATATTTTTCGTGCTCATAAACAAAGTAGAATTCGTGAATTTGCTCAACAATGTGCTAGTGCTGGCCTTCCATTTAGAAAAGTTCCAAAAGATGTTTGTACTAGGTGGAATTCTACTTATGAAATGCTTACAATTGCTTATGACTATCGGGTGCCCATCCAAAAGGTATTTAATATGCATAATGCTTACCCTGTTGATCAAATTGTTGATTCTGATTGGGATGAGATCAGAGAGCTTACTAAATTTTTAGAAAAATTTTATTATGCTACAAAACAATTTTCTGGTATATATTATCCTACTATTACACAAATATTATGGTATATTTGTGGAATTTCTGTTGTATTTGGTAAGTATAAAAAAATCCAACTTATGCACCAGTCTCTTCAAAAGAATTATATTTGTATTTGAGATTTGAAAGTTCTATTAATAAAATAAAAGGCTCTAAGCGATGAATTATTTTTATGAATTGTCTTAGTTACTTAATAGTTAATACTTTAAAATTATATTAAATAAATTATAACTCTATTATAAATTTATATTTACTAGAATATTTCATTACAAGTCTTTTGTTTTAATATTTTATAATTCTTTACTTAGTTTTCTAATTTTCGTTTTAACATACTAACATAGTAACATTTAAGTTTATTAAATAAGTCAAAAATCTAGCCGTTGCAAACTTTAAAAACATAGTAATTTTCAAAAAACTAGACGTTTTTTTATAATAAAAAAATACACTTAAGGCCCACGAACTCGTCCCGTCCCGTCCCGTCCCGTTCCGTCCCGTCCCATCCCGTTTGTTAGCGGGACGGGATGGGACGACCGTTTCGTCCCGTTTGTCCCGTCCCGTTTCGTCCCGTCCCTCCACCGTCCCGCTTAAATGTCGTCCCGTCCCGTCCCGTTAATTTCGTTCCGTCCCATCCCGTCCCGTCCCGTAGGACAGCCATAATCTCCACCAGCAAAATCAGATCTATCTCCACCTGTTGAACCCATTTTTCCTAGCCCAGACCAGCCCTTTTTTCCATAAGTTCAAACAGTACCAACTTCAGATAAAACACAACAACAATCTCCACCAATTCAAGCCAATTATGGGACTCCAATTTCACATCCTATTGCTCCTCAGCCACAAAATCCAACCAAGAAACTAGGTATTGCAACATCAGTTGGGATTGTCACTTAAGGAATGTTATCTGCTTTAGCATTTTACCTCTACAATCATATGTCGGTTTTGGCCGAATGTCTTAGTAATGTAATTTGCGGCCATAGAAACAAGTGTGTATTTAATTAGCAGTAACTTTCCTTTTATATTTCATTTAAATTAAAACTTTAACACCAACCGTACGTCCAACTTGGTGATTTTCTACGACTAGTTTCAACTGTAAACAAAAGAAAAAATGAAATAACTTTTGGGTGCAAGTAATCGTTTCCCCTCTATAAATAGCTAAGAGTGCCATTTACAAACACAGTGTTAAACAACCTGATGAAACTCAAAAGTTTGTTGGTAACAACAACTCTCAAAGAAACAATCAAGAATCAAGACTGATGCAGGTCATAAGGAGAAGCATGACACTCAAGGTCTAGTTACTACCTCCCAGTATGCTATTCTTATAGCAATTGTGCTAAGCGTGCTGGGGAATGGCTCTTGGCTCAAACCAAATCACATCACACCTACATACCCTCATAGAATAGCACCTCCTTTCTACCCTATACACCACAACAGACCACCAGATTTTCAACAGATGCAACTCACACCCCTCAGATATGTTCCCATCCTTCACACGACACAGTTCACCTCAATCACAACTGGTTTAACAACCTGAGCAGAAATGCTCCTTTTTTAACTAACTCTATTTTATGTTTTGCAAGTGTTCCCTCTCTTTCCTCAGTCAATCATCTGGTATCATACCAATTGACAGCCAAACATCACCCCCCACATAACCACCATCTCACTGATGCAACAGATACTGCAGGAATCAGCTATTCCTGTTGCAGAAAATGCAGAAATTGCAGGAACCCCTCTTTCAGTTCCTGCAGTTTGTAACTACATACTCTCTGGCCTTAAATCCTCCCCCCAATCCAAAGAACAATGCCAACCAAACCTTCCTCACCAGTACTGCAGAATATATCATGCCTAGTACAGTTGACACTAATAGTTGCTTCAGCTCATTAGATGACAAATTGCTCCAAATTCTTCTCACATAAAGAAAAAGGAGGGTAGAATATTTCTACCCTAAGATATTGGGTAACAAAATCTACATTTCCTTTACAAGGATGAAGGCCGCTACCAGATGTTTCTCCATATCATACCATACAGATAGTGTTGGAGTCTTTACTTACTCGTTCTTATATCGGTTGAAAAAAGTAAGGAAAGAACAAGAAACTTGCAGTTTCCAAAGAACAAGGAGGAGAAGAAGAAGAAATAGAAGAAGATGTATAACATTTGGTACGTACTGACCTTGATTGTTACTACCAGCAGATGGTCGACTGTTTAGTTGAACAACAGCTTGTTGTGCAGAGGAAGCTTCTACAGGTGAACGTGCACTGAACCTTAACATGTCAGGATCAAGTCGCAAATCTGGGTTCAGACGCTGAAGTCGTGCGATGACGTTCATTGTAATATTTTGTTCCATAGCATCCTTTTGTTCGTTCAAATTTTCATGCATTCTTTGTTGCATCCTCTCTTCCATTTCCTCCATTTTCTGCTGCATCCTCTCATCAGAAGATCCAAGATTCCCTTTTTTCCCTTTTAACACAAACTGGGTAATCCCTCGTCCATACAATCTCATGCGACCTGGATGTTCTGGTCCCATGACTGATGCAAAAGCATCATCTGAATGACTCCCATCTTCATTTTCCTGAGTTGATTGTAATCTCTCCATTTCAGCCTACAAACCAAAATGCGAGAAAAAAGAGTTTTAAGTAACTAAAGTTGAATCAATAATTAAGACCAAATAAATAAGCACGACAAACTTTAAATAATAAATTTCGTATAATTTTACTAATCGTATTGTCATATGAGCTTTTGTATACTCGGCCAAGTTTTCTTGTTCTTGTAGCCACAAAAATATCCTTACTTGATACAGTATCTGAAGTACCAGAGATTTCCTTCTTTTTTTCCTAGTTACATGAAAACAGATATAAGAATCTTTTCATATAAAGTTAGCAAGTTCATAATTTAAAATAAATAAATAAATAAAATATCAAACCTCGTGAATTAAAGCAAAAGGTGTCTGCCAGCAGTATGTGGACACTTCAACTTATTTTGATTCTCTGTATTGGTTTCGGATATTTTCTGCAAATAAACGAGTCAACCAAATAGCAACCAACAGTTATGCCTATTACCCACATCATGACCCAAGACTACACTCATAGTATTAAATAAAGAAGCAAATTAACTGCTAACATAATAATGGTACGTACAGCATATAATGCCACATGGAGTTATCTGCTTCTACCTTTTTTTACAATAGAACCACTTCTTGAAATACATCTTGAAGTAACTCGACAACTATTTACAATTTGTAAATGAGCTGAACTTATAAACCTGTTATGTGCAGGCTCAAACAACATTCATTCACTAGAATCAATTTCTCTGTTTTCGTACAGTAGTATACCAGACTACAAAGGGGAGGAAAAGTAGGAAAACAGAGAGGGTGAAAGGCAGAGGACAAGAAGATTAAAATACTGGTTGCATTTTCTTTTTCTTGTCTTTTTTTGTTTCATTTTCTTTCTGATGAGTGGCGAGGCAATATGAGGGGAATCCACTCAACCCCACATCACAAGCACTACTAGTGCAATGACACTCAACGTGGACTATACCGCGAGCTTGCCTCAGCTGAAACAGCCATGGCTAACATCATCTGCTCTTTAAAATTATCTTTGAAATATAAGTTATTGGAACATGTAAGTTTGTTTCCTAAATAAGACTACACTCTTTGAAGGGGATGTCACTAAATATTTGCTTCAAAGACTAGTTCTCTTCCTTTTCTTAATAAGACACAGATTATAACAACTTAGAATTCTAGGTTTTCTTCCTAAACAAGTGTCAAACTTCATGTCTTAAACCTTATGCAAGCGATTCATGTATTAGGACCTATACACATGGTAAATCTGAGATAATAGAGTAAGGAACTACCAAAGGCTAATCATGAGATTCGGAGCTATTAATATAATTCCAAATAGGCAACACATCATGCCTCGTTAGATAACATTCCACTCAAAATGTTTCAAGTATGTAATCATAATAACAGTGCTGTAATTACCTTGTGAGGATCGGAGTTCCAATATTTAAGAAGATCCTTAAAGTGAGATTTCGGAACATCTACTGGCCTATTCTCCATTCGAAGCTCATCATTCTCATAGGCTGTGAAGTGGGTTGCCTTCAATTGACTCTTATACTTTCTCCAAGAACTACAAACTGCTTCAAAAACTCATTTTTTCGACTCGTCAGGAATGTCATATTTTTCCTACAAATTTAGTGCAATTGGGTTAGTGTAAGAAATAAGAAATATCATCCATGTTTATTGGACATTGGGAACTTCATACCTTGATATATTTCCACATGTCATCTTTTGTGTCTAGTTTCCTCCAATTAAATACATTAAGAGGACAAAAAGTCCCACTCCTTGCCAATGTGCCGAGGAAGCTACCCAACTCATTTACAACCTCTTTAGTAGGACTAACGGGTTGATTAAACTCATTTAGAATGATTATTTTACGCTCCTTTCTAACATGAACACTTGGCATTTGAGTACGGCCTCTTTTTCTTTTTGGCGAGGAGGGGCCTGCAATAGTACAAAACAAAGATAATCATTAATCACTATATTTAGTTAAGTTTATGATTAAAATTTATATATATTTGCCTTGTTCCTCAGATTGTTCAATTGCTTCATGATTGGTAGAATCATTAGATTGTTCATCTACTCCCTGTGATGCAGGAGTGATGGAATCCATATTCGCTTGTTGCACTTGTTCATGTACTCCTTGTGTTGCTGAAGAGGTGCAATTCTGTGTCACTTGCTGCACTTGTTCTTGCAATTGAGATCCACCTCCGGATTGTCGTTCTTCATTTGCATTTGACCTTATAGCTTTCAAGACTGTTTTTGTTGTCAACGACGAAACCTTTTGGTTTCGCAAAGATGAAGGTAATCCACCTTCTGATTGTCGTTCTTCATTTGCATTTGACCTTGTAGCTTGGAAGGTTCTTTTTGTTGTCAACGACGAAACCCTTTGATTTCGCAATGATGCAAGTGATCCAGCTGGAATGCGGTTGGATATTTTCTTATTTTTGCTTGAGCACCCTTCTTGATTCATGACTATTCAAATATGTTTCACATTCTGAAAAGCAAACACAATATAGGTTAGCAAAGGAAGAACTGATTGACACAGATAGATTAGAAAGATATGAATGTTTATTATCACTTTAATATATACAATCTGTTTGCTTGTTAACGAAAGTCCCTATTTCTTCCAATTATTTGGTCAGAGAGAGGAAAATTCTCATTGGAGAACCAGAGAACCTCCAAAGACGCAAAGGAAGAGTTGATTGAAGCCTTCTTCTGTAAAAAGAATCAAAATATGACTAAGATGTACTCTTCCATGCCTTTAATTAAAGTATCACATATAGTTAGCCTTATGTACTAGCAAGTTGACATATAATGTCATCTGTATTAATCATCTTTGAACGTGATGATTAATATTGAAACCTGATTTCACCAATTAAACAAGTTGTTGTGATAGAACAAACAGACTAATGTTAATAAAGCAGGCAGTCGGATAAACTAAGCAAGCGATGCTCCTAAACTCACAGAAAATAACCACATAGTAGCTTTGAGCCATTGCCATTTCTGTAAAGTTGTCGACGAAGTAAGTGAGCTTTTCTTGAAGGTATATAAGAGAATCAAGTCTTTGAATCTTCTAACATATACTTAGGTACTATAGTGTACCCTTCTGTTCAAAGGGTCAAAAATTCCAAGGCATTTGAAGGAGTGGAACTCATTTGGTATCTGAAAATTGTGAAAACTCAAATTGCTAATTGTGATGATGGCTACTTCTCTACAGAAAAAGTGGAAATGGTTTGAACTCAATTTCTTAATTGACAGAAGGTATCAGCTGTGCAAGCGAAGAAGACTGGACTGCGTCATCGACCTACCGATGCAATTGAAATAGTTGAAAAACCTGCAGGTTTATAGCTTCATATGTGCGTGATAAGGAGAAAGATTTTGAAGGTGTTGAAGCCTTGGATGGTGCAGCAGCTAAAGGTGTGAATGCAGTGGTTAAAAATGGTAACCATCACCAAAAACCTGTAGTTCATCGTGCAACTGCTGGTGCAAAAACAGCTTTGTTGCAGGCTAAAGCTAAGCTGCGCGAAAGCTATTGGTTCTTTACGTAAATGCTTCCTTGTAGGACTACTCCTATTAATATTTTTTGTTAAGAAAATTAAAATTTTATTCATAACTGTAATAGCATCAAGCAGGTGCAGGAAATCAACAATGATAACGACAGGCTATGCCTGTAAATTACTTAGGAAATCTATTAAATTTATCGCTACATTTAAATCTTTCAGTTTACCCCAAAGAGCACGAAAATGTAAATAATATATTTCAGCCCGAGAATACGTTCTGATCTCCCCTCAAATCATGTATCATTTCCATATGACCCATAGCACACAAGCTGAAATTATATTCCAGATTAACTTAGCCTTTTTGCTTAGACCTCTCACTGACCAGTTCCATCAAAAACCTAGCAACACCCTATAAACCAACAGATATTAACTCTAAAAATCAATCATAGTTATCTGTTAATTAACCATAACTATGATTTTTGAAAAAATAACAGGCCTCATCAAAACTTGCGCATTAACCTTGAAAGAAACCCTAAACCAAAAAATCAAAAAAAAAAAGTAACAACACAGTACTGATATATGCGAAAAATAAATCAATAGAAAGCTTACAAGATGAAGAATCTTGATTTGGAGAGGGGAAATTCTGAATCTTCCGGTCGCCAGAGAGAATCGCGAAAAAAACACCTAAGAAGAGAAGAAACATCAGGGGATTGGTGGAAGAGAGGAGTTTCCGGGAGGGGGGGGGGGTAGTGGGGGGCCA
>NC_031989.1:83457563-83526436 GCF_001879085.1 Nicotiana attenuata
ACTAAGTAAAGGAAAGTCTTAACGAAGTAGTAGAAGACTTCGTAGTTAGTTGGAGGGAGGGGGGGGGGGATGGGGGCCAACCTGATCGCGGCGACGTTTACTGTGAATGTTCTAACTTTTATTTTTCCTCTCTTCCTTCAAGTGAAACAAATGGAGTTTGGGACATTGGGGATTTGGGAGTTTTGGGTTGGCAATTTTAGGGATTTTTTGTTAACAAATAGATTTGGGGATTTGGGAATTTAGGTTTGCTGGTGATTTGAGGAAGGTGAGAATAGGTTTACTGGTGATTTGAGGAAGGTGAAGGTTTGCTGGGTTTGGAACGTTTGCTGCCAAAGCTTGAGGAAGACGGTGCATTGGAAGAAGAAATTTTAATTTAGTTATTATATTTACCAAAATAAAATAAATAACAAATAAAAGGAAAAAGGGGTTTTATTGGCGGGTTTAGCAAAATTCAGGGGGGGAAATGAGGAGGGAACAAAATACCTGTTCCCATATTACAAAAATTTCTAAAACCGTTACTACAAATAGTCCTATTGGAACGGTTGACAAAATCGTTCGTATATAGAATACCTATGGTAACGGTGAACTGCCAACTGGAACGGTTTAGTATCTAAAGCGTGCTGATTTCATCCAAACTCTATTGTAACGGTTGTAACCGTTACCGTACCTACTCTATTACAACGGTTTAAGAACCGTTGCCAAAACAACTGTTCCGGTAGACCTATTTTCCAGTAGTGTAGCCTTTTGGAACCTGATTCCTTGCCTGTTTCCACCATTACTCCAGTACATATACCTTATTACATCAGAGAATCGAGTCCATTTAAGTGACTTATCAAGGTCATTTTTAACCCTTTTTAAATCCTCCTGAAGTTTTCTATTCTTTTCAAGCTCAGCAAGAAGACTTGTTTTAACTTTCTTAAGCTCACTCTCAAGCTCAAGTTTAACCTCACTTGCCACTTCTTTCCCTTTCTCAATACTTACAAGCCTATGTTCTGATTTGAGTCCCTTAGTTGTTCCACTAGGTCTATGATTATCACCAAAAAATCAACCCTTTCTTGCTCAGTAGCTGCAATTTTCTCTATTAGAGTATTTTTTTCTTTGCTAAGGTTCTCTATGGTTTCCTTCAAATCAACAACCACTACCATCAAATCATCTCTCTCATTTTATACACTATCTATTTTTTTAGTTAGAGCTTCTTTTTCTTTTTCAAGATTGCCTATGGTCTCATTTAAATCAACCAATCATCTCTAGATTGTTCAGCATCTCCTAGCTCTATGATTAGGGCATGTGTATCATTAACAAAACTATAATATTTATCGATTAGAATATTTTCTAATGACATCAATTTCTTCGAAGAGTAGGACTTCAGATTTCTCCGAACATCCCTGAAATTTACCTCATCATTGTCATCCTCTTCATCCTCATCGGACTGAGCCATCAATACAAACAATGAATCATACTCCTTTGCTTCACTTTCCACTGCCATCATGGAACTGCTTCCTACATCTAGTTCCTCTTCTGATTCACTGGAAGAGTCTCCCCATACAGCAAGATCTTGCTTCATAACATTGTCAACTGCACTTTTTCGGCTGAATCGTTTGTCGGGAATCGGGTTCCTTTTTGCTACTTTGTCAGAGTTGTGTTTGTAATGCTCTTGTTTTAGAAGATGGGCACTCTTTAATGAAATTCCCGTTTTCCGCACTTGTGACAACAATCGTATCCTTTAGTGTTTCTGCTAGAACTACCCTTCTTGGGAGTGCCTCCATTTCTACGAACCATCTTCTGAAATCTTTGTGGTCTATTGGTTGATTGACTTTCCTCGAAGTTATGTGGAGCAACCATGTAGATCCTTTCTAGGTGTTAAACTTTTAGAAAGAACCCGCTCTGATACCAGTTGATAGAAACTAAGTGTCCACCAGATTGTATAGAGGACCAGATTCTCTATCAGTGTGACGACCCAAAGGGTCATCACCTGTTTTCTCTTTCATTCCGTGCTTCCAAGGCTTTGAAAACCACACTTTTACTTGCCTCGATTTGCGTGCGCAGTCCGGGCGCGTAGCCGAAAAGCTCAAATATGAATTCTGTGTAAAAATTGATGAATTTTGATATTAATATGATTAAAGTTGACTTTGGTCAACATTTTGGGTAAACGGACCCGGACCCGTAATTTGACGGTCTCGGAGGGTCCGTAGAAAAATATGGGACTCGGGCGTATGCCCGGAATCGAAATCCGAGGTCGCGAGCCCGAGAAATAAATTTTTGTGTGAAATTATTTTCTAAAATTAATTAAGGAAAATGGAAAGGAAATTTAATCAGAAGACTATAGAATCGGGCTCGTATTTTGGTTCCGACGCCCGGTACAAGTCTTATATGTGATTTAAGCGCTTTCTGTAAAGTTTGGTTTGAAACGGACGTCATTTGACGTGTTTCAGACTTGAAATGGAAAATTTATGTTCTATGAAAATTTTGGAAGGAATTATGGATTTTGAGGCTTAACTTGATGTAAATGATGTTATTTTGGCGATTTGATCGCTCGAGTAAGTCCGTAAGATGTTTTTGAGGTTGTGTGTATGTTTGGTTTGGAGCCCCGAGGGCTCGGGAGAGTTTTGGATAGGCCGCGAGTGCATTTGAACCTTTGGAAAACCAGCTGATGAACCTCAGACCTGCAGGCTTCGCATTTGCGAAGCCTGGTTCGCAAAAGTGGTATTTGCAAATGCGAAAGGCCCATCGCAAAAGCGAAGATGGCCCAGGTCTGACAGTCTCACAATTGCGAGATTTTACTTCGCAAATGCGAAGTGTTCCTGTCCGCAAAAGCGACGCCTGAGGTCGCAAATGCGAGACCTGGGGAAAATGGGGGAGTTCGCAACTGCGAACAATTCCTTTGCAATTCCCGAGCCTGCTGGGTTCGCAATTGTGAACCCAGTTTCGCAATTCCCATATCTGAGGCCTGGATTTTTCATACTTAGACGAATTTTCAACCCATTTCTACATTCTTTCAAACTCAAACACTTCATAGGAGATTTTCCAAGAAAACTTTCTTCCCCAAATCATTTGTAAGTCGATTTTTACTCAATTTCCCCAATCTTTAACATCATTAAACATGTTTTCATGTTAAAATCAAGGATTTCCATGGGTGAAAATGGGGATTTTGGGTAGAACCTAGGTTTTCTTCAAATTGGGGAGTTGGACCTCAATTTGAGGTCCGATTTCAAAACAAATCATATATATGAACTCGTGGGGGAATGGGTAACCGGGTTTTGGTTCGAACCTCGGGTTTTGACCACGTGGGCCCGGGGGCGTTTTGGGAATTTTTGAGTAAAACTTTGGGAAATTCATTTTCATGCATTCAAATTGATTCGATTAGCATTTATTGATACATTCAAGTAATTTGTGACTAGATTAGAGCGGTTTGGTGGTGAATTCAAAGGGTAAAGCTATACTAGAGGCTTGAGTTGAGTTTGGAGCATTTGAGGTAAGTGTTTGGTCTAACCGTAGCTTGAGGGAATAGGAGTTGAGTCTTATTTGTAACTTGCTAATTGTTGACTACGATGTATAGGCATGGTGACGAGTATCTATACATTGGTGTCGAGCATGACCGTAAGTCCTTATTTGCAAATAGTTTGGTCGTTGTTATGCCTTCCATGCTTAAACGGTGATTTTCTATATGTGGTAAAGACCTTGTGAAAGAAATTATGATCCTGAAACTTCGTGGAGCATTGGCTCGGGTTGAAATACAATTTGTGAAGGTATATGAGATAAACAACTCTTTGGAGCAGTGGCTCAAGTGATAATGTGAACTAAGAGATGAAAATGAAAGAAAGGAAAGAGTTAATGATTTATTCCCTTGTCGGGACGTTGTTGGTTATTGATATTGTGTTCCCTTGCCGGGATTTTTATNATCTTAAAATCAAGGATTTTCATGGGTGAAAATGGGGATTTTGGGTAGAACCTAGGTTTTCTTCAAATTGGGGAGTTGGACCTCAATTTGAGGTCCGATTTCGAAATAATTTATATATTTGAGTTCGTGGGGGAATGGGTAAACGGGTTTTGGTTCGAACCTCGGGTTTTGGGCCCGGGGGCATTTTTGACCTTTTTGGAAAAAATGATGGAAAAGCTATAATTAGACTTTGGGTTCGTGTTGTTTAGCATTTATTGATGTAATGAAGTCATTATTGTATAGATACAATTGATTTGGAGCCGAATTCGAGAGGAAAGACGGTTATTGAGGATTGAATTGGCCGTGGAAGTTCGAGGTAAGTGTTTGGTTTAACCCTAGCTTGAGGAAATAGGAGTTGAGTCTTAATTGTAACTTGCTAATTGTCGAGTGCGATGTATAGGCATGGTGACGAGTATCTATACATCAGTATCTAGCATGACCGTGAGTCCTTATTTGCGAATAGTTTGGTTGTTGTTATGCCTTCCATGCTTAAATGATGACTTCTATATGTTGTAAAGACCTTGTGGAAGAAATTGTGATCTTGAAACTTAGTGGAGCATTGGCTCGGGTTGAAATACAAATTGTGAAGGTATACGAGATAAGTAACACTTTGGAGCATTGGCTAAAGCGATAATGTGAACTATGAGATGAAAGTGAAAGAAAGAAAAGAGTTAATGATTCATTCCCTTGCCGGGACGTCGTTAGTTATTGATATTTTACCCTTGCCGGGTTTTAATTGTTGTTTGTGTTCCCTTGCCGGGATTTTTATTATTGTTTATTTATTTCCCTTGCCCTTGTTTGTGATTGTTGATTGGGTGAGGAAGAGTGTTAAAGCACGAAGGGTGATGCCGTGCACTGTTTGTTTATGGTAAGGAAAGAGTGTAAAGCACGAAGGGTGATGCCGTGCATTGTTGCTTATTATGAGAAAGAGTGTTAAAGCACGAAGGGTGATGCCGTGCCGCACGAGGTACCATTCCGTGCCGATTCTATTGATATATGTGAGGAATGAGAGTAAAAGTACGAAGGGTGATGTCATGCACATGTTATTGCCTGGTGAGGACGAGAGTAAAAGCACGAAGGGTGATGCCGTGCACTGGTCGAATTCTGTTTCATTACGTACTATTGAGTTGTGTTGTATTCCTTTATTATTGGACGACTCTTATTTGGAATTTATTATACTCCCCACAGCATGTTCCCCTCCCATATTGTTTATCTGTTTTGTGTTTTGATTCCGCTGTATATATATATATATGTATATATATATATATATGAAATTGCACAGGTTTATGTGGTAGTCTGGTCTAGCCTCGTCACTACTTCGTCGGGGTTAGGCTAGACACTTACCAGCTCATTGGGTCGGTTGTGCTGATGCTACACTCTGTGCATTTTTGCACAGGTCCAGGTTTCGAGCAGCAGCAGCAGCTTTAGTTCGGGAGCATATCTTCAGTCCGGAGAGACCCGAGGTAGCCTTGCAGGCGTCCGTAGGCCCGGCGTCTAACTTCCATCCTTATATTAGACTGTCATCTCTTTGTATTCGGGATAAACAGATTTATGTTTATTTTAGACCTTGTATTTAGTAAACTCTTAGCAGTTTTTGCGCAGATCCAGGAGCAGCTTTTGCGCCTCAGCAGTAGGATTTGATCGGGAGCTGACTTCAGTCCAGGGACTTTCGAGGTAGCCTAGTGTAAGACCCGATCGTTCGTTCTGAGAATTATAGCCACATTTCCCCCATCTATGCTTATTTATATGTTGTTCAACTGTATTGAGTTGTATCGAGTTGGTAGGTTTGGGTTCGGAGTAGTTTTGGAGTGAAACAAACACTTAGTCTCTTAATTAGAAAGCTAAGTTAGAAAAGTCAACCGGAAGTTGACTTATGAGTAAACGAATTCGGATTTGGATTTTTATGATTCGATTAGCTTCCTTGGGTGATTTTAATTAGGAGTGTGTCCGGAATGTAATTTGGAGGTCCGTGGTAGAATTAGGCTTGAATTGGCAAAAGTTGGAAGTTTAAAAGTCTTAGGCTTGAATTTGAGGTTGATTTGGTGTTTTGGTGTTGTTTTGGGGTGTTCCGGAGGTTCGACTTAGTTCGGATAGTGATATGTGACTTGTTGGAATTTTTGGTTCAGGTCCCGAGGGCCTCGGATGAGTTTTGAATAAGTTTGGGTTGTGTTGCGCTCGTTTTTCTTATGTTTCGAAGCCGTTTCTTCAAGCATAAATGATATCATATTGAACAAATGAGCTCCGATTTCTTTTTTGATTGAAGCATTAGATCCGTATTGTAATTACGGACCTGTAGCAAAAAGAATCGTCGAATTTGGACATCGTATGAGGATTTTATAGTTATTTTACTAAGAATTAGGTTGCAAGATTTTTCAGATTAATTACGAAATTGCCACTGACGGCGTATTTAAAAATCTGCACTATTTGCAAATATTAAAACCTACATATCTCCTTCGTTATAAGGTCAAATTGAGTGATTCAAAAGCCTAACTTGACTAGAATTTCACAAGGAATCCATTGGGCATAAAATACGAGTTTCGGGATCGTTTGGCTCGAGAAACGAGGCAGAATAGCTGGTAAAAAAATATACAAAAGTAGGATTTTGTTCATTTGGTCATATTTTGAGTTGGGGAGCTCGGATTTGGGCGATTTTGGAGGCGATTTTCACCATATGGATTGGGGTAAGTGTTCTCTACTCGATTTTGATTATAATTTATGAATCCATCTTCGTTTTTGAGATTTGATTGATGATTTCAAAGTGAAATTGAGGGAGTTAGGGTTTGAGTTTTGGAGAGTTTTAAGTGAGGACTTGAGGGACCAAACGGAGTCAGATTTTGACAAATTNTTGATATCATGTGATTGGTTGGTGGTGATACCAACGCTAGGTGACGGGCGTGTGGGTGTGCACCGCAAGGGATTGAGACTTGGTCCGTCCCGTGAGGCTGTGAGGCCTAATGGCTATTATCTGNNTATTGGTGGCGTAGAATGAAGAAGGATATCGTAGCATATGTGGCTCGTTGTTTGAATTGTCAGCAAGTTAAGTACGAGCACCAGAGGCCTGGTGGTGTATTTCAGAGGATTGAGCTTCCCGAGTGGAAGTGGGAGAGGATCACTATGGACTTCGTTACCGGACATCCGTTGACTCGGAAGAAGTTCGATGCAGTTTGGGTCATTGTGGATAGGCTGACCAAGTCAGCGCATTTCATTCCTGTGGCAGTCTCCTATTCATCCGAGAGATTTGCTGAGATTTATATTCGGGAGATTGTTCGCCTTCATGGTGTGCCGGCATCTATCATTTCGGATCGGGGTACGCAGTTTACCTCGCGCTTCTGAAGAGCAGTTCAGCGAGAGTTGGGCACACGGATCGAGTTGAGAACAGCATTCCATCCCCAGACGGACGGTCAGTCCGAGCGGACTATTCAGATTTTGGAGGATATGCTTCGGGCTTGTGTTATTGACTTTGGAGGATCATGGGATCAGTTCTTGCCTCTAGTGGAGTTTGCCTACAATAACAGCTACTAGTCGAGCATCCAGATGGCTCCTTATGAGGCTTTATATGGTAGGAGGTGTCGGTCTCCGATCGGATGGTTCGAGCCGGGAGAGGCTCGGTTGATAGGTACAGATTTAGTTCAGGAGGCCTTGGACAAGGTCAAGATCATTCACGACAGACTTCGTTCAGCTCAGTCTAGGCAAAAGAGTTATGCAGATCGTAAGGTTCGAGATGTAGCTTTCATGGTTGGTGAGCGGGTATTGCTCCGGGTGTCGCCTATGAAGGGCGTGATGAGATTTGGGAAGAAGGGCAAGTTTAGCCCTAGGTACATTGGTCCGTTTGAGGTTCTTGATCGAGTGGGAGAGGTGGCTTATAGACTTGCATTGCCACCTAGCTTATCAGCCGTGCATCCAGTTTTCCATGGGTCTATGCTTCGGAGGTATCACGGCGATCCTACCCATATGTTAGACTTCAGCACTGTCCAGTTGGACAAGGATCTATCTTATGAGGAGGAGCAGGTAGCTATTCTAGACTGGCAGGTTCGTCAGTTGAGGTCTAGGAGTTTTCCTTCTGTTCGTGTTCAGTGGAGAGGTCAGCCTCCTGAGTCATCGACCTAGGAGTCCGAGTCTGATATGCGGAGCCGTTATCCCCATCTATTTCCCGACTGAGGTACTTCTTTCTTTTGTCCGTTCGATGACGAACGGTTGTTTTAGAGGTGGAGAATGTGACGACCCAAAGGGTCATCACCTGTTTTCTCTTTCATTCCGTGCTTCCGAGGCTTTGAAAACCTCATTTTTACTTGCCTCGATTTGCGTGCGCAGTCCGGGCGCGTAGCCGAAAAGCTTAAGTAGGAATTCTGTGTAAAAATTGATGAATTTTGATTTAATATGATTAAAGTTGACTTTGGTCAACATTTTCGGTAAACGGACCCGGACCCGTGATTTGACGGTCCCGAAGGGTTCGTAGAAAAATATGGGACTCGGGCGTATGCCCGGAATCGAAATCCGAGGTCCCGAGCCCGAGAAATGAATTTTTGTGTGAAATTATTTTCTGAAATTAATTAAGGAAAATGGAAAGGAAATTTGATCAGAAGACTATGGTATCGGGCTCGTATTTTGGTTCCGACGCCCGGTACAAGTCTTATATGTGATTTAAGCGCTTTCTGTAAAGTTTGGTTGAAAATGGACATCATTTGACGTGTTTCGGACTTGAAATGGAAAATTCATGCTCTATGAAAATTTTGGAAGGAATTATGGATTTTGAGGCTTAACTTGATGTAAATGATGTTATTTTGGCGATTTGATCGCTCGAGTAAGTCCATAAGATGTTTTTGAGGTTGTGTGTGTGTTTGGTTTGGAGCCCCGAGGGCTCGGGAGAGTTTTGGATAGGCCGCGAGTGCATTTGAACTTTTGGAAAACCAGCTGATGCACGTCAGACCTGCAGGCTTCGCATTTGCGAAGCCTGGTTCGCAAAAGCGGTATTCGCAAATGCGAAAGGCCCATCGCAAAAGCGAAGATGGCCCAAGTCTGACAGTCTCGCAATTGCGAGATTTTCCTTCGCAAATGCGAAGTGTTTCTGTCCGCAAAAGCGACGCTTGATGTCGCAAATGCGAGACCTGGGGAAAATGGGGGAGTTCGCAAATGCGAACAATTCCTTCGCAATTCCCAAGCCTGCTGGGTTCGCAATTGTGAACCCAGTTTCGCAATTCTCATATCTGAGGCCTGCATCTTTCATACTTAGACGAATTTTCAACCCATTTCTTCATTCTTTCAAACTCAAACACTTCATAGGCGATTTTCCAAGAAAACTTTCTTCCCCAAATCATTTGTAAGTCGATTTTTACTCAATTCCCTCAATCTTTAACATCATTAAACATGTTTTCGTCTTAAAATCAAGGATTTCCATGGGTGAAAATGGGGATTTTGGGTAGAACCTAGGTTTTCTTCAAATTGGGGAGTTGGACCTCAATTTGAGGTCCGATTTCAAAACAAATCATAGATATGAACTCGTGGGGGAATGGGTAACCGTGTTTTGGTTCGAACCTCGGGTTTTGACCACGTGGGCCCGGGGGCGTTTTGGGAATTTTTGAGTAAAACTTTGGGAAATTCATTTTCATACATTCAAATTGATTCGATTAGCATTTGTTGATACAGTCAAGTAATTTGTGACTAGATTCGAGCGGTTTGGTGGTGAATTCGAAGGGTAAAGCTATACTAGAGGCTTGAGATGAGTTTGGAGCATTTGAGGTAAGTGTTTGGTCTAACCCTAGCTTGAGGGAATAGGAGTTGAGTCTTATTTGTAACTTGCTAATTGTTGAGTACGATGTATAGGCATGGTGACGAGTATATATACATTGGTGTCGAGCATGACCTTGAGTCCTTATTTGCAAATAGTTTGGTTGTTGTTATGCCTTCCATGCTTAAACGGTAATTTTCTATATGTGATAAAGACCTTGTGAAAGAAATTATGATCTTGAAACTTCATGGAGCATTGGCTCGGGTTGAAATACAATTTGTGAAGGTATATGAGATAAACAACTCTTTGGAGCATTGGCTCAAGTGATAATGTGAACTAAGAGATGAAAGTGAAAGAAAGGAAAGAGTTAATGATTTATTCCCTTGTCGGGACGTTGTTGGTTATTGATATTGTGTTCCCTTGCCGGGATTTTTATTATTGTTTATTTATTTCCCTTGCCCTTGTTTGTGATTGCTGATTGGGTGAGGAAGAGTGTTAAAGCATGAAGGGTGATGCTATGCACTGTTTGTTTAAGGTAAGGAAAGAGTGTAAAACACGAAGGGTGATGCCGTGCATTGTTGCTTATTATGAGAAAGAGTGTTAAAGCACGAAGGGTGATGCCGTGCCGCACGATGTACCATTCCGTGCCGATTCTATTGATATATGTNAGTCATAGAAATTATTGTACATGATTACCTCCGTCTCTATTATTTGCTAATATGTTGTGATACTTGATGTGGGATGTGTCCCGTTATTTGTTGATGATGGTGAGGCTAGTGAGGTACATGATTGAGTGAGACCGATGGCCTGGTTGTGAGGATATTAATACCATAGCGCGTGAGTTGTCCGCGTAGCACGTGAGTTGACCGTGCGGGTCTAGGTATTTATACCATAGCGCGTGAGTTGTCCGCGTAGCACGTGAGTTGACTGTGCGGGTCCAGGTGTTGACACCATAGCGCGTGAGTTGTCCGCGTAGCACGTGAGTTGACTGTGCGGATCCAGGTATTGATATGGTAGCACGTGAGTTGTCCGTGCTTAGCGCTTGGGCTTTGGGAGCCCCTCCGGAGTCTGTACACACCCCTAGTGAGCACTGAGTGCGAGTGCTGAGTGATGGAGTGGCATTGTGGTGAGGTTGCATTTACTTTTGCTGTTGCTGCATTTATCTATTAAATTTCTTTGTGGCATTTATTGATTTATGGAATTTACCTGTTTATTCCTGTTTTTTTTAAATTGTGAAAAATAAATAATTGGACTGTTTTGCTCAGCTCGTCACTACGGTTCAGTTCCTTAGTTATTTCTGTTACTACTGAGGTGGTTGTACTCATACTACACCCTGCACTTTATTTGCAGATCCAGGTGAGTTCGTTGAGTTCAGACCCGCTAGCTGTAGAGATTGCAAGGTAGCTGCCAGCGTCCGCAGGACCTTGTTACTCCTTTTATCATTTCTTCTTTGGACAGTTAGACCGTTTATATACTCAGTTCATAGTTTTAGACGCTCATGACTTAGTGACACCCCTATGTTTGGGACTCGTTTCCGTATTTTATATTTTTATATTTAGAGTTGGTTTAGTTTATCAGGAATTAAATAATTGAAATTATTTTATTAACTTCTTATGATCAGATTAGTAGTAATTTTGGGGAATTGGCTTGCCTTGTAACACGATAGGCGCCATCACGACCAAGGTTAGATTTTGGGTCGTGACACCTAGCTGACATCCGCAGGCCGGAGTCCCTTCTATGTTATTAGTTTATTTTCCTTGTACCGAGACAAACATTGATGTACTTCTATTCTGACTTGTTTTTAGCTCTCTTTAGTAGTTCGTGAGTTAGTGACACCGGATCTGGGTAGGGTTGTATTTAAACTTCCGCATTTGGTTTTCAGTTATCTATGTTTTTAAGACTTCCGCTTTTATTTAAATGACTCGTTTTATTTATATCGTTGAGATGTTATCAGAAAATGTTTTAATACTTGGCTTGCCTAGCTCCGACAGTAGGCGCCATCACGACTCCCGATGGTGGGAAATCCGGGTCGTGACATCATTATTGATGTGCGGTGTATATTTTGATTAACACCATAACGCACAAAGATGCGTTCTCAAAGTTGAGGAAACAAGTTAGTTTTTCTAACATAAGGGATAGACATGATAAATTCATTATATATACACGCATTGTTGCACCGGAAGGTATGATTATGTTTTCGTAAAAAATGTACAACTAATTGAAGTCCATAGATGGTCATGGAAAAGCGAAAGTAATTTGCACATTTCTTCTCAAGAGGAGGAACAATAGCATAAAATGCTATCAATTCGAATTTGCTGAAGTATAAGAAAATTGTCTAAATATCGCTCAAGTAAAAGTTAGAATTGTTGAATATTTGGTTATTCTCATAACATCATTGCAATTTACAAATTTTATCGCGACAAGTTTCTTATTAAACCCCTCTTTAAGTAATTAAGTAACACAATTAGGAAATAGAGAATAAATATATGTAAAGAGCCTACACTTGGTCAGTTGAATGAATGAAATCTTTACCTCTCTTCATCTTTCTCTCTNCACTGGTTGAATTTCTGTTTCATTACGTAATATTGAGTTGTGTTGTATTCCTTTATTATTGGACGACTCTTATTTGGAATTTATTTTACTCCCCACAGCATGTTCCCCTCCCATGTATATATATATATACATATATATATATATATACATATATATATATATATCGGGTTTATGTGGTAGTCTGGTCTAGCCTCGTCACTACTTCGACGGGGTTAGGCTAGACACTTACCAGCACATGGGGTCGGTTGTGCTGATTCTACACTCTGTGCATTTTTGCATAGGTCCAGGTTTCGAGCAGCAGCAGCAACTTTAGTTCGGGAGCATATCTTCCAGTCCGGAGAGACCCGAGGTAGCCTTGCAGGCGTCCGCAGGCCCGATGTCTCCCTTCTATCCTTACATTAGACTGACATCTCTTTGTATTCGGGATAAACAGATTTATGTTTCTTTCAGACTTTGTATTTAGTATTCCTTAGATGTTCGTGAGTATGTGACTCCAGATCCGGGGTAGAAATTATGTTGGAATTCAGTATCTTGCTTAGCTATTTAAATTTCAGACCGCTTATTATCGTTGATTTTCATTGTTTAAATATTATTGTTGAAGGATTGTTTATTAAAGGAAAAGAACTAAACTTGGCTTGCCTAGCTCCTATTAGTAGGCGCCATCACGACTCCCGAGGGTGGGAAATCCGGGTCGTGACAATCAGTTCCCACCGTAAGCAACAGACTGTAAAACAAACTAGTATAGGGAATCAGGTTCTCCAATTGTTCCCACAGTAGCTCGGCAGTAAATAAAGAACACAGAGGGTTTTTACATGGAAAAGTTCCACTCAAGGGGACAAAAACCACGACCTACACTTGTAGGCTTTCAACTTCAATAACTTGTAATCTCACTATTACAAGCCACATTGTACTGACTCTATTACAAAGACTTCAACTTAACTATCTTGTGATACTCTTACCACAAGCCACTTATCACTCTCTAGTTACAAAGACTTTAACTTAACTAACTTGTGATACTTTTACCACAGGCCACTTTGTCACTCTAGTTAAACAGACCTTAACTTAACTAACTTGTGATACTCTTACCACAAGTCATTTTGTCACTCTCTAGTTACAAAGACATTAACTTATGACTAACTGTAGTCACAACACAAACTTAGAGGGTTTGTGAGGTTGGGTTTCCTAAAACACGGCTTCTAAGAAAGCAAGATATGAGTTACAAATAAAGAACAAATAACAAGAACTCAATAAACCTAAGGACTTAAGATATCTTCAATCTTGGATCCGGTCCTTGAGGTTGTAGCAGCTTTGTTCTTGAGAGGGGTTGTGGCAAGCACTTAAGAGAATATTTTCATTTGATTTTGCAAGTGTTGGGTCAAATGTCTTGTGCCTTGTACCAGGTTGCTATACTACAAAAGACATCACCATGGTGATGTCAATTCACAATGGTGATGTCAATTCGTGGTTAGTACATGCCACTTCCCACTGCGGCACTATCGCGTGTACAGTTGCAGGCAGTCGCTTTATGCAGTTGCTTTCCAGCCGTATAGTTGAGTTATACTTCTGTCAGGGGAACACCAAGGGATCAGGTCCCTAATCTTGTTCTTGTGAATCTAAAGGAATACTGCCCAGATTATCTTGAGTTGATTAACTTGAATGATTGTACCAGGCATGCTTCAGGTCCTTTATCTGGTACTCTCATGAAGTAAGTTGTTTTACCTTCCTTGAGCGTATTTATACATGCGTGACATCACCTACAATGATGTAAGAAAGGTAGGTAAAAAGGCTTCCACAGAAAGTTGACTGATGCACTATTCTTGTACAGTAGCGTGTGCAGGCAGCAAATAAATTTCGAACCCCAAGTTTACATAGCTCATCATCATCCTTATTCACATCACAACACCATAGAGGGCTTATTCATCATCTTTCAAATTTGTTTGGAGCCTTGGGGAACTGTTTGGGAGGGTTTGGAGAGTGTGAGGAAGGAAGGAGGAAGAAACATGAGAAAATCTAATCCCAAAAATGAGATAAAAACAAGTAAGATCGGTCCTATAGGGGCTTCCTGCGCAGTCTCGCAAAAATGCGAATATATCTCTACACCACTGCCGTATTGACAAATGGTTTAATGAATTACAAAATAGATTCAAATATATTCAATTTAGTTGGTAAATCATCCCGTTATTCATGTATATTGATAGAAAAGCTCAGCTACATTTGACCTAATTTTCAGCATATTTATGAATGTAACTTCTGATGACCTTTGCCAACTTTTGTTCCACGACTCGCTTGACTTCAAAACGTAATACACGACTATCGTACGAATAAACTAACTCATAACATATATCCTTATCATTTTAAGAACCCTAGTATCATCCCGAAAGTACATTTTATAACATTCCCAATTTGTCGTCATTCGACTATTTTGGTTGGTCATGGAACTGAATTTGAAAATGCTAAGTTTGCTGAATTTTGTGATGTGCATGGTATAGATCATAATTTTTCTGCCCCTAGGACTCAACAACAAAATGGAGTAGTTGAAAGAAAGAATAGGACACTTCAAGATATGGCTAGGACTATGCTTCTTTCAAGTAAACTGCCCCATAGCTTCCGGGCAGAAGTTGTAAATACTGCATGTGACATCATTAATAGGTGCATCACTAGACCTCTTGTAGAGAAGACTCCCTATGAGTTACTTAAAGGGAGAAAACCAAATATATCACGTGTTAGGGAATTTGGATGCAAGTGCTTTGTGCACAACAATGGAAAGGACTCCCTAGGTATGTTCGATCCCAGAAGTGATGAGGGAGTGTTCTTGGGATATTTTTCACATAGAAAAGCTTATAAAGTGTACAACAAAAGAACTAAGTGTGTAGAAAAAAGTGTACATGTGGTTTTTGATGAAACTAACATTCTTTCCGAGAGACATGAACATTAAAATGAAGCTATTGGGCTGGTAAAAAGATTAAATGAAATCACAGCCCAAGCTAAAGCTACACTAGAAGAAGGAACAGGTGTTGGAACATGTTCTTCCATCCAGGGCAACCTGTCAGAGGAAACTAAATAAAGACGAACTGAATCTAATTCCTCAATGGAACCGGTCCATGAGCCTGTTCCTCAGCAACAAAACATGGGAGAAATATCAAGCATAAACTAGTTGGTTGTGAAACCTTACAAGTATGAAAGTTCTCATCCCATTGAGAACATAATTACTGATCCAACTTCTAGAATTAAAACTAGATCTTCATTAAAGAATCTTTGTGCTTTTGATGCTTTCATATCTTTTATTAAACCTAAAAATATTGCTGAGGCTTTGCATGATGACTAGGTAAATGCAATGCAAGATGAACTCAATCAGTTTGAAAGGAGTCAAGTTTGGCATCTGGTTCCAAGACCCCGCGATAGATAAGTAATTGGCACTAAATGGGTCTTCAGAAACAAACTTGATTAAGATGGAACTGTTACAAGGAACAAGGCGAGGTTGGTGGTTCAAGGTTTAGCCAAGAGGAGGGCATAGACTATTATGAGACCTTTTCTCTAGTTTCAAGGTTGGAAGCAATAAGACTCCTCATAGCCTTTGCTGCATACATGGAATTTACTCTTCACCAGATGGACGTCAAGAGTGCCTTCCTAAATGGCTACTTAAAGGAAGAAGTGTTTGTCAAACAACATCTAGGGTTTGAAAGCAAGGAGTGTCCGGATCATGTATACAAACTAGACAAGGCACTCTATGGACTCAAGCAGGCCCCTAGAGGATGGTATGAACGACTATCCAAATTCCTGCTTGAACATGGCTACAAGAGAGGTAAAATTGATAGCACTCTATTCTTGAGGGAAAAAAGGTAAGGATCTTCTAGTAGTACAAATATATGTTGATGACATAATTTTTGGGGCAACCACTGATAAAATAAGTAAGGAATTTGCTAAACTAATGGTGAGTGAATTTGAATTGAGTATGATGGGTGAGCTAAATTCTTCTTAGGCTTGCAAATTGAAAAAAATTCAAATGGAACCATGATCCATCAGCAGAAATATGCAAAAGAGTTTCTTAAGAAGTTTAAAATGGACAAATCAAAGGAAATAGACACTCCTATTGCAACAGCCATAAAATTGGGACATAGATGAACCTAGTTCATCTGTTGATCAGAAGTTGTATAGGGGTATGATTGGTTAACTTTTGTATCTTACTGCTAGCAGACCTGACATTGTTTTCAGTGTAGGGCTTTGTGCTCAATACAAGCAAATCCAAAGGAATCCCACTTGACTGCTGTCAAGAGAATATTTAGATACTTGAAAGGAACTACTGAACTTTGCCTTTGGTATCCAAAAGTTAGTAGCTTTAACCTAGTGGGATATGCTGACGCTGACTATGCAGATTTTCTTGTAGACAGGAAGAGCACCTCAAGTATGGCACACTTTCTTGGTTTATGTCTTGTGTCATGGGCTACTAAAAAGAAAAATTCAATGGCCTTATCTACTGCCGAAGGTGAGTATGTTGTTGCTGCTTCTTGTTGTACTCAATTACTGTGGATGAAATAGTAGTTGATGGATTTTGGTATTGAAGTTGGTTGCATCCCTATTTTTTGTGATAACACTAGTGCGATTAGTATGACTAAGAAGCCAGTTCATCATAGGATAACTAAGCACATAGATTTTAGACACCATTTCTTAAGGGACAACTATGAGAAAAGACATATCACTATAGAATTTTGTGCTACTGATAAGCAGATTGTTGACATATTTACAAAAGCACTGAGTAGAGAAAGTTTCGAAAGGAACATGTTATAACTAGAAATGATTAAGATCACCTAATGGAACCAGTTCAGAATGCACAATGAAAAAAAACAAAACAAAACTTTTTTTGGTTAGAAAATCTTGAACTTGTATAAATATCTAGATTAATCTTTGCTCAGTTTCATACTGTAAATAGCATACTCTTGTGCCATGTGTTGATATGACTTTCTCTAACAAAATTTTCTCTATTTTGGAAAATAAGGCATGATCAAGAGGATTCTTAGTGAAGAACTTGGTTCATTGGTACTGGTTCATATTAATAACGAGGTATGTTTTCTACACTCTGCACAATTAAAAATATTAATATTAAATTCATGAGAAGAGTCCTACCTATGTTCAAAAACTTCAAAAAGCCTATCCTTTTGAGTTTGAACCAGTTCCATTTCAATTAGACTCCTCACCGTATAAAAAATGCCTAGATGCTAGGGAAGCTTAACAGCCCTCCTGAAATTTCAGGGTGATTTGACTTCTAATTGACTACAAAAAGCTGTCATTGTATATTAATTACCCTCTCCCTTTAAAATCCATCATCATCACCATTGCCACTCTCATAATTCTCAAAACCATAAAAAATCTTCTGTTCTCTCCTCTTCTCTCTTCCAAAACCCGAATCACAAATTTCTTCCAGAATTTAGAGAAAATGATCAACCCCCAAGATAACCCGGGCTCACCTCCACCACCTACCCCCTCCGATTCCTCCACCACTCCTCAAATCAGCACTACCCCTCAACCTAGGAGAAGTCAAGTTTGTTTGCTCGAAAAACTATTGCTACATGTGAATTTTCTAGTAAATTAAACGCGCGGTTGAAGACTAGTCAAGCCCAAAATTCTGATGATTCATTCAAGTCTGCGAATGAGGGGGGAGGAACTGAGTCTTCTGATTTGGAGCAGGTGACATCTACAAAATCCCTCTATTGAGGTAATTTCTTATCTAGCTGAAAACTTGAAAAATTGATTTGTTTTTGTTGGGTCTATTGTGGATGTGGAAACGCCTGAGTCAAGAAGGAGAGGAGGTAAAAATAAATGAGAAAAGAAAAAGAGAGTGAGGGTGTAACAGTGTTGTTAGGGGAAAAGGGAAAGAAGTGGTTGATTCTTCACCCACCTCTAAAATGGTTAAAATGGATATCTGGTGAGCTGAGCCAGAAAAGGTGGTAGAAAGTAGCAAGAAAATAGGAAGAAGTGGTTCAGGGGAAGCTGTTGAAGGGCTAGTCAATCTCAGTACACATACTGATGAACCCTGTTCATCTTGAGGAGACCCTAGAAGATCTTCTGAAGAAGGTTGGTGCAAGCTATAACCCCAAGAAAAGGAGAACTCCAACACCAAAAACTTCTAGCACTACAAGAACCACTAAGAAAAGGAAGGCTCCTTCTCCGACAACTACTGATATTCCTTTACCAAAAGGAAGGGCCACAAGAATTAAGTTAAAGCACACTGAGGGGGAGTTGCAGAAAGCTATGGAAGAAAGTAAGAGAAAAAGAATGGACAAAGGGAAAACAAAGGTGGCAGAGCCTGTTGAGACTGTTGATGTGGATGTGATGGACCCGGTCCATTAAGATGAACGTATGACTGTGGAGGTGGAGGTTCAGACCCCTAAGCCCAAGAAGAGCAAGACTTCCTCAAAGAAGTCTTCATCTGTATCCAAGACTGCTGAACCCTCTTCTTTGGCTAAAAGGACAAGGTCTACTGCGAAAGCGAAGCAAGTTAAAATTACTGAGGAGGAAATTGGAGTGGTGAAGAAAAGGATGAATTTGATAATGAACAAGATAAGCTGGCCAAGTTTACCAAATGAACCACCTTGAAAGGTAGACTTTTGAAGGACTTGGAGGAACCAGGGATGGTTTTACTGGTTGACGCGCTAGAGGTTCAGGGGTGGAGGGACATGGTCCTTCAGTTAGATGGTAGGCTAGCTAGAAATGAGATAATTGAGTTCTTGGTCGATGCAGAGGTCAAGGATGGCAGAGTTACCAGCTAGGTGAAAGGGGTTCGAGTGTCTTTTGATGCAAAAGGGCTGGGTGAAATCCTTGGCATTCCTTCTGAAGGTTATGATGAATACACTAGCAAAAAAAGGCCAAGTCTGGACTCCCTTCCTACTGCCCTAGCCATTACTAGGAAGTTCTGTGTGTTTACCGAGAAAATGGTAACAACAATTAAATTTGTAAATGGGATTCTAAAAATACGTGATCTATTTATATGCTAGTTGTTAGAGCAGACGGAGCTAAGAATATAAAGCTTAATAATAAAATATGAGCTAAAACAGGGCAATAATCAAACCGAGGGGCTTGCCGCTCTGGCTTCGGACCAGTCGAAGGGGAACCTCGAGGCCAATATCTGGGCTCGATCTCGAGCTATCGTGGGTAGTCGGAAATGGGCCAACAGTTAGAGTATAATCAAGCAAGGATCTTTATGGCCAACGCCAAGCAATAAATGAAGAAAAAGTAAGAAAGTAATAAAGGCCAAAGGTGGCTTTGAGCGAGTAAGTTAGAGAAAAGAGCGAGAGAGAGAGAGAGAGATATTATTGATCTTATGGAGAATAGTTGGGGAAACGTCAGATCATTACAAAGTAGTGTGGGTTCCCTTTATATAGGAGGGGAACTCGGCTATAATACAACATGCATTAGCTGTAAAGCATGGAGATGGGACGGCCAGATGCGATGCTTCGACGTACGCTCTAGGTAGGCCGGCTCTGTCAGACTTAGCCATGTGCCTTGAGTACTTCCCTTTCTATTCCAACCTCAACCTCTGTCTTCTTCGAGTCGGGCCTCGACGAGCCCCGAGGGAAAAGTATACGGTCATGGCTCCACGCCCTCGGGTCATCGAGGTATTCTTCCGAAATGTCTTGATAGCTAGAAATTAAGTCCTCTGATTTCACCGCATTAAGATAGTCTCCGCGTTTCCCAGAGCGAAGCGATGGGAAATGATCCTGACACTTGACTCCTCGAACTTCTTCCGGTGACGTCACACCAATGATGCGACCTGTGGCGCGAGCTTTTGTGGCAACCGACGTGTCCCATGGACTTGTTCACTTTGACATCATTTAATGCATTGCCGATTCCCGTTCTCCGAGGTGAATGTACCGCCATTGATTCGGTTCTTCAAGAATGCAGTAATTGCGTCCGCCGGTCAATCATCCCAAGCCTTGATGACCGTGTCGTTACCCCTTATAAATGGGGGTCCTTGGCGTTGTTTTTTCTATTCCAGGACCTTCGTTGGCTCATTTTCCCATTTCTTCTTATCATCCTCCTCTATCTTTGGATATTATGTTTGGGGCTCATGGTCTAAAGGCCGTTAGGCAGAGCTCCCGCGGGCTGTGTTGTGGCCTCTTGCCGGAGCTTCTCTTTGTTGATCATGACCATGTTGTCTTGTCGCTGCTTTGGTCGTTGTTATGTTTGCCGTTTCTGTTGTTGTTGCCCCGAGACGATGACAGACGGGGAGTCGGTTCTCCTTTTTTTGTAGACAGTCATTCAAATTACGCACTGCTGCTCACTCTCCTATCCAAGCCTGGTGTGGCACTTCATCCCTTGGGTTTTTCCTTCCCCAAGGGATAAAATGGCATACCGGTCGTAGAGGCTGGGGCCCGCCAAATCTTCAACCTTTGGCTTTGGCGGGCCATGTCTCTTTTCTCTGCATACTCTCCTTTTCCTCTTCTTCATCTTTTCCCCCGGTGGGGACCTATAGGAGGTGGCGGTTGAAGGAATCTCCCTCGAGGGTGCGTGCTCGAGGGGGCGGCCCTCAGGGATACTGATACCTGAGATGGACGGGGCTCTCAGGTTTCATCACATGTACATCCTTCTGTTCCTCCCCCTTTGTGTAGAGATCCTCTGTAGGCTTTTGTAATCATCTGTAAGGACCCCTCGAGGGCTGTTGTACCTGGATATTTATGAATTTGAAGAAACTTCCTTGATTTCTATTTCCGATTCTTTCCCTATTATTGTATGTTCTTGTGTGCTTCGAGGCCTTCGAATGCTATCCTTTATTGTAGACCGTTGATATCTAACTCGGATGCGAGCGTTCTTTCCGATCCCGTACTGGTTGACATGGCTTCTATCCGAGCCCACTGTCGTACCCCGTACCTAGCCTGAATTGATCCGATAGGCTCGGGCTCTCACGCCCCCACCCCCCCTCCGAGTTGCATGGAGGTAGTACGTTGAGTTTTGGAGATTTCGAGAATGGTATCCTGAGCAAAGGTCAACTTCAAGTACCTGGGGGTCTGCTTTGGACTTGATGCAGATAGTTTTTTCAAGCGTAGTGTATAGACTTTTGTTGAGGGGTTGCCTGTACTTAGGCGATGTCTCGAGCCCTCCCGGAGCCTTCATGATCGCAGCTTCGCGTGCTTATTTTTCTTTTTAGAAAGAAAACCCACGAGGTCGGGATCTACCTCGATGCTAGAGGCAGTAGAGTCAACTCCTTGAGGCCTAACTTCTTATCGATGGATGCCTCCGGGATCGAGCATTACCCGGTGATCTGTACCGAGGCCGTTGGCCTCCACGGGCCCACTCTAGATAGGAGAATCGTCGTTGTTTCCCCCATATATGTGGGGTGGCGTCTGCTTCTTTGGGAGATCTCATTATTTTAGGTAGCTATCCTTCTGCCTTAGCATTGGGTTCTTTTTCCCTTCAGGCGCAAAAAGTGTTAGTGCACGTCCTTGCTTTAATCTGTGGACTCTACCATAGTCATGGCAGCTACTTCGGGGCAGGCCCAGCAAGAAAGGGAGAGTTCCACTCCCAGCGCTCAGGATCCGCGGAGAGTTCGCTCTGAAAACTGTGTCTTCGATAAAAGAGGAACATCTGGAGATGGTGAGGAGATACTGTGGATGGAGCAAGGGGATAACGCTGCAGGTGCTTTCTCCGGATTCTTGAGAGTATACCTATATCCTTTCGCATTTAGCCCCCTTGAGAGGGTCGTGCTTGATTTTTGCTTGAAGTATCAGGTTACTTTGGCACAGATACATCCGTTGTTTGGCGAGTGGTGCTGATGATGAAGTACTTTGCGGAGACAGTTGGGCTTGACTTCACGCTCAGCCGATGTACCGGCCTTTTCATCACCGAGTCCTGTTAACCTTGCGGTGCCGTTCGTCCACGCGCTTTGTTGTCAATGATGAAGAAGATGGGGATCAAGAGTGGATCAGTTGGTTCATCCGAGTCCGGACGGCTAACATTATCCCCGTGGAGCTCATGCCATTTCCCGACGGATGGAGTTATGTGCGTGAGTGGAGTGTCTCGTGCTTCCTTGGACTTAGCTTATAGCGAAAACCAATTGAGTAATTATGTTTCCTTCCTTTTTGCAGCAACTTCATGGATGCCGGGCGAAGTTCACGATCTGCTCGGCTTGGTTCAGAAGTTCGCGACCCATTCGAATTGCGACGAGCATAGGTGGCGAGCTTTGTCCCGTGGCAGGTGGGAAGCGAAATATCCAGGTATGCGCGTACGCTGCTTTTACCTTGGTCTTCGTGTATTTGAGATGACATTCCCCCTTTCCTTTATGCTTGCTTTGCCGTCGTAGGTATCGGGCGGTCCCTTGGGGCGAGGCTATATTCCTCCGGGGAGGAGGAGGGGTCGTCGGCCTCTGAGCCAAGGGACGATGGTGATAAAAGGGATTTGCACCCGTAGTGTGATGCAGGTTTTAATGGGGCTCAACGGGCCCGTGTCTTCGAGGAGAGGACGTCGATCGGGCCTACTGTTACTGAAGTGTTTGATTCTAGGAAGGTGGTTCCTTTGAGAGAATATGATTTGCCCGAGGTCGGTTCTCCTGGGGTCGATGAGGCAGTACCAAGAGGATTGTGCTCCGCCTTCAAGGGAGATCGCCGGCTTCACTTCGGGGTGAGTTTTGGCGCGGTACTTTTGTATTTCGCCTCCTCCTTTCTTTTTTGAGTTTTTCCTTTGCAGGCTTTTGGTAGGCTCCGGTCTGAGCTGCTCCGTCATGGGGTAAGACTTCGAAAAGCCCTGGACGAGTGTGAGTGCCTTAGGCTCTTTAGCGAAGAGAAGGAGGTTGAGTTGATGCATTGGCAATATGAGGCGTATCGGGGCTCGAATTACAAGAGTTATTTGCTGGAGCAGGTAACCTTCGTAGTGAGCGTTTCGCTCCTTTTGACCCTTAAGGTTAACCCATTTGCCTATCTTAGCTGAAGAAAAAGATGGAGCCCTTGGAGTACCTTAAGGGCGATGCTTGCGGTGAACTGAGGGCTCTGGTGCAGGCTCAAGCTTTGGAGGAGAGGGGTGCTCTGGCTAATGTTCCCGCCTTCGAGGTCCAACTCCGCTTGGCTCGTGACAATGCTACAGTCCAAGCGAATATGATCAGGAAGCTTGAGTGCGATCTTTTGAGGATCAGGGCTGGGATAATTGATGCCCGGGCTGAGGCTGCATTAAGTCGAACTAAGGCCGATCAGGAGATGGCGATTTGTATGAAGGACCCCGCTGATGCCCAAGCCGAGTTGAAGCAGGCCCTCGATCGCGAGAAGAGGATCGAGGAGTAGGTCAGTTGTAGATCCCGAAGAGAGGTACTCGAGGAGATCGGCGCCAGGGGCTTCGTTCTCTCGGAGAAGTTGGCTCGAGCAAGGGCTTCCTTTGATGACATGGGGCTCCGCATTCCGATCTAGGCCAGTCATGCTGTACTGAGAGAATTGTATTTCTCCTTGTCGTAGCGATCGTCGTTCGGAATCTGTCAAAGATTTAAGAGGTGGTTGCATTTTGACCCGGCGGTCCGAGCCGCCCCATCATCCTCGGCCCGACTGTGCTGATCGGACCACTTGCACTCATGTCCACATGTTTTATTTAAAATGGATTGAGTGAGGAAGAAGGTTACCAGTGCGTCGTTGCGAGGTCGAGACGAGATCTTGATACCCTCTTTGCTGAATGCAGGGGCGTCCTCGGGGGTATATCCCCAGATCTGCCTTTCTCCGGTACCGAGTAATTTTGCTCTCCCTTTACAGGTTCTTGGAAAGGGTCATCGTTCCGCCATCATCGTGGTGATGCGCTACAGCCCGCTTGTTTCGTTCTTCCTGGCTGCCTTCCGTGCTGGGGACTGAACTTGAATTTGGTTGCTCGTCGGTTCTCGGCGGTGGTTTTTGTCGAGCGGCTTGGCATATTTCCTTTGGAGCTGGTGGCTATCTTCGTCCCAGCCGCCGCACTTGCTATGTAGTTCCCATACGAGGATTCTTTTGAGAGGAATTCGACCGAGTTGGTCTGAGCCATTCGATGTCCCTGGTTTCGCCTACGGCGAGCATGATACTTGGTATAACGATGTGGAAATTGTACTCTGGTGGCGAGATGCCCTTGCCGGCCATGCGTCCTCGTCGAATCCGATTTTGTCAACGATTTCTCGAGGATATTGCCCTCGGGCCATTCTTTGATTGTCGTGAGGTAGATTGCATCTAGGCGCGTTTCTCCTATCTGTGGTGCACGGGCGGTATCTCGTTATGTCTGGCATCGGTTTCTTTGCCAGGAGCCTTTTTGGGTAAGCTGAGTCTGAGGAGGCTCCCGGACGGTCGTCCATGACCCTGGTTTGCGACTGATGCTGGGTACGGGCACTCGACCAGGTCTTGGCTGGGGACCTGATCAAGCTTTGTTCAAACTGCCCTGAAATTGTCGGGCTCGGTTTGTTCAGGCTTTGAGTGAAGGCATGTATTGCCCTATCATCCGAGACCAGGGCTAATCCCGTTCTTTCCATCAAGGAATGAGGTGCGAATCCTCGTAGCGCTTCATTCTCCCTTTGCTCGGCCGTGGATGTGTCGGGCTTTCCCGTCGTCGTTTTGATGGCACCGGTGCGCGTCTTTACCTCATCATATTTTGGGTCGTTACCTTTTCCCGTGCACGAATAGGCGATGATGTGTTCGTTGGGATCCGAGGTCTCGTTGCACTAGGGAGTTCTAGTGTTCTGGACTTCTTTGAGATGGGTTCCGGGGCCACTTCCTCAAGGATCGGCCGTTGCACGGACTTCCACGAACCTGATTCAATCCTTTCGGAGAGATCCCCAAGCATCTTTGCTATAGCAGGGTCGGCTACCGATCCGTTATTGCTTGATCTCTCAGGTACTTGCTCGACCGAGAGAGCTGTTTCCGGTGCTGCCATGCTGGGAGTCTTCGAATGGCTTTGTAACTGAGCGATGGCCAACTGTTGTGCCTGCAAAATTTCAAAATAATACAAAGAATAACTTCTTGCACTTCCCGAGCCGGGGTTTTTAGGGCTTCCAGTTGGTCGCCATGCTTTATGCTTCCGTCGGTGTGTGAGGTTTCGTCGACATGTTGTGCGTCCTGTGAATCTGTGTCTGCCAGAATCAGTCCGGGCGCGTTATTGGGATTCTGTGATTACGTTCCTGCAGCCGGAACAACTATGCCATTTTCCCCGTGGTTTTTGAGGTTATCGTTCTCGACTCTGTTTATCGAGCCAGACATTTCGACCTGAAATCAAGAGATCTTTGACAAGAAAAAGTGTGAAAGATAACTTGCGTTTTTGTAATGAACCAGCAAGAAAATAGTCACTATAATTTTTAGCCTCACGGTGGGCGCCAAACTGTTTACCGTGAAAATGGTAACAACAATTAAATTTGTAAATGGGATTCTAAAAATACGTGATCTATTTTTATGCTAGTTGTTAGAGCAGACGGTGTTAAGAATATGAAGCTTAACAATAAAATAAAAGCTAAAACAGGGCAATAATCGAACTGAAGGGCTTGCTGCCCTAGCTTCGGACCGGTCGAAGGGGAACCTCGAGGCCAATATCTGGGCTCGATCTCGAGCTACCGGGGGTAGTCAGGAAATAGGCAACACTTAGAGTATAATCAAGCAAGGCTCTTTATGGCCAACACCAAGGAATAAATGAAGAACAAGTAATAAACTAATAAAGGCCAAATGTGGCTTTGAGCGAGTAAGTTAGAGAAAAGAGAGAGAGAGAGAGAGAGAGAGATATTATTGATCTTATGTAGAATGGTTGAAGAAACATCAGAACATTACAAAGTAGTGTGGGTTCCCTTTATATAGGAGTGGAACCCGGATATAATACAACATGCATTAGCTGTAAAGCATAGAGATGGGACGGCCAGACATGACGCTTCGGCGTAGGCTCTGGGTAGGCCGGCTCTGTCAGACGTAGCCATGTTCCTTGGGAACTTTCCCTTCTATTCCAGCCTCGACCTCTGTCTTCTTCGAGTCAGGACTCGACGAGCCCTGAGAGAGGGGATTCGGTCGTGGCTCCACGCCCTCGGGGCCTCGAGGCATTCTTCCGAAATGGCTTGATAGCAAGAAATTAAGTCCTCTAATTTTGCTGCATACACTGTGATAGCACAGAAGTGAATCAGGCCAAGGTTGTGTATACGAGTGAAATGAAGCCATCCCACAAAGTACTGTTTGAATTCGTCAACAAGTGTGTACTGCCTAGGCAGCAAAAGAACGCACATTGCCAACTACATGGTCTTGCTTTTGATGGAGTGTCTGGAAAGTGGGCGGCAGATGAACTGGCCTGGGTATATGATCAAGCAACTTGATCGGGTTATCAATGGCTCCAAGGCCAATGGCACTGCTTATGGTTTCATTCTCACTACTGTTCTTGCCTGTTGGAAGGTGACACTTAAGAAGTGGGAGATGGCCACGAGCAAAGACCATTTTAGAATCAATACACTGATTGCTTGTGATTATGAGGTCAATGTCATTCCCAATGAACCTGGTTCATCTAAAAAGACACCTATCAATAGCTATATTAGAGCTCTATTGCAGGAAAGTGGGGCAAAGGATGGTGAGATAGCAAGGCTGAAGACTCATTTAGTAGAGGTTGAATCTGCGAGAGATGCTCTCAGAACTGAGCTCACAAAGGAAAAGGAGAAGAATGATGGAATTCTTCAAGACATGCTGCACCTTTTCCAAGCCAAAACCTAACCCTCTAGTTCTTCAAGCTTTAATTTCCTAAGCCTTCATTTCTTGAACATTGCCTAGACCTTTCGGTATCCCAGATTAGGGATTTTTCTTGTTTTGCTCATGTTTTAACTATTTTTGTTTCTTTTTGTGGCTTGTAGCAGAATCATATTCTCTATCAATGAAGTTTGTTGTTTTTGCTCTTGTTGATTGTTTATCTTTCCTTCATAGTTTGAATATGTGTAGTTGATTACTGATGATTGATCCATGAATGCATATGCAGTTGTCCCAGTGGCCATGAGTAGCTTTTAAATTCTGGGAATCACACTTTGTTTATGCAACTTTTCGATGATGCCAAAAGGGGTAAAATATATTGTGCTTTATATTCTGAATAGTGATGTTTATAACCTAATGAACCCGGTCCTTGATGATAAGTGAGATATATTTCTAACATTGCATAGATGTTGAGCTGAGTTCTCGTAGGGCCTAAGTGTATGAAAAGCACAGAGTTTGTCATCATCAAAAAGGGAGAATTTGTTGGCCCAAGTAAAGGTTAGCTTTGAAGACTGACAAAGGAACTCAGTACATGAACCAGGTCCATCCTAGTAGAGCACAGATATCGACAGACTTAAGCATGTGAGATGCACGTGAAGGAGATAAACGTAACTTGAAAGAAATAATATCTCTTGATCCTGATCGAAAAGGTTGCATATTGGATAAGGTGAAGGACTCCTTACCTAAAGAGAATACGGTTTAAGAAAGGGAAGGAGTTAGAAATTTAGATCAACTAGAACTCTTCCACAAAGGAAGAGTAGCATCAGTGTTGTTCTCTTTTACAGGCAACGCACATAAGCAGAAGTTAAACGTGAATTGAGAGTAAATTAGCAAGGCAATTTTGCAAGTAATTTGTGTGTGATTCAAGCGTGCAAACCTGAAGCTACTTGAGCCAGATAGAAGTACCAGTTCCAATGTGTCTGTCTTTTATTCTAGTTCAATAGTAGTAGGTGGTTTCATATTGTACCTTTCAGCTTTATCTAGAAGCAATTGTATTAGGTACTCAGAGTTTTCAAGTTAGAGTTAACTTGAAGTTGTCGCAACAGTTGAGGTTGTTCGCCACAACGGGATTATAGTTAGTCCTAGGTTTACAAAAGATTTTTTATAAATGCAGTTATCTGCTTAGTGATGTTAGTGGATAGTTCTGGAAAATCCTACTGAAAAGTAGGTCCTAGTTATTTCACCTTTTTATCCAGGTGTTTTCCACGTAAAATACTTGTGTTCTTTACTTTCCGTATTTACTGTTTCTGCAATAGTAGGTTAAGGAACACTTAGAAGAACCAGGTCCTTCCATAAACAGCTTAAGCAAAAGATTGGTCACCACACAAATTACCCCTCTTGTGTATTATTTAAGTATAAAGCATCATTTATGTTGCTCGTTATTGAAATTTGTTGCTGTGTATACCCCCCCCCCCCCCCGATGTTGTTTACATCAATGTTTCACAGTGATCACTGGATTTTGCTTCTTAACATTGAAGTTATCATTAGGTGTATGTCTAAACTTTTTGAGTTTAATATGATTGTGACATTTATCCAATTAGCTTCTAATTTTGATTTGAATTAATTAGTATGTGTCATGGCAGCTATGTTTGGTCTATGTTACTGCACTTTTGGTTGGGGTGGCAATTAGTACTTTCTATTCTTATGCTCATATTATCTTGTTGATTGAAGGCAATTGAATGTTGTCCCTAAACTTTTCATGCTATCATGTTTAATTCCCCATGCATAGATCATTATGATCCCCTACAAAAATGATCATCATACTTGTAGTATCCTGCTGCTTGTATCTAGCTAATTAAGTGACTCTCATTGATGGCGGCTGCCTACTTTTATCATGTTAACTTATTTGTCTGAGTAGTTGACTCAAATTAATGGTCCTGTTATGGCACTATGTCCTTCTATTTAGTTAAGATATGTGTGTTTACTATTCTAATACGAAGTAATGGAAGATACATGTCGAAATCATGTTGGTATGATCAACTTTAGAGAACAATTAATTATCCAGTTTTTCTGAGTTGCAATCACATGCTTGTCTTTGTTTTCTGTTAGTTGTCCATAAGTGTTTTTCTTGTTGTCTCATGATTATTTGGTTTCTAAGAAGTTCTTCACCGATATAACTTGAGTGTTGTTGATTCTAATGGTTAGAAATCTTAATTGAATGTCGTTAGATATCATGCCTATAGAAATTAGATAATAAATAGAAGTTGAACCTCATATTAATGCCAAATTGTCCCTGTTGTCCTAATTGATTGGTATAACCCAGTAGTATATTCTAAGTAACGTGTTAACATGGGTTCCTAATGTATTATAAATCCAAACCATGTGTTTGTTATCCTGTTGTGGAAAGGACTATTCTAAAATAATTTTCTACCACCTGCTTTATTAATGTAAACTTACCTTGAAAAATGTGTTTGGCTATTCCTTCTAAGAAGCACGGAATATCTGATAAATCTAGTCATACACCCCTGATGGTAGACTATAATCTCATGTTTTAGTCGCTAATTGCACTCTAATTTATTACACTTTTATTGTGTTGAGCTTTAATCGCTGGTGTTTTTTGTCTATTATGTATTTTATGCCTTGTAGGAGTGATTCCGAGTGATGTAGATGTTTGGAAATAATTCGAGTTATTTGTAGATTTGAAGTCTTAGTAAAAGCCCAAATGATTAGGCGGGGATTGCGTTCGGGGGTCCAGAACCACATCTTGATATCAAAAAGCAAGCAAAAAGCTAGTCTCTAAGAAATTTTCACTACTGCGGCGCGTGGTGCGCTTCAAAATTGTGTTTTTCTTCCTGAATGTGAATTACGAGCTACCTGATAAACCCCACTAGCACCCCGCATGGCGCATCGCCCCATGCAGCGCGCCAGTGCATCTTTTACAAAGCCAAGGTCCTATTACGACTAAGAGAAGGGGGTTTCATCTGGGCCCGACCCTACTTGGTATAAATACATGGAAAATGTTATTTTATATACTTTTGAAACACAGTCGACCTAAGCAGGCTAAGGAAGAGTTGGAGGAGCCAAAGCACAAGGATTTCATCATGCCTTCCTCACTCGAGACAAGTGTTTGGATTGAATTTATGTTTTATTTTATTTTAATCATATTTATGATAAATTAATTCATGTCTATGGAGTAGTTCCCTTTAGGGTTTGATGGATTGCGTGTATAGATATTTGTTTGTGGATTATAACTCTAGTTTTATGTATTGAAGTGTTTTTGGATGATCTAATAGTTGCATTTATATTCACTTGTTCATGTAATCGAGAGAGGTTATCCAAAAGACCAATCCACTACGCATTCTTGCATATCTTCACCGAGCTTAAATTGGTTCATCTTGTGAGGTTGAGACTTAATCGAGAGAGGACTTTCTACTAACCAATTGAACTAATAATTAAGTGAATTCGAGAGACTCACTTGAACACTATAAATGAATTATCTAGAGTTAAATCCCAGTAAATTATCTTGCACCTATCCTATCAAAACACTAGGAAATATTAGGTCCACCCATAAGGGGTGCCCTAAGGCCCAAAAAGGTTATTAGTTAACCCTAATATTCTCTATATAAGTACACTTAATATGTACATTAAAAATACTAAGAGCAGTATTTTTCACACGCTAGTTTCTCCCACAATCAAACTAGAGTTTAGACTGTGGAATTGGGGATTGCTCCGCCGACTAGTAATTCAAGGCACGGTTCATCCGTTTTCGCTTCCGCTTCACGAAGAACAAGTAAGTTCCCGTTTTACGATTTACGCACTATCTAATGTGTTTAGATTATCACATGTTCCATCATTGATATCAAAACCATAGGCTGGTTTTTCTCCTAACAGGTTATAAAACTGTTCTGATTTTCTATAAGTCTAGAACTGTGGTTTTGTAATTTTTGAGTGTTCGTTGTGCAATTGGGAATTGATAATATTCTCTTTACACACTGATTTATGATTAAGTTTTGAATCAGTTTTAACTGTAGTTCTTAATCTGATATTTATTTTTGTAAGTATAGAAATCAATTCATAAATCAGATAAAGAAAAGACCAAATATCCAAATTCACCAAATAATTTGGAATTTCCTTAAATCAGTTTTTAAAACTGATCAAGAAATTCTTTAAAAGAAAGGAAGGGGAATCAAATTGTCTTGTCATAATTGTTTTCGACCTGACCCTTGTCGCTGTCGGAACACCGTCGCTATCAGAGTACCACCGCCGCCGCTGGTGGATATAGGCTATGGCTTTTACCTTCTCAAAATAAACACACACAAAAAGGGCGGCAGAGGCTTAAACATTTTTGGAGCCACTGCTATAAACAAAACCAAAAAAGATTTAAATAGAGAAGAAACAAATGTCTTCCCTCCTTTAATGGTAGAAACCCTTCTGGAATTAGTTAAAAGAAAATAAAAAAGTTATTGGAGCTTGTGCTCCAGGAGCTGGTGGCGGCTAATATTTTTGAAATAAAAGATGGTCCACCAAGAGCATATATGTCATTTCAAAAAGAAATTATTGTATTGTTTGCATTTCTTAAATGCAAATTGTGTCCTTCTTCATATACGTGGACCCCACTTTCCTTGATCACAACACTCCTTTAAAAGTTTAAATGTAATATTGATAAGACTACTTTTGCATAGAGTTACTCCATGCAAATACTCATTTTGAATATTTTTTCTCAATTGATAAAATTATTAATTTTTGTTTCCGTCAACTAAAAGTTTTCACAAAAAAAGTAAATTTATTTTTTAAATAATTAAGCAACAAAAAAAATATAGATAAATATTTACAAAATTTTCATATTTACCCATACTATTTTCACACAATTTAAAAAATAAAATTAAAGGTTTTCATGTATTCACACTATTTGAAGGCGGTTTCAAACCTATAAGTTTTATATTCAAAGTAATTTTAAAAACTATAGTTTGTTAAACTTTAGTAAAAGTTAATTTAAGTGCTGATATTTGTCCATCTATTCTAAGAGTTTATCTCTTATGCACTTAATTTATGTAAAAATTTGATTTATACGGTCTGAACTCCATTCTTCCACGATAAGTTTTCAACAATCTATAAATTGTCTTAAAATATTTTATATTATTTCATTATAAAATTAACATATGTAGAAAAATAAAAATATTTCTCTTATTTCCTTAATTAAGAAAAAATGAAAACCCTATAATTAAAAATTCAAATATAGTGGGAAAATAATACCATTCAATCAATTTTACAATTTGATGTTTATATTTGACATCGACGTTAAAATGAGTATTATAGCACATAGTCTTTTTATGTTGATAAATGTAGCAACTTAAGCAGGTTAATTTTTTGTAAATTATTAAAATAAATTAATTGTAAATTGTGATTCCCAATATCATTCTCTATCAGTTATTAAATAGATATAACAATGATCGATTTATTTATCAAAAAATTAATTGAGCAAAAATGAGTATTATAGCACATAGTCTTTTTATGTTGATAAATGGAGCAACTTAAGCAGGTTATAATTTATAGTTTTAATTTTTTGTAAATTATTAAAATAAATTAATTGTAAATTTTGATTCCCAATATCATTTTCTATCAGTTATTAAATAGATATAACAATGATCGATTTATTTATCAAAAAATTAATTGAGCACCTATAAATAATTATTTTAAGATTATAATGTTGGGCCCGTATACGGGCCTTTCCTCATCTAGTATGTGTAGAAGAAGACGCTCTTCCAAAATAATCATTAGTAACAAAAAGGCTTTCTTGTTTAATTGGGCTTGATAAGCAATTTGCCCAATACTTTAAAGCTTAGAAGAATTAAAATGGTGGGATGAAGGCCCACTTTAAAATACCTTGTCATGATTTCGGGCTTCAGCTGCCTAGGCCACTTTATTTTAAATATGTAGATTATTGAAGTTGGGCTAAAGGCCCGATATTAAAGATTGCTTTGTCAGTTTATTTCGGCTCATGGCCTAATTGAAATACAAAATAATTTTTTAATAAATTCCGGAATATTAAAATAGTCACATGGACTTAATTTTCAGAATATAAATTTAGTATTTGTATTCTTTTAATGAAACTATAATTGTTTTATTATCCCAATTGCTTGAGATATTAATTTGTTTAATACTAAATTTATTTGTTAATTTGTTTAACATTAAATTTATTTGTTAATTTGTTTAACTTTCTTTAAATGTTAATTGTTTTAACATTATTTTGGTTAATTAGTTTAACACATTCGTTATGTTAATTTATTTAGCATGAAATCAATATTAATTAGTTTAATATTAACAATACTTGTTAATTTGTTTAATATATATAATATGCTAATTAGTTCAATATTAAAGTAAAATTTATGTGAATTTTTATAGCATGTAATAAATGTTAATTAGTTTGACATTAATTTTATTTGCATGCTAATATAAGTTATTACTTAACTTGTGATTCGCATGGGATTACAAATCATGCAAGATGATTATGTTGTCTTAAACATGATTAAGACACTTAGCTAGATAATTGAATAGGTCAATTTTCATAATATTATAATTCTTTGACAATGACAGGGACCATAATGAACTTTCGACTCCATAATTAATATATGTGTTTATTAACTTAGTCAATCGATGCTTTGTGTCATAATATGTATATAAGTAGAACATGGTGCCTTGCCTTATTATTTTTCATGATCCTTATTTTATTTTTTATTTTTTTAAAGAATGACTACAGCTTCGAAAAACATTGTTGCTGAGATCAACAATGGGTTGAAACTCAATGATCACAATTATGAAACCTGGAGCTTGAAAGTCCAGTATGTGCTCGAGGAGCAAGAGGCTCTGGAGGCCATCAACGATGTCATGAATGAGCCTGAGGAACGCAACACTGCTCACCATAGGCGTGAACGTGAAGCCTATGACAGTTGGAAGAAAAAGAACTCCATTACTAGCATTACGTTATTGAGCACCTTAGATGATGACATTCTAAGGGAGTTTAAGTATCACCAAAGAGCTATGGATCTTTGGAATGCTTTGAGGAAAAGGTTTGGTACCTGTTCTATTACAAGGCGGAGATCTTTAATGATCAAATTTGACTCATATAAGAAACGCCAAGAACATTTAATGAAAACACATATGAGGCAAATGACAAATATATCGGAGAGTTGAAAGATGCTAGTCATGAGTTGACTGATGAACAACAAATCAAAGCTGTCATACGCTCTTTACCTAGTTTTTGGGATCATATGACAATGTATTTGACCCATAATGAGCGAATCACAACTCTGGAAGATGTCCGGAGACACCTTGAGTTAGAGGAGGAACGTCTTGAGGCTGCAAAGCCAATAGCTGAGTTGCACATGGAAACAACCTCCAAAATCAAGAGTGATTCAAAGAAAAAGAACTCGGGAAAGAAGAGAGGGCCACCTCTAGTTCAGCCTGCTAAAAGAGCAAACACTACAAAAGGCAAGAACTGACGTCCCAAACGTATGAAAGTTGGTAAAGTAAAATGCTAGAATTGTGACAGGAAGGGTCAATATGCTAGAGATTGCTCTGAGCCTCCTATAAAGGTATTTCACGATGCTCGAATCAGTGAACTTTGTGTTTTTAGTTCTATTTTTCTAACTGAATCTAATTCTTTGTGGATTGTAGACTCAGGAGCAACAGACCACATATCCTGGGAACACAGTGCCTTTGTTGAATTTTGGCGAGTTCCACGTGGAGCAAAGTGGATATATGTAGGCAACAACAATAAAGTTGTTGTTGAAGGGATCGGTACATGCAAGTTTGTAACGACCCGGACGGTCGTTTTTAGAATTTATGCCCCGATCCCCTATTAACTGCTTTCTCCGTATTTATTTCTGCTATTTTGATTTGCTGAGATGTTCGGTTTTGAGTTTCGTAGAGTCTTGGGACACTTAGTCCCTAAATAAGAGTTTAAGTGTTAGAAATATGACTGTAGTCGGAACAGTGTGAAGACGGCCTCGGAATGGAAATCAGATGTTTCCATTAGCTCTGTTGGGTGATTTCGGGTTTAGGCGCGTGATCGGATTTCATTTTGGAGGTCCGTAGCTAATTTAGGCTTAAAATGCCGAAAGTTGGATTTTTGAAGTTTCCGGTTCGATAGCGAGATTTTGATCCGAGGGTCAGAATAGAATTCCGGAAGTTGGAGTACTTCCGTAGTGTTGAACGTGACGTGTGTGCAAAATTTTAGGTCATTCGGACGAGGTTTGATAGACTTTTTGATCGAAAGCGTAAATTTTGAGTTTTTGAAGTTCTTAGGCTTGAATCCGATGTTAATTGGTGTTTCGATGTTGTTTTAGGTGTTTTAAGGACTGGTATAAGTTTGGACAATGGTATTAGACTTGTTGGTGCTTTTGGTTGAGGTCCTGAGGGCCTCGGGATGATTTCGGATGGTTGACGGAAAGATTGGAAATGGTTTGAAGTAGCTAAATCTACTGGTACCTGTCATAACCGCACCTGCGGTTTGGGTACTGCAGGTGCGGAGCCGCAGAAGCGGCGGAGCAATCGCAGATGCGGAATTTGGGACGATCAGCAGGGTCCGCAGATACGGGAGATTCACCACAGAAGCGGTACCACACATGCGAATGGATAATCGCAGGTGCGGAGGCTGGTCTTTAAGTGAAAGGTCGCAGGTGCGACCATGTCCTCGCAGAAGCGGGACCGCAGAAGCGGAATAACTGGGCAGAAGCATATAAAATCTTGCCTTCGCGAAATTTAGCTATTTTTCACCTCTTTTCAAACGGGAAGAAGCTTTTGGAGCATTTTTCAAGAGGGACTTTTAGAGGAGTCCATTGGGGTAAGGTCTTTGGTCCCTAAACTCATTATTGGAGTGATTTTTATCATTATAAGCATGAAAAATTAAGGAAAATCAGTGGTAATTTGTGGGTTAGGGCTTGACTAATTAGAGGCCTTTGAGTGATGATTAGAGGGACCAATTGAGGTCCGATTTTGGTACTTTTGGTATGACTGAACTCGTGAGAGTGCGAGGATTCAGGAAATATAAATTTTACCCGATTCCGAGACATGGGCCCGAGGGGCATTTAGGTCATTTTACCTTATTTCACGTATTAGCTTAGAATTTAATTGTAGAATCAGTTACTTGAAGTGTTATTTACATTATGAGATTTAATTGAATAGATTTGGGCCATTTAGAGTTGAGTACTCGTGGCAAGAACGTGGTCTCGGGTTGATTACAGAGTCGGTTCGAAGTAAGTGGCTTGTCTAACCTTGTGTGGGGACATTCTCCTTAGGATTGATATTGTGATAACTGAAATGCCTTGTACGTGAGGTGACGAGTGCGTACTTGTGCTAATAGTTGAAAATCCGGTTTTTCATTAAAATAGCCTTAAATTGTATTTTTCCTTTCTTGCTTACACTACTTAGAATTTAAGCCAGATGTTACTTAGAGAAGCATGTCTAATTGACTAAATTGTTTTCTTTGCTTTAACTGTCTTATTTGTATTACGTGAAGCATGCTAGGTTAGAATTGTTTGTTTGACTTTGGTATGAAGTTGAGGTTAATTGAGTATGCCTTTTGCTATTATTGTGTGTTTTACTTTGGGACTATGGGAAGGCATTCCGGGAGATCCCCTGTACATATTTATGACTGAGCTGAGGTGAGGGATACCGAGAGATCCCTGCCACGTATATTGAGGATACCCAGAGATCTTCGGGATACCAAGAGATCCCTAGCATATATTGAGGATACGAAGAGATCCTCGGGATACTAAGAGATCCCTGGTATATATATATTGAGGATACTAAGAGATCCTTGGGATACTGAGAGATCCTCGATTATTATCCTTGTGATTATTTTTTCCTTTGTGTCAGTTGTAGTTACCTTTATATCCTGTGATACTTTTACTGTTGTACTTAGTTATACTGTTCTGTTCTACATTGTCAAACTTTATATTTTATTTAATCTCAGTAGGGCCCTGACCTTTCCTCGTCACTACCCGACCGAGATTAGGCTTGGCATTTACTGAGTACCACTCTTGTGTACTCATGCCCTTCCTGGCATGTTTTTCATGTGGAGATCCAGGTACTGCGACTCAAACTCATTACGCTCGAGGCGAGGCATTGTAGAGACTCCGAGGTATATATGTCGCGTCCGCAGACCGAAGAGTCCCTTTCTACTCTTGCTTTAAGTATTAGCCCTTCTGTATTTTTCTTCTTTGTTAGATATTCTGGAGTTAGATATTATTAGACATTCAAAGGCTTGTGATCATGAGATTCCGGGTTTTGGGAAAAGTGTCAGTGTTTGAGAGTTGATATTTGTGTATGCCGAGTGGCACTATTAAACACAGTTTATTTCACTATTTCAGATTTATCAGTTTTCTTCTGCAAATTGGATTATTTTTCCGCATTATTAGGCTTACCTAGTCGTAGGGACTAGGTGTCGTCACGATAGTTCACGGAGGGCGAATCGGGGTCATGACAAGTTGGTATCAGAGCTCTAGTTTCATAGGAGTCATGAATCACAAGCCATTAAAGTCTCGCTGATCGGTACGGAGACGTCCGTACTTATCTACGAGAGGCTTTGTAACTGTTAGGAAAATTTCCACTTCGTTGGATTTCTTTGTCATGCGAGATTTTAATATCAAAATTCTAAACTTCTGTTTTCTATTCTCTCACAGATGGTGAGGACACGTGCTACCCGATATAATCACGCACCCGCACCCCCTACTGGAGCCGTTAGAGGCCAGGGCCGGGGTAGAGGCCGAGGACGCGCTCATGGTTTAGCCAGAGCACCCGCGCGAACTGCTATCAAGGTGCCACCAGCAGTGCCCGCCGGAGTCCAGACACCTGTTACGACTGCAACTACTACTCCAGCACTCCAGGAGACTTTGGCGCAGCTTATGACTATGTACACCACTCTAGCTCAGGCAGGGTTGCTTCCCCTTGCTGCAGCTACATCCCAGGCCGGGGGAGGGGCACAGACTCCCACCGCCCGAACTCCTGAGCAGCGAGTGCATGTTGATTAGGTCCCAGAGGCTATTCATGTACAGCCGGTAATCCCAGCTCAGCCCGAGGAGAGGGAAGTAGTTTCAGAGGAGGAGCAAAAGAGTCTTGAGAGGTTCAAGAAGTATCAGCCTTCGACTTTTTGTGGGCTAGCCTCAGAAGATGCCCTTGGATTTCTTGAGGAGTGCTACCGTATCCTCCATACTATGGGCATATCAGGATCGAGTGGGGTTTCCTTCACTACCTTCTAGCTTCGAGGAGCCGCGTATCAGTGGTGGTATGCTTATGAGTTAGACAGTCTGGATGAGGCAGCTTCCCTGACTTGGGCTCAATTTTAAGATATGTTCACGAGGGAGTATGTCCCCCAGTGTCTCGGAGACGCCTAGCGTGCGGAGTTTGAGCATTTGCGCCAGGGTAGTATGACTGTCTCGGAGTATGATGTCTGTTGTACTGACTTAGCTAGACATGCACCAGCTTTGGTCTCTACGGTTCGCGAGAAGGTTCGCCGGTTTATTGAGGGGCTTATTTCTAGCATCAGGTCTAGCATGGCTCGTGAGTTAGAGATGGATATTTCTTATCAGCAGGTGGTGAACTTTGCTAGGAGGATTGAGGGTATGCACGCTAGGGATAGAGAGGAGAGGGAGGCTACGAGGTCTCGAGAGTCGGGCCATTATTTTGGTGCCCGTGCCCCAACTGCAGGTCGTCATTGTAGGGGTTATGTGAGCCGCCCCGTTCATTCAGCTCTTCCAGCAGCCAGTGGTACTCCAGCTCCTCCCAGACCCTAGGAGCCTTATTATGCACCTCTAGTATCTAGTGCGCCTCCTGCTCGGGGTGCTTCCAATGGTCAGTCCAGTAGATCTGGCCCGAGCCAGTCACAGCCGCCACGTCCTCCCATAGCTTGTTTGGAGTGTGGTGATACACACCATACGGTGAGGGATTACCCTAGACTTGGCTGGACTGCACCTCCATAGACTTCTCAGCCACAGCGCGCTGCGCAGTGTTCTCAAGCTATGATCACTGCACCTGCCACTACCCCACCTGCTCAGCCAGCTAAAGGTGGAGGTTGGGGAGGTAGAGGTTGCCCTCGAAGGGTAGTCCAGGCCAGATACTATGTGCTTCCTGCCCGTACTGAGGCTGTCGCCTCCGATTCTGTCGTCACATGTACTATCTTGGTATGTCACAGAGATGCATCGCTTCTATACATCCAGGTTCCACTTGTTCTTATGTGTCTTCTTATTTTGCTCTGCATTTGGGTGTATCTCGAGATTCTTTGAGTTCCCCTATTTATGTTTCTACTCCTGTGGGAGATTCTCTTGTTGTGGACCGCATTTATGGGTCGTGTTTGGTTGCTCTTATTGGTTTTGAGACAAGAGCCGATTTATTGTTACTCAGCATGGTTGATTTTGACATTATCTTGGGCATGGACTGGTTGTCTCCCCATTATGCTATTCTTGATTGTCACACCAAAACCATGACGCTGGCTATGCCAGGTGTACCGCGTGTTGAGTGGAGGGGTGCTTTAGATCACACTCTCAGTAGAGTTATTTCTTTCTATAAGGCTCAGCGTATGGTTGAGAAAGTGTGTGATGCGTATCTAGCTTATGTGAGAGATGTCGTTATGGATACCCCTTCTATTGTTTCAGTCCCAGTAGTACGGGAAATCTATAATGTGTTTCCAGCTAATCTTTCGGGCATGCCGCCCGATAGAGATATTGATTTTGGCATTAATCTGTTGCCGGGCACTCAGCCCATTTCTATTCCTCCATACCATATGGCTCCTCCTGAGTTAACAGAGTTGAAGGAGCAACTGCAGGAATTACTTGATAACAGTTTCATTCAGCTCAGTGTATCACCTTGGGGTGCTCCTGTCTTATTTGTGAAGAAGAAGGATGGTTTCATGCGTATGTGTATTGGTTATTGCCAGTTGAACAAAGTAACAATGAAGAACCATTATCCTTTGCCTCGTATTGATGACCTATTTGACTAGTTTCAGGGTGCTTGTGTGTTTTCTAAGATTGACTTGCATTCAAGCTATCATTAGCTGAAGATTCGGGAGCCAGATATCTCGAGGACTGCCTTCAGGACTCGGTATGGTCATTACGAGTTCCTTGTTATGTCTTTCTGATGCATAATGTTTTTCGGTCATATCTTGACTCATTTGTGATTGTTTTTATTGATGACATTTTGGTATATTCTTGGAGTCGGGAAGATCTTGAGCAGCACCTGAGGACAGTGCTCCAGACCTTGAGGGAAAAAAAATATATTCTAAGTTCTCGAAATGTGAGTTTTGGTTGGATTTTGTGGCGTTCTTGGGTCACGTCGTCTCGAGTCAGGGCATTTAGGTGGATCTGAAGAAAGTAGAGGCAGTGCAGGTTGGCCCAAATCATCCTCAGACATAGAGATCCGCAGTTTTCTTGGCTTGGAGGGTTATTACCGTCGATTTGTTCAGTGGTTTTCATCTATTGCAGCACCTATGACCAGACTGACCCAGAAGGGTGCTCCGTTCCAGTGGACGGAGGAGTGCGAGGAGAGCTTTCAGAAGCTCAAGACAGCTTTGACTACAGCCCCAGTTATGATATTACCTACCGGTTTGGGGTTTTATACTGTCTATTATGACGCCTCGAGAGTTGTCCTTGGAGCGGTATTGATGCAGGACGTTAAGGTGATTGCCTACGCGTCCAGACAGTTGAAGATACGTGAGAAGAATTATCCTGTCCATGATCTTGAGTTAGCTGCTATTGTTCACGCCCTGAAGATCTGGCGTCATTACTTGTACGGTGTGCCTTTTGATATTTATACTGATCACTAGAGTTTGCAGCATCTGTTCAAGCAGAAGGACCTTAATTTGCATCAAAGGTGATGGCTAGGGCTGCTGAAGGATTATGATATCACTATCTTGTATCACCCGGGCAAAGCCAATGTGGTGGTTGATGCTTTGAGCCGCCGGGCAGAGAGTTTGGGGAGTTTGGCTTATTTACCAGCAGCGGAGAGACCTATGGCGATGGATGTTCAGGCCTTAGCCAGCCAGTTTGTGAGATTGGATCTTTCGGAGGCCGGTCGGGTTCTAGCTTGCGTGGTCTCTCGGTCTTCCTTGTTTGATTGTATCCAGGAGCATCAGTTTAATTACCCTCATTTGCTTGTCCTTAAGGACAAAGTGTTGCATAGCGATGCTCGAGATGTGACTATTGGTGATGACGGGGTATTGAGGATGCAGGGTCGAGTTTGTGTACCCAATGTCAATGGACTTCGGAAGTTGATTCTAGAGGAGGCCCATAGTTTGCGGTATTCCATTCATCCGGGTGTCGCGACGATGTATCAGGATTTGAGGAAGCACTACTGGTGGAGGCGGATGAAGAAAGATATAGTTGGATTTGTAGCTCGGTGCCTTAATTGTCACCAGCTAAAGTATGAGCACCAGAGGCCGGGTGGATTGCTTCACCAGATAGAGATTCCGGAGTGGAAGTGGGAGCGGATCACCATGGACATCGTATCTGGGCTCCCACGAACTTTTGGAAGTTTGATGCCATTTGGGTTATTGTGGATCGGCTGACCAAGTCCGCACATTTCATTCCTGTGTGTATTACCTATTATTCGAAGCGGTTGGTGGAGATTTATATCCGGGAGATAGTCCGCCTGCATGGTATTCCAGTTTCCATCATTTCAGACAGAGGTACTCAGTTCACATCGCGATTCTGGAGAGCTGTACAGCGTGAGCTAGGTACTCGGGTGGAGTTGAGCATAACATTTCACCCTCAGACGGACGGACAGTCTAAGCGCACTATTCAGATTCTTGAGGATATGCTCCGTGCGTGTGTAATTAAGTTTGGAGGGTCTTGGGATCAGTTCTTGCCATTGGCGGAGTTTGCCTACAACAACAGCTATCAGTCCAGCATTCAGATGGCACCGTATGAGGCTTTATATGGTAGGCGGTGTAGATCTACGGTGGGTTGGTTTGAGCCGGGTGAGGCTAGATTATTTGGCACAGACTTGGTACAGGATGCCTTGGAGAAGGTTAAGGTGATTCAGGATAGACTCCGTACAGCCCAGTCTAGACAGAAGAGTTATGCGGACCGGAAGGTTCGTGATGTTTCCTACATGGTTAGAGAGCGGGTTCTGCTTCGGGTTTCTCCTATGAAGGGCGTTATGAGATTTGGGAAGAAAGGGAAGCTGAGTCTGAGGTTTATTGGCTCTTTTTAGATTTTCAGGCGTGTAGGGAGGTTGCTTACGAGCATGCCTTACATCCCTGCTTGGCAGGAGTTGATACGGTATTTCATGTCTCGATTCTCCGAAGGTATCATGGTGATCCGTCGCACGTGTTGGATTTCAGTTCAGTCCAGTTGAACAAGAATCTATCTTATGTCGAGGAGATAGTGGCAATATTGGACAGGCAGGTTAGAAAGCTGAGGTCAAAGAACATCGCATCAGTAAAGGTTCGGTGGCAGGGTCAGCCGGTCGAGGAGGCAACTTGGGAGACCGAGTAGGATATGCACAGTCGTTACCCTCATCTTTTCACTACTTCAAGTATGTCTCTATGCTCGTTCGAGGATGAACGGATGTTTAAGTGTGGGAGGATGTAACGACCCAGCCGGTCATTTTTAGAATTTATGACCCGATCCCCTATTAACTGCTTTCCCCGTGTTTGTTTCTGCTACTTTGATTTGTCGGGATGTTCGATTTTGAGTTTCGTAGAGTTTTGGCCTTAGTCGGAACAGTGTGAAGACGGCCTTGGAGTGGAAATCCGATGGTTCTGTTAGCTCAGTTGGGTGATTTCGGGTTTAGGGGCGTGATCGGATTTCATTTTGGAGGTTTGTAGCAAATTTAGTCTTGAAATGCCGAAAGTTGGATTTTTGAAGTTTCCGCTTCAATAGCAAGATTTTGATCCAAGGGTCGGAATAGAATTTCGGAAGTTGGAGTAGTTCCGAAGTGTTGAATGTGATGTGTGTGCAAAATTTCAGGTCATTGGAACGAGGTTTGATAGACTTTTTGATCGAAAGAGTAAATTTTGAGTTTGTAAAATTCCTAGGCTTGAATCCGATGTTAGGTGTTTCGATGTTGTTTTAGGTGTTTTAAGGATTGGCATAAGCTTGGACACTGGTGTTAGACTTGTTGGTGCTTTTGGTTGAGGTCCCGGAGGCCTCGGGATGATTTCGGATGGTTGACGGAAAGATTGGAAATGGTTTGAAGTAGCTGAAGCTGCAGGTACCTGTCATAACCGCACCTGCAGTTTGGGTCCCGCAGGTGCGGAGCTGCAGATGCGGAATTTGGGGAGCATTAGCACGGTCCACAGATGCGGGAGATTCACCACAGAAGCGGTAACGCACCTGCGAATGGGTAATCGCAAGTGCGTAGGCTGGTCTTTAAGTGAACGGTCGTAGGTGCGACCATGTCCTCACAGAAGCGGGACAGAGATGCGGTCCCAGGGCCGCAGAAGAAGAATAACTAGGCAGAAGCATATAAACTCTTGCCTTCACGAAATTTAGCTATTTTCCACCTCTTTTCAAACGGGAAGGAGCTTTTGGAGCATTTTTCAAGAGGGATTTTCAGAGGAGTCCATTGGGGTAAGGTCTTTTGTCCCAAAACTCGTTATTGGAGTGATTTTTATCATTATAAGCATGAAAAATTAAGGACAATCATTGGTAATTTGTGGGTTAGGGCTTGACTAATTAGAGGCCTTTGAGTGATGATTTGAGGGACCAATTGAGGTCCGATTTTATTACTTTTGGTATGACTGAACTCGTGAGTGTGTGAGGATTCTAGAAATGTAAATTTTACCCTATTTCAAGATGTGGGTCCGAGGGGCATTTTGGTCATTTTACCTAATTTCGCGTATTTGCTTAGAATTTAATTGTCGAATCAGTTACATGAAGTGTTATTTGCATTATGAAATTTAATTGAATAGATTTGGGCCATTTGGAGTCGAGTACTCGTGGCAAGAATGTGGTCTCGGGTTGATTATTGAGCCGGTTCGAGGTAAGTGGCTTGTCTAACCTTGTGTGGGGTACATTCCCCTTAGCATTGATATTGTGATAATTGAAATGCCTTGTACGTGAGGTGATGAGTGCGTACTTGTGCTAATTGTTGAAAATTCGATTTTTCATTAAAATAGCCTTAAATTGTGTTTTTCTTTCTTGCTTATGCTACTTTGAATTTAAGCCTGCTGTTAGCCTAGAGAAGCATGTCTAATTGACTAAGTTGCTCTATTTGATTTAACTGCCGTATTTGTATTACGTTAAGCATGCTAAGTTAGAATTATTTTTTTTTACTTTGGTATGAAGTTGAGCTTAATTGAGTATTCCTTTTGCCATTATTGTGTGATTTACTTTGGGACTACGGGAAGGCATTCCGGGAGATCCCCTATACGTATTTATGATTGAGCTGAGGTGCGGGATACCAAGAGATCCCTTGCACGTATATTGAGGATACCTAGAGATCCTCGGGATATCGAGAGATCCCTAGCATATATTAAGGATACCAAGAGATCCTCGGGGTACCAAGAGATCCCTGGTATATATATATTGAGGATACTAAGAGTTCCTCGGGATACTGAGAGATCCCCGATTATTATCCTTGTGATTGATTTTGGCTCTGTGTCAGTTGTAGTTACCTTTATATTGTGTGATACTTTTACTTCTATACTTAGTTATTCTGTTCTGTTCTACACTGGTCGAACCTTATATTTATTTAATCTCAGTAGGGCCCTGACCTTTCCTCATTACTACCCAACCGAGGTTTGGCTTGGCACTTACTGAGTACCACTATGGTGTACTCATGCCCTTCTTGCGCATGTTTTTCATGTGCAGATACAGGTACTGCGACTCAGACTCATTTCGGTCGAGGAGAGTCTTTGTAGAGACCTCGAGGTATATCTATCGCGTCCGCTGACCGAAGAGTCTCTTTCTACTCTTGCTTTAAGTATTAGCCCTTCTGTATTGTTCTTCTTTGTTAGATGTTCTGGAGTTAGATATTATTAGACATTCAAAGGCTTGTGATCATGAGATTCCGGGTTTTGGGAAAAGTGTCAGTGTTTGAGAGTTGATATTTGCGTATGCCGAGCGACACTATTAAACGCTGTTTATTTCACTATTTCGGATTTATCTATTTTTTTCCACAAATTGGTTTATTTTTATGCATTATTAGACTTACCTAGTCATAGGGACTAGGTGCCGTCACGATGGTTCATGGAGGGAGAACTGGGGTCGTGACAATGTTAGGTCTGCGTGGTGGTCGAGACCTAATACTACACGATGTTCTCTTTGCACCAACAATTTGCCGGAATGTTATTTCAGTTTCATTTTATTGCTTAAGTGAGGATTTGACTTGTTTTGTCAAATTCTGCCAAGTTGACTTTTGGTTCAACTTTATTTGGTTTGGTCATGTGACCGGAGGTTTAATTATTATTGATTTGGATAATGATTCATTTAATAATAATGCTAGTTTTTCTATGTTTGTTTTTTTCACATAAATATGATTGTGATGTAAGCATATGGCATGCTAGACTTTGTCATATTGGCAAAAAAATGCAAAGGTTAGCGAAACAAGGTTTGTTTTCCAGCATTGAACATGTGGAATTATCCACTTGTGAAAATTGTCTAGCATGAAAATCTATAAGAAAACCTTTTGGTTAGGCGACTAGAGCCGAATATCCTTTGTAGTTATTCCATTTGGACATATGTGGGCCTGCGAATGTTAGGGCTAGGCATGGAGAAAGTTATTTCATCACATTTATTGATGACTTTACCCGTTTCAGTTAAGTCTATTTGATTTCCCACAAATCAAAAGCAATAAGTTGCTTCAAAAGCTATATGAGCTTAGTGGAAAATCAATTAGACAAGAAGATAAAAGCTCTTTGAAGTGATTAAAATGGACTAGTTCATCTGTTGACTATCCTAAATACTCCACAACAAAATGGTGTTGTTGGAGAGAAGAAATAGAATGCTCCTAGAAATGGTTAGGTCAATGATGGCACAAGCTAACCTCCCAATTAGTTACTGGGGTGATGCGTTGCTTACTGTCACCTTTGTACTTAACCAAGTGCCTACAAAATCTGTTACTACCACTCCATATGAGTTATATACTGGAAGACAACCCGACCTAAGTTTATTATGACCTTGGGGTTATGCTGCCTATATACATAATTCCTCTCACAAATATGGAAAATTGGGTCTGAGGGGAATTAGAAAAGTATCTTTTATAAGATACTCTAAAACCTCAAAGGGTTATATGTTTATAGGTCAGCAAGACAGTGGGAGTGTAACTGTGTTTGAATCACGGGATGTCACATTATTAGGCACAACTCATTTCCTTTTGGTAATTGGGTATGGAATTTGAAGAGTCGCCACCTAACGGATTTAAGGTGCGTTAGGGCACCTAAAGCAAATAACTCATAAACCGGTTTATATTACCAGAGATTGGGTAAGGGCTTGAAATAACCTTGAGGGGAAGGTGTTAGGCACCCCTCGAGGTCCACAACGGTGGGTCCAGGCCAAACTCGAATTACGTAAATTTGTCTTATAAGCAAACAAAGCAATTTAGACAGATAGATATTACGTTAAAACAAGGAGTAAAAGCGGTCCTAGGTTTTTTAGCCTATAGGATCACTTCTGTGCAATACTTGGTAATCGTCCCTAAGTTGGGGTGCTACACATAGCATTAGCGCACAGGTTATCATATCCTTTACTACCCGATTACCCTCCCCTTAATGGTTATATAAGCGAGTCTAATTAAACGTACTCTATGCGCGCATTACCCGTCCCTTACTTATGGTCCTGGAGGTGTTTAGGACATCTAGCTAAGGTGGATCTAGACTCTCCTATAGTACCTAAAAGGATAAAATCTATGCGACAAGCATAACAAATCAGATAAAGGAACAGTTAAAGGCTCACGTTTACCTCCACAAATAAGTAGGCAATTGCACGTCTCAAACAATAGTATTTCAGACACTTTACAAGTTCTATAGCAGGATATTTAGGTGAGCACAAAGCAGAACATATGCAGTGTTTTTTCTTATTAAGGCGAGGCAGAAGACACCTAACCAGTTTGCCTACTGATTTTTGGATTTGTTGAATCTAGGCAGTTCACAAACAGTTAAACAAAGTACAGTTTTATAATTTCAAGATTTAGTCATCCTATATGCTTGCCTAAGCGCGGATCAGAGATGTCTTATAAACATGATATCTAATTGTTACTCAGAACCACGATAAATCAGTAAACGATTTTAAGCAGGCAGCTTGGTTCATTAGGTCCTATAGGCATGCTATCTAGGTGCTGAAATATAATCACAAACGTTACAGAACTAGTTTTTATAAATAAGCCTAATATCTAGGTATTGATACTGCGTTTATACTTATTTCTTATAGGCATGATTGCTACTGAAGAAACTGATTTTTTATACGATTTGACTGCAGGTATGATATCTAGGTGAATGCAGTAAGAGTCAAGAACATGCTTCTAATGCACGTATGAGAATTTATGAACGTGATTGTTATGGATGAATTATCAACAACCTAGAGACATGATTTCTAGTGTGGATGTGAACACGCATAAATAGAAATTTAGAGCAAATAACATGATGAACCTATAAGCATGTTTTCTAATGCACACAACAACCTATATGCATGGTTTCTAATGCAGGTAGATAATTATAACAGTTCTAAGGGCATGATTTCTACCCGTTTCCCCCAAAATAAATATATATAAAAGTCCCTCCCATTTTTACTAATAATAGCAATATCTGTTTTACAAGGAATTATTATTACAAACCAAATATAAATGTTTTATAGAACGGAAGTACTATACTATAGGGAGCCTGGACAAGCCCAAAGGTAATCCTAGAAGCCAGGCCTTCAACTAAATCTGAACATGCCAACATTTTCGTAGTGCACCCAATGGTCTTGTAGTGTGTCAAAGTTCCCAAGGGCCTCAAGGACCCCAGGCAATGCTCGCACCAGAAAACTTTTTAAGAAACATATTGGTGAGCATTTTTTGGAGAGCCAGCCCAATGTCTCAAAGTTCAGATGAGTCTCATGGACTCCTAGACAATGCTCACAGCAGGACCCTAGATGTTCTAAGAGTAGGAGTTGAAACAGTGTATTAAAATAGGAGACAATTTTTTTTTTAGAAAGATAGTTTGAGTTTCAGAAGTGCAAAGATCCCAAGAATCACAAGCAGCACACACTTAGCAGAAGGAGTTCAGCCCTAAACTCCATCAATCAACAACGAACAAGGAAAAGCTTCACATGACCTTAATCCATTAGCTATTTCTAGGTATGTATTAATCATAGGACAGCATGTTGTGGTCAGTTATACAGAGAGGCAACAAGGTTGAGAGCACAGAAATCATGAACTAATTAAGAGTTTGTTAAGGCTGAATACTTAAAACAGGATAGAAAGAACATGTTAGTTTATATGTCTAATTTACATATAAGCAGATATGTAGACATACTGAAAGCAGGAAACACATAGGTCTAGTTACAACAGAAGAAAACATGCTGAAAGTAGGAAACACATAGGTTATTGAACAAAAGTAGGCATGCTGATTATATGGAAACACATAGGTTTAATTGAACAGATGTAGACAAGCTCATTACAGGAAACACATAAGTTTAATTACAGAAGTAGAGATGCTGATTATAGGGAATGCATGGGTTTAATTAAACAGAAGTTTTAATTGATAGCAGAGGTGGAGGCACACCAGCTAAGAGATAGTAATAGAAGATTGAAGAAAATAAGGTCCAAAGGTCTAGCCTTGGCTTCCAGCCGGCTAGACAGTGCAACAAACAAAGCGGAAGATTGTGATGGGGGATGAGTGCAAGAACTTTTGTGTACTTTTCTATGTCTGTGTGTGTGTCCGTTAAAGAAAAGGAATGAGGCTTATATAACATTGAGCAGAGTAAAGTAAATAAGGTAAAGTAGTTTAAGGGTTAGCAAATAAGGCAAATAAAATAATCAATCAATCAATTAAGCATGACAGGGCCAATCAATAGGCAAAATCATGGGATTATATCCAAAAATAACTCGGAATTGAGGTCTATTTGAGGTAAGTGGTAAGTCTGGTAGTCAATTAGAGTCAAACACTAAAAATCCGGCAAGTAACAAGGCAATTGGTCACACAAATAAGGTAACACAAATAAATAGAGACCAATTTGGGGTTGGTAAAGCAGTCACCCCATAAATTAGGGTTAATTAGGAACAATTAAGGCAAGTAGTACCAATTGGGCGTCCCAAAATAAGGAAAGTAGACAAAATTATAGGAAGGAATCACCTTAGCAAACAAAGCAAATTTCAACCCTAGACAGTTTAGGTATTCAATCAATTACTCATGAATAACGGGCAAATATTGGATCGAGCAATGAAATAATCAAACAACTTAAAACTGTAACATAGTCATGCAAGAATCAGTAGAAAAGAGAATCACATAGGAATTTTTAGAAAAGTTTTGCAGAAACAGACGAAGTGAAACCCTAGTTCTTAGAGAACATTAGGATGATTAACAATACGAAAAACAGAAAATTTTCGAGGAAATTTGCTGTAGGAACTCGAAATCTTTTCAAAGAGATCTGAACAGCAAATAATAAGGAAGCAAAACCCTAATCTAGAGGGATATTAAAATCGATTAACAATAAAGAGAACAAGAGATTTTTTTAATAGAAAACTACTGGATAAACTCAAAATCACTCCAGATCTACAACGATCTAAAAAAATTCGTGCTGAAAAGATGAGGGTTTTGAGAAAAGGGGCAGGGTGAAGGGAAAATCTAACCACAGCCACAAAACAAACGATACTCACAAACGTTGATGAACACAAGGCGGTGTTCATTAGGAAACGAAAAGCCTAGGTCAACTATGAGTCGAACATCTTCGAGGTCCCCTCAGAAAACAACGAGAATCGAACAACCAGCAGAAGTGATAGATTAGATAAGGTAGCAAAACCCCAAATAAACCCATATTTGGTTAGGGATTGAAGGGGTTTGGGATGTTTAAGGGTGACGACGCATCGACGGTTTGGGTGGTCTCATAGAGAAGAGAGTAGATGGGGCGGTTTGTGGAGAATGACTAGGGTTATGGGGGTCGTTTGGGTTAAAAAAGGAAAGGGTGATTGTGGACCGTTGATCTCAGAGATCAATGGCTACGATTAGAAGGGATTTGGGTCGGGTTGAGGTCATTTGGTTTTGGGCTGGGGTTCTTTGGGCTTAGGTTAATTTAAGTTGGGCGGGGCGGGGAGGGGGGGGGGTCCGAATTTAGACCTAATTAAAGGGCTATTTGTTAAATATCCAATTAATTAATAAAAATAATTTATAAAAATACCTAATTAAATGATAAAAATGATTTTTTATGCACGAATATGATTAAAAATAATTAGTTAACATTATAAAAATATAAAAAGTTATTTTTTGTATAGATAAAGTAGTTATGCATATGTATGGGCCATTATTGCAAAATATGCACTTATAGTCTTAAAAATGCAAATGTAATTGTAAAAATACAATTAAAATATTTGAACACTTATATGAGCATAAATGATGAATTTAGATGATTAAATCATCATATAATAATATGAGGGATAATTTTGAACATTTATATAACTAAAAAGGCATAAATAAATTGATTTAAGGCCTTTAAAAATTATGGAAAAATTGTAAAAATATTTGTGCATGTTTGTAAATGTATGCACAATATTTTGAAAGTCTGCATGCATATTTTATAACATATGAGCGAAAAATTGGGTATCAACACGTGGCTCTCGCATCAGCAGCCCAAGAAGCCGTTTGGTTGAAAAAGTTCTTGGATCACTTGCTCGATATCACTGAAAATACAGAACCAGTATTAGTCTATTGTGACAGTGAGGCTGCAATATCCTCCACCAAGGATCCAAAGTTTCATTGTAAAACCAAACATATAGATATCAAGTATAACTATGCGAGAGACATGGTTAGACGCAAGGCAGTGAATGTGAAGTATGTGTCTACAAAAGATATGTTAGTAGATCCATTGACCAAGCCTTTGTCTAGAGATGCATTTGTGAGACACACTTGGTCTCAAGGCTTGCATAGACTCTAAAATACTTTATTTTGTTATTTATTTTCCCGAGTTCACAAATTGATGTTCTTTGATTATCAATAAAGTTTATTTACATACATACATATTTTAATCGTTGAATGTTATGTGCATTCGTTATTTTTTTGATAAGTATGTCGGGTGGACAAGAGGTTGGTCTTCTCACACAAGCAACCACCTCCTTATCTTAGGGATGTAAGGAGATGAGATATGGTTTTAAGCGAAATTATTAAAAGGATAATTTGAGAGATATTCTCTTAAAATTAGAATGTCCCCTAAACAATGACGTAAGGTCATTAGGGTGAAAAATGTTCACCTAGTCTACTTTGTGAGTCAGATGTGAGTTAAAAATGATATTATAGATCAAAGAACTCAAATTTGGATACTTATGGTGTCTAAATATCATCTATACAGCAATCTTTATGAGATAAAGACATACGCTCCTTGGGAAAAGGGAGAAAATGTTGTAGCACATGTTTCATACCATGTGTGCTAATGTCGACCAATTGGGTTAACTAAGTTCATTCTCAACTTATTGTTGTGTGAGACCTAGAGCTTTAAGATAGCTCAAGATTTGGTACCCTTAGAAACTCTGATTAAATACTTGAGACTTAGTGTGATGTTAGTTATCTTAGTGTGTTTCCAAAAGACCATGAACAAAGATTCGGTCTAGCGGAGCATAACTAGAAAAGCTGTCATACTAATGTTAAGGGAATCGTGAGAAGAGGAAGATCATTGATGGAATCTCATTTATTTGTATTCACTGGTTCACCAATTATAACTTATGAGTTATGATTGTGAAGACAAGATATAATAATACATGAGATTTTGAGACTATATCAAATGTGATTTATATGATTTAGGGTACTGCATACTTTATGATCTACTTGAAAGTTTGCGCTCGACGAGAGGCTATTTACTCTTAACAGATAGCACTTAACTCTCACAGTATGCTGGTCGCACGGTCTACTTCCCTTTATGAATGAATAAGGATATGAGTAGAGAATATGTTTCTCAGGCTAGATGATCACTCCCATTATGTGTGAGTGCGAGATGAGGAAATATTGGGTCCACCCATAAGGGGTTCTCTAAGGCCCAATAAGGCTATTAGTTAACCCTAATATTCCCTATATAAGTACACTTAGTGTGTACATTAAAAACACTAAGAGCAGTATTTTTCACACGCTAGTTTCTCCCACAATCAAACTAGGGTTTAGACTGTGGAATTGGGGGTTGCTCCAACACACCGTGACAACCACCGCCGACCAGTAACTCCTGCCACGGTTCATCCTTTTTCGCTTCAGCTTCACAAAAAACAAGTAAGTTCTCGTTTTATAATTTACGTGCTATCTAATGTGTTTAGATTATCGTGTGTTCCTTCAAAAACCCTATCTTCTCCCATTGATATCTTCATTTGCTTATTCATTGCTTCGATTGTCATGATTCAGTTAGATCTAGAATCTTAGTTAATTTTAGTATTAATCACAAAACTCTCAATTGTTGATCATCTTGGATAGCAATCTAGCTACAGACTACGATAATACTGTTTAACTCCAATCCCCGTGAATACGATATTATATTATACTATGTTCGACTAGTGAGCATATTTAGTTGTCTGCTTTGCGCTCTTCAACCCCTATGTGTATGTGTTTGTTAACTGCTAATGACTTATGGTTGAGGAACCCCTCCCTAGCACAAGCACTGCTCGGGGTCCATCAGTCCCTCGTAAACTCTGAAGTGTCAGAGGGGTAAACAGGGGACCTCATAAATAAACATGGTTCACCCTAGTCCCATAGTCATCGACCTTAATTAATCTTCATAGGATTAGCATAAAACAAATTTGGCTTTACATCATTTCTTCAGATCTTGTTCATATTCATTATAACTTCATCGTTCATTACTTTTTTATATGTATATATTCCAATTAAATCCTCCGTTTTTTGTATGATCGTTGGGTCGGCTGAGTTCATTGAGAACTCATACCTATGTTAAGGAAATTGGGCTGCTTCCTCGTCACCTATTAAAGTTGTGAAAAGTACCCTCTATAGCCCCTCAAAATTTTAATAGCCCATGTTTTGTACCACTTACAAAAAATGGCCCTTCGACCAAAACATATTGCATATAGTAGCCAAAAGGAATGAGCATGACAACACAAGTGCCTGTAGCTCAGTGGATAGGGCGCCTATTTCCTAAGATGAAGGTCGCAGGTTCGAGCCCTACTTGGCGCGATGAAGCAACCCTTTTTTGCCTTTTTAAATTGTATTTTGTACTTCTGAATCTAATATTAGCTAAGAATTGAATGACAGTCTATTTTGTATATTTTTTGTATAGTAACAGTCTATTTTGTATAGTGACAATCTATTTTGTATATTTTTTGTATAGTAATAGTCTATTTTGTATATTTTTTGTATAGTAACAGTCTATTTGTATAGTGACAGTCTATTTTGTATAGTGACAGTCTATTTTGTATATTTTTCGTATAGTAATAGTCTATTTTGTATAGTGACAGTCTATTTTTGTATATATTGTGTATAGTGAGAGCTAATTGTATATAAATTTTATAATGGCAGTCTATTTAGTATATTTTTATATAGTGATAGTCTATTTTGTACATATTTTGAAAAATGACTGTCTATTTAGTATATTTTTTGTATAATGACATTCTATTTTTGTATATATTTTGTATAGTGACACTCTATTTGTATATAAATTGTATAGTGACAGTCTATTTGTATATAAATTGTATAGTGACAGTCTGTTTTGTATAATAACAGTATATTTTGTAGAGTTCCACAGCTCTTTATAACAAATTCCACAGCTCTCCACACTTAAAAACAGTTCCAATGAAGAAAGTTTCCACCTTTAAACCCCAACTGAAGCAGTTAGCACCGAGAAATACCTTTTTCAGATCCCTAGCACCAAAATCAAAATCAGATCCCAAGGCTGCAAAATCAAGATTACTTAACCGTTACAGCAGGGCACCTTGTTATGTGAAAAGAAGAAGAAAGCCCCAGTTGCAGAAAACTTCAAACGCGCATCCCAAAAATCTCAAAGAAAAGGCCGACCAACTACTTGTAATTAAAGCAAGTCTCAATACTACTAGTACATGAATTAATAAGAACCCTACACCCCAGATCAGAAATGAAATAAATAAATAATAACAAAATTCAAAGCCTAGAACTAAAAGTAGATATAAATGAGGAAAGCACTTTCTTTAAGGTAAGATTTTTCAACGCCCCCATCACCTTCTGTTGGTGAAATTTGTTTCAAGGATTAAATCATTGCTTGGGAAATTGATGTGAACTAATACCGTCGCCGGCCAGTGGTTAATTCCGGCGGTGACTAGTAAGGAAGAAGAGGAAAGCGAGAGGAGCAGTCATGGTCATAGTTGTCTGGCTGGATTTCCGGCGAGGGAATTCGATCAATAAAGTTTTCGGCTAGCACTTGTCATTATTTTTAGGCTATGACTTGTATGGGTCAATTTATGGGCTACCCGATAAAATTTGTTTTGCCCGATGGGCTATAAATGAAGTTCTCTCATTAAAGTCTGCTTCTGCTTTGAGTCTGCGTTGGCCAGGCTACTTTATCAGCCCAATATTGAGAGTCCAACCTTTTATCCCCTTGATCTAAAATAATTGTTGTTATTTTTTTTGTTTTGACACAGTTACCCACAAAAACCAAACTATTTATCCTTGTCTACCCATTTGTTTTCCTACCCATAAACTAATTACATTTCCTACCCATAGTAGATTTTGTGGGAAATTTTTTTCTTTATTCTCCAATTCTTTTTTTATAGTAGATTTTGTGGGAAATTTTTTTCTTTATTCTCCAATTCTTTTTTTATTTCTATGCTTCTTTTCTTTTCTTTTTTCTTTTTTTTTCTTTTCTCCTTTTTTTCTCTCGTTTTCTTCTTCTTTTTTTTTCTTTTTTCCTTTTCTAATTTTATTTAACTTCTGTTTTTTTATATTCTTTTTCTCTTCATAATCTAATTTCATTTACTGTTTTTACTATTTTTTATTATTCTTTTTTTTAATATTATTACAAAGAANTTTTTTTATATTATTACTAAAGAAAAATCAAATTGTGTACCAATTAAATGTAGTTAATACAACCAAAAAAATATTAACTAACATATGATACCGGTATAGTATATAGCTATACCAACAGGGTATACAATTGTACGCAAAGAGTTAAGAAAATTTAATTCAATTATTAAACTGAAATAATATTAGTTGTCAAAAAAAAAATTAAAATTCTAAAAGGACCTAATTGTAAGAGTATACCATTACATCATATAGCATACTATATTTTTATTTTATTTTTTTGCATTTTTAGTTTGCCCCTCACGCTTGGGTAAAAGCTTAAAACAAATTAAAAGGGAAAAGACAAGTGAATTTACGGGTAATAAGTATACTATTATAATATATTGTATATTATTGAATCATATTGTTACAGTATCTTGCATATTATTACAGTATACCATAACAATATATTGTATACTATAATAGTATACTGTTGCAGTATAACTATATACTCCTATAGTATATTAGTATACTGTAGCGGTATACTGTTTTGTAAACTATAATAGTATAGTGTTGCAGTATAGCTATATACTCCTACAGCATATTGTATACCGTAGCGGTATATTGTAGCTGTGTTCTTCTTCGATTTTCAACTGAAAATTTCGATCTCAATCACCTCAAATCAGCTCCAAACGCTATCAAATTTCAGTATGAAATTCCAGAAGGTACTATAAGCAATATTTAACAGCACCCACTTTGAATCAAACAAGAAATCTTCAAAAATAAAATTGAGCTTCAAGCCCAACAATGGTAGGACCATGGAAGCATCACCCCGAACTGGTTCTTCGGTACAAAAAATGTCAGGTTCTTGCTTCTCTATTGCTGCTAAAGCATCTACTTCTTCTACTTCTTCACTGTATCTCTTCACTCAAAAGCCTAAATTCTCAGTAGATCATATTTCCTTAAGTACTTATAATACTCACTTCAACTTCAAGATAAACTCAACAAAACTCAAAGTCCATTTCCCCATTTCTTCTCTTTATCGCTCTTCAATCTTTTTGAGCACTTGTGCTTCTGTGTATGATGGAGTTGAGGTTGTCCAAGATGATAACGAAGAAGAAGTTGCATTGTCAGCCTAAGAAGAAGAGGAAATTGAAGAAAAAGAAGAAGGTGCTGAGTTAAAATCAGTTGAAGGTGGTAGATTGTACGTGGGTAAAATGAGGAAGAAGAAGTGCGGGTAAATAGTTTGGGGGCCATGGGTAGGAGTAGTAAATAGTTTGGGCATGGGCATTAAAGGGTAAATAGTTTGGAATTAATGGGTATAAAGTGAGATTTTCTCTTTTTTTTGTTGTTTTCTGTGAATATGTCTATGAAGAACTAACACTATTATTGGATATTCATTGTCTTCCTAATTGTTTAGGAAACTTTAGTGATAGTTTATATGAGTCCACCAAACTATAGAGCACCTGGTCTTCTAAGAGTTTTCACTGAGAATACTAATAAAATAGTAAGTAAATAAGACAGGGAGTTTTACGTGGAAAAATCTCAGCTCAAGGGATAAAAAACTACGACCTACACTAGTAGGATTTCAACTTCACTATGAGCAACTTTTAGATTACAGTCTATGCAATCTAGGAATTAAACTCTTAATCCCTCACTAACGCGTACTACACCTATTAAAAGCAACTTTCCTATTACAAAGACTTTAACTCATGACTAAGTCTAGTCACGACACAAACACAAAGGGTTTATGGTTTTACAAGGGAGTTCCTAAGCAACGTTTCTAGCTAAGCAATTTAGGAATTACAATAAGAACAATCACAAAGTTACAACTCAACTAAGGACAACAAAATACTAAATTTAGGAACTGGTCCGTAGTAGCGTTTAACTTTGTTCTTCATGCTCTTGAAAATTAAGTTCATTGTTTGCAGAAGGCTTGAATGCTTGAAGTGAATTCTCAAGTGTTCAAGTGATGTTTTATTGTAATACTCTTGTTAATACACCTTTGATGACATCATTTGAATGATGTAAGCATTTGGTTGGTTAAACGACAAGTGACTGCAAAACAGCTGCACTGTGTGCACTCTTTCTGTGGCAGTCACTTTTCAGTTGTGCACATTTGACTTTTGTACTGCTGTCAGGGAAACACAAGGGATCAGGTCCCTGTCTTGTTTCTCTATTCTCTACACTTGCAGCAGTTCACACTAGCTAGAGTTCAGGCTGGAATCCGTTCATTAGCAATGTGTACCAAGTGTGTCAGGTTCCCTATTTGGTTCTTGACAGTAAATTTAGTAGATTATCAAAACATAAGGCAAAGATACTGAAAACCCGTCATCTAGGCAAGCCAAATCTTATAGGTAAAAGGTGACCTTAATTATAAGGTTTACTCGCTTTAACAACCATAACGTTTTAAACCTTACCATTTTAAGACTGACTGTTTAAGCAAACAATAGCTCTTCCGTTAATATATTTTTCTAATGAGTTTCTTTTGGTTTAGGCACTGGCAGAGTTCGGAAGCATTTAATGAAAACAACCCCCTTTGGAAAAGCCTTCAAGTGAATCACGTAGACCATTGAACTATTTCAAGGCAAAAAGGCAATCATACAGAACCGGAATCGAAAGGAATCAAACCAACAATTTTTTAAAACACCAAGAGCTTCTACTAGAACAACTTTCCAATAAACAAACAAGGTATACCTGTTTTAACATACGACATAGATATGTTTTTTTAAATAATCTCTTAGTGTACAAAGTAAAATATTACAAAGGTTCTCAAATAAGTATTACCATTTCAACGGAGATAAACATCGTTTTCTCAAAGTAAGAGATATGTTTTCAAACAGGAATTCAAATGTGTTGCTCACTTATTAAAACTTTCACAGAGTCCCAACTAACAACTCCAATCAATTATTCAACAAATATATATATATTTCTCTTCCGTTATGTCACGACCCAACTACCACCGGAGTTGCAATGGCGTCTAACAATATTTTTCAGGCAAGCCAACAATCACTGTTACACCCCATGTCTTCGTACGTGGAAGTACGCCATATGTAAATTGATGAAAGCTCGGAAATGATATGTTACATCTCGCGTTTTTGTACGTTAAAGTTTCGTTGTAAGTTAATCGACGTAAACTCGGGAATGAGATTATTTTGGGATTATAAGTATTATGCTATTTCAAACAAGGGAAAAGTAAATTCGTGAAGGTGAGAGCGTAAGCAAATCGAAGAAAATGAGTTTCGTCGAAGTTTGACAATTTGGGATAAAATACATTTCGAGCTATAGTACCCGGTATTTATGGACTAGTGGCATACAAGGTACCACATGACCATAATAGAAAGGTGTACAAAGTGTGTTAGAAGTGAGTAGTATTTTTAAGTAATTTGAGATAATTCCTAATTATCTGGATAATTGGGAAATTATTGGTTAATGGGAGATTAACAAGTGAATCAAGTGATTAGTAAATAATTAATTCAAATATTTGGATAAGAATTACATCTCTCAACGTGACAGCACATGAAAGCCAATTGATTACTCTTAAATCACATTGCAAAATGGCAAAATCGGATGAATTTTGGTGGCCAAGTCTTCAAACTGGGGTCCACACCACCATGACATTAAAATCCATTCTCTAATTCACTTAAAGGGATATTTATGTCTCTTTAACATCGTAGTAACATCTCTAATTCAATTCAGCAAATTCAAACAAAAGCTTGCATATTAGCATCCGTAGTAACGTGACTTTCTTCAAACAAGATCTATTAGCATCTTAGCAACGTGAGATGTTGAAATTTTAAGGGAGTACGGTGCAATCTTTCTCAAGAATATTATACGGATTTTCCCTATTCCAATCTTGCCATTACGTGATTTGTCACAATTGACGTATATTAGAGTGATTGTCAAGAGAATCGTCTCAAGTATTTTATGGTTATCCCTTCTATCGGTTTTGGCATGATCTATACGACACAAATGAAACGAGCATGTTTACCTTGAAAATAGTAATTACAATTAGATTTGATTTTGTGGTTCTAAAAATATGTGATTTATTTTTATGCTAGTTGTTAGGCAATATATGCTAAGTGTGAGACTAGAAAATAAGATAAGAACTTGAAGATAGTGTGCTATGCAAACCGAGTGGCCAAGAACCGGGGTCTCGAGCTATCTTAAGACGGGCCTCGAGGTCGAGCTAAAACGTTGGGCTGTGGATGGCCGATGAAGGACTAACAGTTCTAAGAGCTTTGATGATAGCTCTTTATGATCAATGATGAGAAATAAATGAAGAACAATCAATGGAACGTAATAAATATAAACAATTTAATAAATATAAGCAATAAAATCAAGGGAGAATATGTTTAAGTTAGAGAGCAGAGAATGTTCTTGTGATTGTATTGAATACAATGTATCTTACAAAATGACAAGGGTCCTTTTTATATCGGATGGGGAATACCAATATGGTACATATGCATTTATTACAAAGATTTGCAGCTGGTACATCTATTTAATATCACGGTACGGACTTGTACCATTCTTGTAGACATAGTCAATCCTAATCACGCGCCTTGGGAATCCCCCGCTTATCAACGATAGCCACCGATTTGTACTGCCCCGAGGTTGAGCGTAGGGAACCCTCGGGGTCGAGCTTCGAGTTGTGCCTCGGGCCTGCTAAAGACGGGCTATGGAATGCTGTAATGATTGTAAAATCGAACTTTCCGATTTTAGCCGTATACAGATGGGATAGATGGGAAGAAAAACACCACGGTATGTGCTGTGTGGTTTATTTTCTTTGGCAAGTATTTTCTTTTACGTATATTGACTCCGTCACTGCAGGCATTGGAGAATTTTCTGAGATGAGACCGTGCCCCCTCGGAGAAGAGGAAGGATCTTCAGCTTTGGGGCCGAGGAAAAACAATAAACGGAAGGAATCCTTGAGTGGAAAAGGTGCTCATAGCGAGGCAAGTCCTGCCCGGAGGCTCAGAGAAGATGTATCAGCTGAGCCTGCAGCACCCGAGGCTTATAGCCTCGAAAGAACGGTTCCCACATTGTCGTCGTCTTCTTTTCCCGTCGAAGGTACTTCGAGGGATGAAGATTTTCTGACGTCGTCTTCTTTTCCCGTCGAAGGTACTTCGAGGGATGCTCGAGGCTAGGGGCCGCCTTGATTGAGCGAGGTATCGAGCGGTCATATCCATGATGGTAGCGGTTTTGCTAGGGCTGACAAGACCAGGCCAGTAGATGTACGCTCAAATTTTGAGAAGGCTCAGCGGCTCTGTTCTGTGGTCAGTTTTGGTTTACTTTGTTGGTTTTTCAGTTCTGCACTTTCTTTTTCTTACTGGGTTTCTTTTTCACAAGCCTTTGACAAGCTCAAGTCTGAGCTGCTCCGCCGTAAAGCCAAGTTGCGGGAAGCCTTGGACGGGGAGAAATTCCTCTGGCTTCTTTGTGACGAAAGGGCCAAACAGTTGGTATAACTGCGGTACGAGGCAAGTCGAAGCCGGAACTACGAAGGCTACCTCGAGAGATAAGTCACCTTTGTTTCGGGGGGATGGATTTTTCTTCTTCTACCCTCGGAGATTAATATTTTGATGCTTCAGTTTCAGAGAAAGACGAGGGACCTGGAACACCTTTGGGACGATGTTGGCCAGGTCAAGTATGGGTGTAATGAGTTAAGGGCTCAGATAGATGCCCAAGTTGCGGCCAAGAAGAATGCTTTGGCCAAGGCTTCTGCCCTCGAGGTACAACTCCGAAATGCTCGTGAAAATAGCTTGGTCAAGACGAGTAGGATTGCAAGGCTTGGTTCTGACCTTTTGGAAATGAAGGCCGAGGTCGTAGACGCCCGGGCTGAAGTTTAAGAGATTCGAGCTAAGGTTGATAAGAAAGTGACCGTCTATTTAAAAGATGTTGCCGACACTCGAGTATGATTCATGCCTTGCTTGAGGTTTTACAGATTCTTGGTACAAGTATGATTCATTCCTTTCTTGAGGTCTTATGAGCTCGAGGTTGCCCACACGGGGCCTTATGGCCTTGAGTTTTTGACAGCTTGATGGGTGACAGTCGGCGATAGTCCCGGAGACATCAAGCGCTTTCTTGTCTCTGGAACCATTCTTTGTAAACTTTTATGTTGCCTCATGGATGGCTTACGAGTTCGAAGTTTCTGACCCAGAGGTCTTACCACTTCGAGTTTTTGATGTCAGTCCCCCAGTGTTCGGGAAATTTCTCGCCCTGAAGCCATTTCTTGTAAAAATAGCAGATTTCTTTGAAGCGCAAAGTGTTTTTGGTGGTATAAGATACTCCTTTGATTAATTTGTATAAGTATACATGTTTTCATCGTCAAGGTTTCAATTATTCTCTATGGACACGACTCATTCGATCGTTTGGCCCGATACGTCATTTTATATCGAGACCCTTTTTGGCTCATCTTGACTTATTAGAGAAGGTCATCTCCCAGGGGGATGCCCCCAGTGTTCAAGTTTGATTGAGGAGAAGCCTTGAATACTTGTTAAGTCCTCCTTAGGTAGCATATAGATGTTGCCTCGTTAAAAACCTTGCCCGTAAAAACCCTTCTTAGGATAAAATCCGATCGAAGGAAAAGAGTGCAACACATGCTTTAAAACCTAAGGTCTTCAAGCTGGAGAGTGCTTCAATTGTTCTAACCAAACTCCTGCACATAGGATAGTGTAAAAGGTAAATAAAAAAGGGAGACGGTTATACCTTAGTAGTGATGGTGCTTCGAGCCTCGATATTCTTCAAATGTTTGCTCCGGGGACGCAGTACGGTCCTTTGCCAATTGACTTGGGTGCAGCCGAGAATGTAGCTCGTGATTGCTACTTTGCTGTTTGCTTATCCTTTGGCTCCTTCGATGTTGAAGGTGTCGATGCCGGTGTCACGTCGTGCACCGCGGACATTTCTCTCGCTGTATGCTGCTCCCCGTATACAATTTTTATTCCGTACTTTGTTGGAAACTTCATCATTTGATGAAGGGTTGACGGTACTGCTCTCATGCAGTGTATGCATGGTCTTCCGAGCAAGGCATTGTACTTCATGTCTCCTTCGATGACATAAAACTTGACATTTGGGTTGTGCCGGCCACGTTGACTGGGAGGGTGATTTCCCCTTTTGTCATTTTGCTCGCCATGTTTAATCTATTGAGGACACAGGAGGCGTGTACGATATGGTCGAGAAGTCTAAGCTGCTCCACCACCCTCGACCTGATAATGTTGGTTGAGCTACTTTGATCCACGAGAACACGCTTAATTTGAAATGTATTCACAAGAAAAGAAATTACAAAAGCATCGTTATGAGGATGAGCCAGGGCCTCGATGTCCTTGTCGCTGAATGTGAGAGCATCCTCGGGTATGCATCCCCAAGTTCGCTTCTCCCTGGTGATGGATATTTTTGTTCTTTTTACAATGGGTTCCTACGGGATGTCGATTCCTCCAACGCTCATGTGAATGACATGTTGTGGCTCATCCGTTTCATTTTTCCTGTTCTCCTCTCTTTCCCAAAATTGATTTTTGGCTCGGTCGCTAACGAACTCTCGGAGGTGCCCTTTGTTGATTAGTCGGGCTACTTCTTCTCGGAGTTGTCTCCAATCTTCGGTCCTATGGCCATGCGTACCATGAAATTCGCACACCAAGTTAGGGTTTCTTTGTGACAGATTCAATAGTACGGGTCTTGGCCATCTAGTGTCTCTGATCTACCAATGGAAGATACGATGTCCGAACATCAATGCTTAAGTTGTACTCAGATAATCGGGGTGCCTATTTCGATCCTGTATGTCTGTCTAATCCTGCTCTACTCACGAGTCCCCGAGGATTCTGACCTCGATCTGCCCTTTGATCATTTCGCGGTATGTTACGCCTCGGGGCGTTTCTTCGATCTTCAATATATGGTTGGCACCTTTCCTTGTTTGGCCTTGGTTCCTTCGCTAGGGGCCTGCTAGGATATACTGAGCCCGATAGGGCTCCTAGTTGGTCGTCCTCGATCCTAATCTTCGACTGATATTGGTTGTGGACATCCGACCAAGTCACGGCGGGATATTCAACCAAGTTCTACTTTAGTTTCTTTGAAGCTACCAAGCTTTGTTCGTTCAAACCCTGGGTGAAAGCCTGCACTGCCCAGTAATTGGAGACTGTTGGTAATTCCATTCGCTCAATTTGGAAGCGAGATACAAACTCCCGCAATATCTTATTTTCTCTTTGTTTGATTTTGAAGACATTGGATTTTCTTGTAGCAACCTTGATGGAACCGGCATGTGCCTTTGTAAAAGAATCTGCCATCATGGCAAAAGAGTCAATCGAATTCGGGGCTAGGTTGTGATACCACATCATGGACCCTTTTGCAAGTGTTTCTCCGAAATTTTTTAGCAGAACGGATTCAATCTTGTCGTCCTTCAGGTCATTGCCCTTCACCGCACAAGTGTAAGTAGTGACATGCTCATTTGGGTCCGAGGTTCCATTGTACTTTGGAAGATCAGGCATCCTGAATTTCTTTGGGATGGTCTTTGGAGCAGCATTCGATGTGAATGGCTTCTATACGAATTTCTTTGAATCTACACCCTTCAGGATCGGGGGTGCGCCCGGAATTTGGTCGACCCTTGAATTGTAGGTCTCCACCTTTTTGTCATTGGCTTCTATCTTCTTTTCGCCCGAGTTAATCCTCTTTGTGAGGTCCTCGAGCATCTTTATGATAGCGGGTCGGCTGCTGACCCGTTGTTGCTTGATCTTTCTGGTAACTGTTCGGCTCGAGGGGTCGTTTCCGGTGCTGTTGTGCTTTGAGTTTTTTGGTGGCTTTGCAGTTGAGCAATCGCCAGCTGCTGTGCCTGTAATATCTCAAAGATGACGTGAAGGCTAACCTCTTGTTCCTCCCGAGCCGGGGTTTTCTGAGCTTCTTGTTGGCGTGTACTCCGGTTAGTATGGGACCTTATATCGACATGTTTGGCGTTGCGTGACCACATCCACGGGAATTGATTATGGTGCGTCCTCAGGGTTTCGTGGTGGTACACCGATACCTGGAACAATTACACCTTTTCTTCTCCATGGTCCTCGAGAGGCTTTCATGTGCATCTACTGAGTTAGACATTTTGACCTGAAATCAATGATTCTTGGACAAGAAAAAGTGTGAAGGATAACTTGCATTTTTAGTAAACCAACACGAAAACAATCACTATTATTTTAAGCCCCACGGTTGCACAAAATTTTTTACCTCTAAAGTTGTAATTACAATTAGATTTGGTTTTATAGTTCTAAAAATACGTGATTTATTTTTATGCTAATCGTTAGGAAATAGATGCTAAGTGTGAGACTAGAAAATAAGATAAGAACTTGAAGATAGTGTGCTATGCAAACCAAGTGTGCGAGAATCAGGGTCTCGAGCTATCCTAAGTCGAGCCTCGAGGTCGAGCTAAAGCGTTGGGCTGTGGATGGCCGATGAAGGACTAACAGTTCTAAGAGCTTTGATAATGACTCTTTATGATCAATGATGAGCAATAAATGAAGAACAATCAATGGAAGACAATAAATGTAAGCAATGTAATAAATATAAGCAATAAAATCAAGGGAGAATATGTTTAAGTTAGAGAGCAGAGAATGTTCTTGTGGTTGTATTGAATATCATGTATCTTACAAAATGACAAGGGTCCCCTTCATACAGGAGGGGGAATCCCAATATGGTACATATGCATTTATTACAAAGATTTGCAGCTGGTACAAATATTTAATGTCACGGTATAGACTTGTACCATTCTTGTAGACCAAGTCAATCCTCTTCACGCTCCTTGGGAATCCCCTGCTTATCCATGATAGCCATTGATCAGTACTGCCCCGAGGTTGAGCATAGGGAACCCTCGGGGTCGAGCTTCGAGCTTTGCCTTGGGCCTTCTAAAGATGGGCTACAGAATGCCGTAATGATCGTAAAATCGGACTTTCCGGTTTTAGCCGTATACAGAGCAAATGCACAACTTCGATAAATGACTCTATTCATAGAAGTATTAGAGTAGCCTATGTTCTTGAATTCCCATATGTCTTATTGTTCTATCGTCTGTTCATGGGTCTCAGAAAATACGTAAGCTGATAAAGTTTACTTTATGATAATATTCAAAGGCACAATGGTGTTATGACATTCCGAGAGATTTTATGGATGTACTTCTCATGTATTGCATTCATTTATAAATGTAAATTGATTCATGACCAGACGGCGTTATATACACGTATATATATATATATATATATATATATATATATATGAATGGAAAAAAGTTATGGCATTATATACGCACCACCACCCGATCATCTGGTATAGTTGATGATTTCGCCCACAGTGGCCGAGATGATATGATGAGATGCTCTCAGAGGCTTTATGATGTTATGAACACATGTACCTATGCACGACATGACATTTATACGCATATGCATGGCATTATACATATTAGTGATTCACAGATCTATTCAGATATACATGATGACTCTTTTACTCCATGTTTCTCTCATGTCTATTGTTTACTGATTTTCATTCCTTACATACTCGGTATATTATTTGAACTGACATCCTTTCTGCCTGTGGATGTTGCATTTCATGCCTGCAGTTCCCGATAGATAGGTTGAGAGTCCTCCAAGTAGGATATAAACACAGCGGAAGATGTTGGTGCGCTCCATTTACTCCGGAGTTGCGTATTGGTTAGTATGATTTAGTACATGTATTGATTAGTAAGGTGGGCCCTGTCCTGACCTTTACGATACTCATGTACTCTTACTAGCTTGTAGACATATGTCATGTATATGAACGATTGTATGGCCTTGTCAGCCTATGTTCAGTGTACGATTAATTATTTTTTTCTTATAGGCCGTACGTCATATTATAAGTGAATATATCAGGTTGGGTCGTTTTATGTCGAGTGTTCCCTCTTGTTACCTCATACGACCCTTCAGGCCCATTTACCCATGTTGATGTACTAAGAAAGATACGTTACGTTGGTGTAGACATGTAATTTTTGACCCTCCCCAAGATTTTTCATATTTTAGCACATAAATATTTAATTTAGGCCTAATATTGCTATCTCAACTAATTTTGACTCTTTTACTTTATTTTATTACAAGAAAATGAAAATTTCAAAAAAATAGTTTCATTAATGTTTTGTAGTCATTTTGAATCTTGAAAAATACCAAAAATAGTTTTGTTTTAACGGTCAATATTACTTTAACAGTTATTTTACTTAAGTAGGATTAATTAATAAATGAGATCGTATTTTAGTCTCGTTCGCGGGAAGAGAATAAAATTCGGGCTCAAACGACCCATTTTTAGGCCTAATTTTCGGACCAAGCCCATTATTCCTAGGCCCATAACCCTTAACCTAAAAAACCCTACAAAATCCTATATCCCTATACTCTACAATGAGCGGAAAAAGAGAACAAATAAATAGACCCTAGACTCTAAGACCTATACACACAGAATCCGCCCCTGAACACATACGACTCCCTCCCCCATCGGATTTGGAGCTTCTGCTCCTTCACGTTTCAAGACCCCTCAAGCTTTTTCTTCAAAATTGAAACAAACCTAGACTCCTAAAATCAGAGACCCCCACCCCCCTAAAACTTCGTCTCCTTCACCGCACCACAAGCCGCCGGACCTCACACCACCCCCTTCACCAAAGTCGCTGGAATCAGTCGAACAAATAGAAGAGAACCCTTGAGCCCTCTGGATTTTTCGTGTCCAACCATAACACACCGTCAGGAATACACAAAAACAACCATATACGGCGAGCTCGCCGGAAAACGAACCAACAGCCACCAACAGAAGATGCACCATCTCCCATTCTAGCGACAACAACACACGCACACAGCAACAGCCATCCGATGCCGCTTCTTCTTCTCCCCATTCTCACCGGAGCTCGCCAGAAACCAACCCCCACCAGTCGTTGACCTTGGGCTGACCCAAAACAAAAACAGAAAAAAACTGAGCTGGGAGGGGGAGACAGTAGCGAAAGAAGATTGGGGAGCTGGAATCTTAATTGAATCTTAAAAAAAATGGGCTTCTGCTTCTGATTTTCAGTTTGGAATCCGATGTGGTTCGATTAATGTAGAGGTGCCGTTCGAGGTTCATCCGGCACCCGCATTTCATTGGCAAAGCTCTGTTAAGGTCCGTTTCTACATTGCTCTTAATTAATTCTTAATGTTCGTCTTTGTGTATTTTGATATCAAATGAAATTCTGGTTGTCTTTAGTTTACACAATGGTAATGACTTTTTTTTCAGTTTACAATTTTTATTTTACCTTGTTTTCAAATTCAGATATATATGACCAATTTCACCTTAACATTACTAAAAGATCTTTTCACTTCTTTGTGAAGTTTTTGTCCTACCTATAAGGTTTACCTTCTTTTCTAAGTACTATCACTTTATCACATTTATGTAAAAGTCATTAGTTATATTTGTATGAAATAGTCATCATTTTCGGATTTATTAGTTGTTGTTTTTGACTTGAGACTTGAATGCTATTGTATGTAACGAAAAGCTTCCTATTTCTTCAGTTCTAAATTGTTCAACGACAATACAGCATATTTGTTAAGATGAGTGTGGAGCTTTGATTTAGTACATCTAATTTAGGCAATTTTTTTAGGATTTTTGACGTTCGCGTAACGTAACTATGGGCTCCAAAAATTTAAGACCGAAGTACGCGTTTGCGTAACTTTGGGTCAAACAATCTTAATAATAATAAAGCATTACTAATTGTGGACACGTTCGTATGACATGATTTTTGACGCGCCAAACAAATGGGTACACGTGCGCGTGACCTATTTCAAGATAATTTCCTAATTAAAAGAGACAAATGTACATAGGTTCTAAAATAAGTAATTAAACAATTTGATTAAGCCAAGTATGATCAAAGCGACCGTGCTAGAACCACGAAACTTGGGAGTGCCTAACACCTTCTCCCGGGTTAACAGAATTCCTTACCCGAATTTCTGTGTTCGTAGACCGTAAAATACGAGTCAATTTTCTCGATCGGGATTTTAACCGGTGACTTGGGACACCATAAATTATCTCAAGTGGAGACTCTGATTTTGATATGAATAATCCCGTTTCGATTGTCACTTAAATTGGAAAAAACTCCCTTATATCCTTCCGGGGTAGTAAAAAGGATGTGTGACAGCTCTGGCGACTCTGCTGGGGATAAGAACCCAGAACTTCAGGTTCAGGGTTCAAGAATTCGAGCTTTTAATGGTTCTTACTTGGCTTCATTTATTGTTAAAATTACTGTATTATATGAACCCTTTGTGTTAAATGCTACCTTCTTACCGCTTTGATATTGTTTGAATTGGATATAATTGTCTTCTTACGCCACCCCTCTAAGACTTCTGAAAATGGTGCGCAAGTTCGCGTGGCCCATTTTTTCTGTAGAAATTATACCAAATAGAACGAGGCTGGGCTAGTAATAAGGCCGGGAAGACTTTACTGCTCCCGGTACGTTTCCCCCTCTCCGGCCCCAATTGTCCGCTCGGGTGCCAGGTCTAGAACACAAACCCAGGATTTAAACCTAGAAAATCACAGCCTCATGTCGGACCCCTAGTAAGCGCGTTTGTTTGCATCATGTGCATTTGACATTGGGGACTCAACACAGGGGTTGGGTCCGTCTAGGACAGGTGTACCCAAAATAACAGACCATCTTGATGCATCTTATGTGCTACATGTTGCATTTCTTCAAGGGTAAAAGGGTCATTTGGCGGACCAATGATAGTTGAGGGCAAATGAAAAAAAAGGAAAAAAAAACAAGAGGGTGAAGTGTGAAAAACAAAGCAAGTAGGGCCCGATTATATTTTCTGTCACATTGTTGTTAAGAAAAAAATGAAAAATTCAAAAAAAAAAGATGTTGCACTTTTTCATCATTTTCCGTAAATAAAAAAAAAGGAAAAATAAAAAAAATCCAAAAAAAGTTTACATGTTTCATCATTTTTCAAAAAAAAAAAA
>NC_031989.1:83526456-83535850 GCF_001879085.1 Nicotiana attenuata
ATATATATATATATATATATATATATATATATATATATATATATATATATATATATATATATATATTCTCTAAATTAGTTGTTTTTTTTCAATTCTCGCCCGTATCCAATTTGCCCGAACTACGCATACCTGATTCTCGTCTTTCGAGGCGTGATACGTAGGCAACCCACATAGGGTCTGGTCTTCCTAGTGTGTTTAGGTTCTTGGCTTCGCGGGGATTTAGCCAAATCTTACATTTTTAGCCACATAGGTTAATTTAAGAAAAATACTCACAATCATGTCTTGCATGTGTCCAACAGGAAAGGTTATTGTCTCACATAGCGTTCTAGGCCTTTAACTCTACTTGGTCTTAATTTTTTCATACAGGTATGGATCTACTTATCGGAGTTTGAGCATGACAGAGCCTAGGACCATCTAGTCAGGATCGCTCATTCAGGAGTTGCGTAAGGAGATTTTTTTTAAGTTTTGAGTCTGTTTTTCATTTTATGTCGTCTTTACTTTCTAGTTTTGTACAGTAACGTCGAGTCTTTTGTTATTCTACTTTCTACTTTGTATTTGAAAAAGTGTGCTGTAACTCAAATATAAAAAAAAAAGAGGTTCAGCGTTTTATATTTCTGTTAGAAGTTTTCTTTAGAATACTAATTCTAGAAATAAAAAAAATCTTTTAAGGTGGTTTCCCTTTAGGCAATTAATATCTAGAACTCAAAATAAAAAAAAAAAAATTGCTTTTATACTTCCTTTTGGTACATTAAGACTAAAATTTCAAAAAAAGAGAATTTTCTTTTAGTACCTCCTTAAAAAGTTTTCTTTAAGGTATTAATTCCAAATATTCAAAAAGATTTTCTTTTGATGTTCTTCTTTGGGAGAGTAATGAAAAATGAAAAAAAAAATTCCTTTTATTTTCATTAGAACTTTAGGATATTGTACATAGAAAAGAGGGTAATGAAAAATGAAAAAAAAAATTCTTTTTATTTTCATTAGAACTTTAGGATATTGTACATAGAAGAAAAATAAACATACTTTATCTTTTGTTCATCTTTAAAGTTTCTTCCTTAGGTAATCAAAAACTGAAATCCAAAAGAATTAGTAGAGTAAAGAAGTAGAACGGAAAGAAATAGGTGTGTGACCAAATATAGAGGAAAGTAACAAATGCTCCCAATAACCTCCTCCAACCAGTATGATTCCTTCACCTCAATTCCACCAAAACCACCAAAACCACCGGATCAACTAACCTCCCTTCTAACTTCATCATCTCTTACTTCTTCCAATCATAATTCTAACATGTCTACTAGTATGAATATTGACATACAGGATCCAACCTCTGCCTCACCTCCTTTACAAAAATCATACCTACAAACCTTAAACTCAAATAATTTTTCTGCTCCACCGCCTAGGTTTCCCCAAACAACAACTTATCATTTGGAGAATATAGATGAGTTTGATGCTCTTAATGATTCTTCTCTTTTCATACCCTTATCTGTGGAAGAAAAACATAGGCCATATCAACCATGGCAACATGCAGTGATTATTAAGGTTTTTGGTCGAAAGGTTGAGCATCAACTACTTAGACAAAAAATATACGCGTTGTGGAAACCTTCTGAAAATCTACCTCTAATTGATTCAGGGTCAGATTTTTTCCTGTTAAAATTTCAAAAGGAGGAAAATACGATTCATGCATTACAGGATGGTCCTTAGTTTGTTTTAAATCATTTTCTATCTGTTCGCCAATGGGAACCTAAGTTTAAGGCTTCCGAGAAAAAATTAACAACCTCTGCTGTTTGGTTACGTTTACCCGAATCACCTACAGAATTTTATGATTATCAAATTCTGCAAAAGTTAGGCCAGAAAATAGGTAAGTTATTATCAGTGGACACTTGCACTGCTTCAACTACCTGAGGACAATATGCTAGATTATATATGGAAGTACTATTAGATCAGCCTTTAAAGACACACTTATACATTGGTAGTCATAAACAAATTATTCTCAATGAAGGATTAAATTTACTTTGTATTAAGTGTGGTCGCGTGGGTCATAATCAAAGGACTTGCAACTACTTTGTCATTGAAGATTCTTCCACAGATAATTTGCACAAGGATCATTCCATGAATGCTATTAACTCCAATTCAGATACATCTAATATGACTAATGGAGCATGGAAACTTGTTCAATTCCCAAAGAAATCCATCCTTAGAAGATCTACTTACACGGATGATTCACTGCCAGTCACACCTCCAGTGGAGACATTGGTGGTAAGTCGGTCGGGTATGCAAGGTGTGATTAACCCTAATAATCTTCCTTGTACAAAGTTAACTTTAACTCCTTTAAAAAATACTAATACTCCTAGCTCGAAGCTACTCTCCTCCCATAAACCCGTGTTAACTAATAATAATTATACTACATTAGTTGATGATACTACACTAGTAGGTGATACAACTGATAATGATACCTCTTTATTAAAACCAATAACAAATAATTTACAACTCCCAAAGGCCACTCAAGTGCCTAAGCACTCGGTCCAATCAGGACAATATTCAAAACCTACTATTCTTCAATTATCAAACCCTACTACTATCCATGCAACTAGACACAACAACACTCCTCACATGCAAAGCATGCCCCAGTACCCAACCACACCCTCTTCATCTATTATACACGAAAAATATTCACAAAACCTAGCCGACCCTCCACCTCTACCTTTGAATATCGGAATCCCTCCATCATTTCAAGCTAACTGTTGCCATGCAAATAGGCAATAATGATTCCTCCACTACTCCCCTCCAGTCCAATACTCCATCTTCTTGTCAATCTCTTCAACCGCCATCCACAGCCATTGAAATTGCTCCATCACCACTTCATAAACCACATATAGTCTCTACCACCTTAACTCCTTCACTATCAGAATCTCTCATTCTAGACAATGTTTCCATTCAACTTCCTAAGTCATCTAAGACGACCAAGAGCTCAAACAAGGAAGAACACTCAACACCTTCACCACAACCCCAACTCTCCATCCCACCCTCCACCTCATCTGAGAATGGAGCCCAATACGATAATTTACACGGCTCAAACACCACATGCACCAACTCTACTAGCATCCTGGCTAGAGGCGGGCTTGCACAACCATGCATTGACATTCACACAAACAACCAAGAGGTGACGATCCTAATCAATCACCCAAGGGATTTAGCACAAATAGTGGCAGAAGGAATGAGACTGGGGACGGACCTTTATTCTCGTTACTATTGGTCCATGATGATGTCACATCACCTTGCACCATACCAATCTCTGCCACTACCCACTCCAGTTTGGAATCCTACACATCTTCACCCAAATCTCCTACACATGCCATATTATCCTCCACCTACTCCAAACACCCCTTGGATCCAACCCTACTGGGATCCTCAACCTCAAACACCTCTTTTGAGTCCAGTAAACCCCCCCTCACCAACACTATCACCTCCTCCCCCATCTCCATATCATCACAATCAACTCGAACAAGAGGGGCCGGATGTGAATTTTCAGGCAGAGTTAGACGCAGCCATCGTATACAACAGAGAGACACGCCCAATCCATGCATGTCTGGATGGCATAAAAGTCTTTGTCCAGAAGGAAGAGTTCGAAAGAAAGATCTTCATAAGGTGCCCGCAAAATCCGCTTGCAACATCATTCCGTTTGAGGCCAACAACAAATCCAGCGGTGGGGAAATATGCGATGTTATTTCTCCCTACTTTCAGGCTTCATCCAGGAGAGTCAAGTAATGGTCAAAATGAATCCCAATTAAGCCATATGAATTTCATCATTTGGAACTGTAGGGGTGCTCAATCGGTTGAGTTTCGTAGGAATTTTAGGTCCTTATTGGATTATAATCGACTTACCTTGGTGGTTCTTTTGGAAACACACTGCCAATCCCATCATATTTTGAAAGATGATTTTGAGTTCACAGGTATGCTTGAGGTATCTGTTGTGGGGCAATCAGGAGGGATTGTTATTCTATGGAATGCAGCTCTTGTAAATGTGAAGCAGGTGGCCACATCTACCCAAGAGATCCATTGTCATGTTCAGGTTCTCCCATTACATTTTACTTTTCTATTTAGTGCTATTTATGCAAGTAACGACCTTGCATCTAGACTAGTATTATGGGATAACATTAGGTGTATATTTGATAATTATAAGGGGCTTTGGTTGTTAGGAGGGGATTTCAATGAAATATTACATGCCACAGATAAATTTGGTGGTTTGCCTATAAATAATGCTAGAGCTAATAGACTATTAGACTGTTTTAATTACTGCTTATTAAATGATTTAGGTTTTAAGGGTAGTCGCTACACTTGGACAAATGGTAGACATAATAGTATTAATATTTTAGAACGTATTGATTGTGTGTTAGCCAATTATGGGTGGATAGCTAATTATTATGATGCTTTGGTAACACACCTTCCCCGAACTCATTCTGATCATTGCCCTATTAAGATTGAGTTATGTTGCGATCAAAACACTCACGCAAGTGCACGTGATCGTCAAGTAATAAAGTAGTGAGTAGAGTATCGTTCCCACGAGGACTTGTGATTAACTATTAACTAAATTAGACTATCCTAATTATCTAAACAAGAATTAAACCTAAAAATATTTGATTCTAACCTAATTAAATAAGGAATATAAATAATGAACTTTGAACAGAGAAAGAGCAGATTTTTATGATATCAATATAATGAAAACGATCTAGGGTTATGGGCTATCTGACATTCCTATTGTATTCTTCAATTAAATTTACTAACTAATTTATCTAGTTTATTGGTTAACAGGGTTAATATTGCTCATAAGAATCTGTCGAGTTCTTACTCGCCTATTCAAGCTAACCTAACGCCTATATGTCTATTGAGTTAGAATCAACAAGAACGCATTTATAATTCCTGTAAAATCAACCAAGCAAGGCAATTAGGTATATGTCTATCCTAACCGCGAATCCGTTCCCCGATGCCCAGGTTCAAGAACTTGCTCTACTCAATCCTATATGCAATCTAGAATTCCCACTTTCGAGTTCAACTCTAGATTCGTAGATAGTATTCAATTGGTGATCAAGCAATTAAATAATTAACCGCAGGATTGAATAAATAAACCAATATGATAAACTAAGAAATCAAAATCAATATTCGAAAAATAATAGTCATGAAAGAACCACAACCCTAGAACGCGAAGTTTAGCTCCACATAGACATGGTAGCAAAACAACAAATCATATAAAGAAACACAAAAAGACTAAGTTGGTGGAAGAAAAGATGAAACCCGGCCTCCACGGCGGCTCTATGCTTGTGTTTTCCTCTCAAAAACGTCCTCCCCTTCAAAATATGTTCCCTAGGTCAAAGATCTGTCCAAAGTATGTCCAACCTCTCCAAAATAGCGTTTTACATGTATTTATACCAAGTAGGGTCGGGCCCAGACGAAAACACCTTCTCCCGTGCGAAATAGGACTCTAGCTCTGTAAATTTGTACAGGCGCTAGTGGAGATTATCAGCAGTCTCAACTTTTTGCATCAAGCAGCATTTTACACTGCTGCGCCGCACCTTGCGGCGCACCATGCGGCGCGGCAGTGTAATTTTCTCAGAGTGAACTTATTTCGTCCTCTTTTAACATCCGAACTTGGTACACGACCTCCAAACATGATCCCGGCTTAATTCCTTGGGCTTTTACTCAGACTTCAAAGCTCCAAATCACTTGAATTCATTCCATAACGCCTACATAGATCAAAATCACTCCTACAAGGCATAAAACACATATTTAGTGCAAAACACTAGTGATATAAGCTCAAACTCAAATAAAGTGCAGTAAATTAGAGTGTAATAAGCGACTAAAATACGCAATTTTAGCCTATCATCAACACCCCACAATTAAACCATTGCTCGTCCTCGAGCAATCAAACTACATTTATATAGATACGACCTTTTTAAATAATTCTCCTAACTCATCATACCAAGAATATTTAAAATAGACTAAGCACAAGAGTGTAACATCTTCACCTCAAGATTTGACTCACAAGTACCACGCATTATCACTCGCCCACTTACTCTAACATAGAGGTCAATGACATTACCTTTCCTTCATGAATCAAGTGCCCTCACACAACCAACGAGTGTAGTCCCACACAATACAATTTAAGAACAATTAGGAACTCAAGATAGAAAGAATTCGCTCACTCTCAGAAATAACATTCATATGCCACAAAAGATGCACCATAGGCTTGCCCGTAGTGTACTACTCTACTAATCGAGCTCATTCAGTCCAGGATCAAGTAGGACTTTATTTGGTTGTAATGTAGGCTGCGGAGCGGGTAGGATACATTTAGATATAAGAGTAACTACACCTCCCTAAGCACTTTAATACATATAATTTAACATTCAAAACCACACACTTATGTGAAACCATGACTCCACCTTCACATCAATATACATCAACTCCCAAATTATTTAAGCACAATTACATCAAGAGTCACCACTATCAAATATTTTCACAGCAATACAACTATCTTTTTTTTCTTTTTCAATTCAAGTGGCTCTTACTTTTTTTAAAACAGTGCACCTTTCTCCTTATTTCATTAGTTCCACTCAAAAAGCCAAACCAACCACCCCACACTTTAACTTTTACAAAGTTCATAACAATTCAAGTGCTCATGAGAGGTGAAAAGGTTCAAATAGATTGTTAATTCAAACAAATGGGTAAGGCTTGTAATGTGGTTGCCAAAGAAACAGGATTACAGGCTCAAAGGGGTTAACTATGATACATAAGAATTAGGCGGGTAAAATATATATATGGCTCAACAAAGAAATGCCTATATCACTTCCAAGACTGAACAAAACTACTATTTCGCTTTGCAAACACACGGGCCAAGTTCTAGACATCAAATGCAATGCACAGAATAACACAAAACCTTACACACACATGGGACATAACTCACTCAGGATTGGACTCATCAAGACACTCTAGTCAAAGAAGTTAAGCAAAGTTAAGATCATACAATTTAAGGTACTTATACAAAAGTCAAAAATTGAGCCTAAGCGTCACAACTAATGTACTCACTATTCTCAAGGTATGACAAAGTTAAAAGATATTGCTTCAATTCCAATCATAACACAAGTTTTTCTAGTTCTAACAAAACAAAAACTAACTATACCCGGTTCAAAAGAAACCCTTGGAAAAGAACCGCGGCACAAAGAAAAACCAAGGGGGAAGTACTACACTACCTACAAACAAAATCTTTTTGGCCTTTATCTTTAGACTTAAATCCCTCAAGAAAACTGTCTAGGAGATCCATCGTCGGGAAAAGTCCAATTTTCTATATTAATTTTTTTTAAAACAAAAAAAACTACTACACTAAGAACGAGTACTACAACTAGGATAAGATAGCACAGAATCTCACCCAAACAATCTCTTCAGCCCACACTTAAAATTGTGCAATGTCCTCAATGCACACTATAAATAACAAGAGGGTAAAAGAGACTCCCTGGTAGGCCAAAGGCCGGAGAATAAGCTGCTCACGGGATACTCAGACTTCTCCCAAGTATGATCCCTTTTGCGGGTACCTAACACTCAATTTCAAACACATGCTCGCTTTTGCACTCGCCTATTGGCTTTGACTCCAAGCTCCTACTCCTACAAAACACAAAAACAACACTACAAATATATCACAATAAAAAAATAAAAAAGAAAAAAAAAATAGAATTGTGTTGCCTCCCAACAAGCGCTTGATTTAACGTCGCGACACGACGCCATCACTTTCACCGCTTTTCCTTCCACCTTGAAGATATGAATTGCGCCCCCAATTTTGCATCAACTTTTCTGTCACGTTCCTGGGGCGGTGGTATAAAAATAAAGGAACCAAGTAATAGGTATCGCATCTTGCACTTCTTGGCCCTTAAGTGCGGGATATCGTTTTGCCTCCTCGGTATGGCAAATTTCAGAATATAAACACTTTGTTCCTCATCTATTGACTCCTCCATATGCTCGAATGGATCAATTTCCATGTCACCAACCAAACACAATGTTGAAAAATGTTTAGAATGAGGTCCAATACGCTCCAACTCCAAAATTGCATTATTTTTTACATCCTCAATGTTTCACTCTTCGTCAACCTTGGCATCATTAATAATATTTTGGTTGAATAGTTGAAGTTCCTCTTTCTGCTCTACACGCTGGCCAGTATCCACAACAATTGGTTGTAGGGCATCAGACGCCTCAACTTTTTTATTCAATTGAGCCTGCAGGTCATGGATATCTGAGCCAAATTGGTCTATCTCTTGCCTGAGCTCGGTTTTTCTTCTATCAGTTGTTCTGTCATATTTGAAAGACCATCACGGAGAAACTCATGAGATTTTATCAGTTGAGCTTGTTCCTCTAGCAAAGATTGGCTCACTATATCTGCTTCTTCTAGATTATCTTCTGGTGGGAACTCACTCTCTTCAGCCAGTTCCTCCGCCTCGACCTTCATTTTCATGATTGCTTCACTAATTCTTTGTATACCTTTTTTGAGTTCATCCTCTTGCTCTGCTACTTGCCTCAGAATATCCCTAATATATGCATCACGTTTCATATCCTGCACTTCATTACCCCTATCAAACTCACAAATATTATTAGAAACATCATAATAAGAGTTCTGAGAAGGATAATATGAATTAGGGCAAACATCCCAATGGACACCTTGACCACCACACATATTACAAATATTCCACCTACAAGATTGAGATTCACAACTTTGCCACAAGTGTTGTCCTCCACAATATGGACAAGGATCACCATAATAAGAATAACCAATATTCGACCAATTACATTCCCAGATGCCATATCAACAAAGATAATAAAATATTAAACTAAGTTAAAAATAAAAAAATAAAAACTTGAATAGGCAAGAGGTAAAAATCCAATCTAGTAGAATAGTTAATTTCTATGTCCCTGTCAACGGCGCCAAAAACTTGTTGCGATCAAAACACTCACGCAAGTGCACGTGATCGTCAAGTAATAAAGTAGTGAGTAGAGTATCGTTCCCACGAGGACTTGTGATTAACTATTGACTAAATTAGACTATCCTAATTATCTAAACAAGAATTAAACCTAAAAATATTTGATTCTAACCTAATTAAATAAAGAATATAAATAATGAACTTTGAACAGAGAAAGAGCAGATTTTTATGATATCAATGTAATGAAAACGACCTAGGGTTATGGGCTATCTAACATTCCTATTGTATTCTTCAATTGAATTGACTAACTAATTTATCTAGTTTATTGGTTAACAGGGTTAATATTGCTCATAAGAATCTGTTGAGTTCTTACTCGCCTATTCAAGCTAACCTAACGCCTATATGTCTATGGAGTTAGAATCAACAAGAACGCATTTATAATTCCT
>NC_031989.1:83535971-83540153 GCF_001879085.1 Nicotiana attenuata
CAGTACCGATCTTGTTGGTTATGCTGATGCTGGGTATTTATCTGACCCACACAAGGCTCGGTCTCAAACAGGTTATGTATTTACCTGTGGAGGCACTGCCATATCTTGGCGATCGACTAAGCAATCAATTGTGGCTAATTCATCTAATCATGCTGAGATAATTGGAACAAATCATACAAAGAAACATAAAAAGACTATGTTGGTGGAAGAAAAGATGAAACCCGGCCTCCACGGCGGCTCTGTGCTTGTGTTTTCCTCTCAAAAACGTCCTCCCCTTCAAAATATGTTCCCTAGGTCTAAGATCTGTCCAAAGTATGTCCAACCTCTCCAAAATAGCATTTTACATGTATTTATACCAAGTAGGGTCAGGCCCAGACGAAAACACCTTCTCCCATGCGAAATAGGACTCTGGCTCTGAAAATTTGTACAGGCGCGCCGCACCATGCGGCGCGCTAGTGGAGATTATCAGCAGTCTCAACTTTTCGCATCAGGCAGCATTTTACACTGCTGCGCCGCGCCTTGCGGCGCACCATGCGGCGCGGCAGTGTAATTTTCTCAAAGTGAACTTATTTCGTCCTCTTTTAACATCCGGACTTGGTACACGACCTCCAAACACGATCCCGACTTAATTACTTGGGCTTTTACTCAGACTTCAAAGCTCCAAATCACTTGAATTCATTCCATAACGCCTACATAGATCGAAATCACTCCTACAAGGCATAAAACACATATTTAGTGCAAAACACTAGTGATTAAAGCTCAAACTCAAATAAAGTGCAGTAAATTAGAGTGTAATAAGCGACTAAAATACGCAATTATAGCCTATCATCAAGTTACAACACTGTTCTACGCCTAGGAAAAAAATCTTTAGGCTAGAATCTATATGGACTACCCATCCTACCTTCTCAGCAGTAATAGAACAAGTTTGCTCAGATAGATTTTACTTGATTCCTGCTATTAATCAATTTGTGGAATCTGTACAAGCTTGGAATAAAAATACCTTTGGTAACATTTTTAAGCGTAAACAAAAATTACTGGCAAGAATAGGTGGGATACAAGCCTCTATTCGCTATCCAACTAGTCTATTTCTACAAGATTTGGAAAAATCTTTAACTTTGGAATTTAACCATATTCTCCAGCTGGAGGAGGAGTTCTGGAAGTTAAAATCAAGAATAAATTGGTTAAATAATGGTGATGCTAACACCAAACTTTTCCACCTAACAACTTTAAATCGACGCAGACATAATCGTATAACTGCTCTTCAAAACATAGGAGGAAATTGGATTACCGACCCTCAAAAAATTAGAGATGATATTACTCAATACTATAGTCACCTCTTTACTACTCAAAAATGTAATTCTACAAATTTCTCTTTTGTACACCCTTTTAATATATTAACATCAACTGAAAAATCTAGTTTAACAACTCCCCTACAAGATTATGAAATTCTAAATACCGTCAGTTCGTTTCAACCTCTTAAGGCACCTGGCCCAGAAGGATTACATCCTTTATTTTATCAGAAATATTGGCATATCATAGGGACTTCTGTCAAGCATTTTTGTCATAAGGTTTTCTTGGACCACCAAATTGATCCTACTATAAATACAACCTTTATTTGCTTGATTCCTAAAAACAACAATGCATCCACTATATCACAATTCCGACCTATTAGTCTGTGTAATACAATCTATAAGATTATTACAAAAATTATTGTTAATAGAATAATCCAGTTCTGGAGCATCTTATCCATCCTACACAATCCAGTTTCCAGAAAAATAGACGAGCGACTGATAATGCTATTATTGTACAAGAAATTATATCTAGGTTCAATAAAATGAAGGGTAAAACTTCTAATATGATGCTTAAGCTGGATCTTGAAAAGGCTTTTCATAAGCTGGAATGGTCTTTCATTTACAATACATTACAAAATCTAAATTTTCCTCCATCTTTTGTTCAACTAATAATGTCTTGTATTACCACTACTACTACAACTGTTCTGATAAATGGTACACCTACGATTATTTTACACCTACACGAGGTATTAGACAAGGTGATCCCTTATCACCTTATATTTTTATTTTATGTTTAGAGATGCTGTCAAGAAAAATAAACTATGAAGTTGATTACAACATTTGGCATCCCATTTCAATAGGTAGAAGAGGACCTCAATTATCTCATCTATTTTTGGCGGTTGATATTATTTTGATATCAAAAATTACGCCTACATCTTGTCAATCCATAATTAACACCATAAATTATTTACTCATCATTCTAGGCAAACTATTAACTTTGAAAGATCTAGGATTTTCTTCTCCCAGAATTTTGATAGTAATATGAAGGTTTCAATGCAACACAATTTTCATATAAGTGATGGCAAAAGTTTTGGAAAGTATTTAGGGTTCCTTATTTTTAGCTCGAGACCCGCTAAAGTAGATTATCAATTTTTAATTGACAATTTCAAATCTACTAGCTGGTTGGAAAACCCACCTTTTAACCAAAGCAGGAAGGCAAACCCTAATAAGATTAACTTTGAATAACCTTCCCAACAACCTAATGCAATATATTACTTTGCCTTCGTATATTCTCTCCTCCCTTAATATCTACCAACGGAATTTTCTACGGGGAACTACTGTTGATACCCAATTTTTTCCTATATAAATTTTATATATAAAAATACTCTCAAAATAGCATATATATGCATATATAAGCATATCTAACTGTTTTGGCATTTTTTCTAATTTTTAAAGATTTTTAAAATCAATTTATTGTCCATTTTAGCAATACAAAAATCAATAATTATTCCTCAAATTATCATTTTGGTGACTAATTTATTTTATCCTCATATTTATACCAAAATATAGCTAAGGTAATTTTTGCATATTTTTTACAAATTTATTGAGTATTTTAAAATTAAATTGCACATAATTACAATTCTAGCCTATTTTAAGATTAATTGCGTTTGTAATTACTAATTTTGATTCCAGTATTTTTAATTTAATATTTATGTATTAGTAATTAATTTAGTACTTTTAATTTGTTTCCAGAAATCATTTCACTATTTTTATAAAATAAAAATGGGACAAATGGCTATTTAAATACTAGCCCTAATCATTTCAATTTTAGCCTAAATTAGCCCCCCAATTAAATCCAATTTAAAACCCCATTACTCGGCCCTAATCTTAAGTTCACCCGACCCACGAACCACTCAAATAATGCGCCCAAACCTTTTCTTTTAATCCCAGCCGTTGATCTAACAGATCAACGGCTCACACTCATTCTTTCCTTTTTAATTAATCAACCCCACCAACACTAACTCATTTTTCAATTATCCGCCGCCCCTAAAACCCTCCTCTCTCTCAAACACTCTCGAACCTTCTCTAACCCTAGCTACCTCCGCCCTGAAATCCACCGGAATCCATGGCGTTCCAGGCCGTGGATGACTTGTGCTCACCCTTTCTCACCATTAGACCTAAGCTGTTCGATGATTTGAAGCCCGCCTATGATGGTTCTCTTCAAGACCTTCTCAGATTTGTAGATCTATGGCTTCTCCGGCCATTACTCCGTCGTATTCAGGCAATATGAGTCTTTTCGACTCAAGATCTGACTTTCCTCAAGACCTTTCTCATTTCTAGGGTTTTCTCTACAACCCTAAGCTCTTCGAGGTTCTTTACTTGCTTATTCTCTTAGATCTGAAACATGTCTGGGCTCTATTTGACATTTTTAAGGTTTTCCCCAAATTTCTTTTTCAAAAATCGTCAATTTCAATTTTAGGGTTTCTGAAAAGTTCCTTCAAATATCTTTCTGATTCTTCCTGTTCTTTCTTTACATGCGTTTGTCTGTGTTATGCTCGTATGTTTTCCTTTTACTACGCATGAGTTCGCTTCTCTTTTTTTTTTCTATTATTCATGTACTCGTCTATTTTCGTTGTTATTCCTGTACTCGGATGATAATCCGTGTTGTTTTCCTTAGGCTTTGTCTATATGTGTTTAAGGTTTGAGTTTCTTTGGTTTTTGTTTCGTTACTGAACTCTATTTGCGTTTCCTGTTTAAGCTATATTTCTATCTACTTCGTCTAAGACTCGTATCATCTCTTTCTTCTGAAACTTGTTTAAATTCCAAGTTTTCTCAAGCATGTTCTCATGACTTTGAATCAGTGTTCTTTCTATCGTGTGTGTTCGTCTCT
>NC_031989.1:83540253-83616673 GCF_001879085.1 Nicotiana attenuata
ATTCAATTGAATTGTCCAGATAAATGAGTTTGGGCCTGCTAAAGGCCCAGATAATAATCAGCTATATAGTTGAAGCCCTGTACACAAACGGCTGCATACTGGGCCCAACTGCATTAATAATAAGCCCAGTTATATGACAAGTTATGAGACCCTTGATTCTATATCTTTTCCGTCTGGGCCTTGGCAAAAAGAGCCATGGTCGGCCAGCTCTTCACGAAATCCTGTCGAGATTCCTCATTCTTGGGTCATTGTTCGAGAGCCTGAAATCATTTTACAGTTACATTTTGATTAAGTAAAGCAATTTTGGGCCTTCCAAGTTGGGTAGCGAATTTAAATTAAGAGGTTTACCTCTTGTTTAAGTTCGGACTTGAACTGGAGGCCCGAATTTTGTAGTATTAAGTAACTAGGCCCTTTTAGAGACAACACTGTAGTAGAAAAATCATAGTTTGCTTTAGGTTGGCCTTTAAAATAAAAACGAGGTGCCGCGCCAAATAAAATTCAATAAATTGCGTGGCCCTCTTTAAATGTGTATACCAAAAATACTTAGAACTCGAGGCGTGCCATTTAGCAAATTTCCATGGCCCTCGCAAAGTTAACAACGCTAGCCACTTTAGGCACGCTTTTAATAATTTTACTTTCCTAAACTCGGGTGCGCATTTCATGCAACCCAAATCCAAATCCCAAAACGTTGAATAAGAGGTGTTTAGGATCCGGGTGCATTTCATGTGACGTGATCCCAGAACACGCTCTTAAACGGCGTTCACTTTCGTAAAAAGCAAAATAAACTAAAAGCGGTAAATAATCTTAAAATTGCACTATAAGTTTAAATATGTATAAAAACCAGATTTTAGCCATTTATGATAATTTAAGCGACCGTGCTAGAACCACGGGATCTGGGGGTGCCTAACACCTTCCCTCGGGTCAACAGAATTCCTTACACAGAATTTCTGGTTCGCAGACTCCAATTGGGAAGTCGAAATTTTCCTCGATTTGGGATTTAAATTAAATCGGTGACTTGGGACACCAAAAGCCAATCCTTTCCCAAGTGGCGACTCTAAAAATAAATAAATAAATAATTCCAATTCGAATAATGTCACTTTAAATGGAAAAACTCCCTTATACATTATCCTTCGGGGTAGGTGTGTAAAAAGGAGGTGTGACAAGGAACAGCTTCAGGGATTCCTTGATAAGGGGTTCATTGGTAGGCCAATGTGGATGTGTGTTCTAACTTGAGTGGGCTTGGTTGACTCCGACTTGTATTGTTGGAAGATGTGTTGATTCAGTTGTTATTGAGCTGTTAGTGTTCTGAGGTGATCTATGAGTTACTTTTCCGTGTTGCGAGGTGTTATGATTGGTTGGTTATAGGCACATGTGGTGCGGTTTTATTGGGGTCTCTCAGTGGAATTCGAGCGGGAAGAGTATTGGGTATTGCTCGGCGGATGGCGTATCGATTGTGTCCTTTCGGGTTTGTGTGGCGTTATGTCATTGCTTCACCATGGGTATGATGATTTTCTTTGGTTCCAGACATCAAATTGCGCGTGGTTGTCGATTTTGAGCATAGTGACTTGAGGTGTTTCATGTGGACCAGTGTTTGGATGGAGTCGCGCATTGCAGCGAAGTTATGTGGAGGTATGACCCTTCGGGTTAGATTCGTGTGTTCTGTTTCTACAATGTGTGACGGGTTCTCAGCATTTGGTGTTGTGGTACTGGTGGGCTTGCGGTACAACTCTCTCATTTGAGTCATTTTCATGATTTGAGTACGTTCAGATTGTTGCTTATTGGTGCGCGGATTGTGCGAATTGTCGCTTTAGATTGTATTGACGTGTCATGTCACCAGAGTAGTTGTATTGGAATTAGATGAGATTGTTGGGATCTAGAATGAATACAAACGGATTCGATTTCAGCGTGTTGGAAGGATAATATCGAGGTTTGGCTCAGAAATTTGCTATGGTCTTTGCCAACGGAGAAATGGCTTTATGAATGGTTGATCGGAGAAATGGTTATGGCTTATTGCGTGTTTCACTTATCATTGGCAGTATATGAAAGTGACGGAATGAGACTTTAGTTGATAAGAGGTTTTCTACCGATATTCGGTTTTTGTGTGCAGCTGATGTGATTAGAAGTTATCGCTACCAGTGTTTGAGTTATGTGGTATATCATGAAATTGCACCTAAGGTTACAGATATGGTTTGTTAGCTTGTTCGGACTTATTCGCAGTATAAATGTGAGATTCTGATCGTATTGAAGATTTCAGAAGTGGAAATGTGGTTCTAAGGTTTAAGGGCTAGGTTGGATTGTGAAATTTCAGTTATATCGTATTATCGGACCTATGTGATATAGGGTGACGTGGGCTCACCCCTGAGTATGTGCATGGTAAGGTTATTCAGCGATTGATTGGCTTTTGGAACAACTCTGGGCACGTTCGAGGACGAACATATGTTTAAGTGGGGGAGGATGTAACGACCCGATCGGTCGTTTTGAGCTTTTGCACTTCGCTCGCTAGTTCTCGGGCATGTCTAGCCCCGTATTATGCATTATGTCTTATGTAAATCGTTGGTTTTGGTTTTCAGGGCAATCGGAATGAATTTGGAAGGACAGTTCTCAGTTTGAAGCTTGAAATTTGAAAGGTTTGACCAAGATTTGACTTGTTAGTATATGATCTCGGATTGGAATTTTTATGATTTGGTTAGCTCCGTTAGGTGATTTGGGACTTAGGAGCGTGATCGGAATGTGTTTTGGAGGTCCGGAGTAGATTTAGGCTTGAATTGGCGAATTGAGTTTTTGGCGTTTTCCGGTTGATAGGTGAGATTTTGATATAGGGGTCGGAATGGAATTCCGGAAGTTGCAGTAGCTTCGTTATGTCATTTGGGATGTGCGTGCAAAATTTCAGGTCATTTGGACGTGGTTTGGTTGGGTTTTTGATCAAAAGCGGAATGCGGAAGAATTTAGAACCTTAGGCTTGAATTCGATGAGTTTTGGTGATTTTGATGTTTTTTGAGGTGTTTTGTAGATCGGTACAAGTTTGGATAAGGTTATGGAATATGTTTGTGCTTTTGGTTGAGGTCTCGGGGGCCTCGGAGTGATTTCGGTTGGTTGATGGGGAGTTGAAAGCTTGATGCAGCTGCAGTATTTTTGCTGCTTCTGGTATTTCCGCACCTGCAGCTAGGAGACCGCAGGTGCGGTGCCGCATATGCGAAAGGAGGACCGCAGAAGCGGCCAGAATGCGTTTGTCAGGAAATCGCAGAAGCGGCTAGGAAGACTGCATCTGCGGTGTCGTAGATGCGGATATGGAACCGCAGATGCGGAAATTTGGGTTTTAGGAAGGACCGCAGATGCGGTGGTCGCGATCGCAGAAGCGGTACCGCAGATGCGGTTAAACGACCGCAGATGCGGAAATGTCTAGACATAATATAAGTTAGTCCCTCCGCGACCATTAACCCTTTTTACAACATTTTGAACGGGAAAAGAGCTTTGAGGCGATTTTGAAGAGAGGAAATCATTGTTCTTCATTGAGGTAAGGATTATGGACCCTAAAACTCGATTATTTGTGATTAAGGAACAAAATATCAGTGTTTAATTCATGAAAATCAGTAGAAAAAGTTGGAGTTAGGCTTGAGATTATGAGACCTTCTAGGGATGATTTGAGGGGTCAAACAAACTCCGATTTTGGAATTCTTTATATGTACAGACTCGTGAGACGATGAAGAACATTTTGGTATAAAGTTTGTCTAGTTCCGGGATGCGGGCCCGAGGGTCGGGTTTTGACTGATTTCAGGTTTTGTGCTTAAAATCGATATTTTTCAATTGGAATTCATTCGCTTAGTATAATTTGATGATAAAAAAATCTGAACTTGGTAGATTTGGAGCACTCGGAAGTTGGGTCGAGAGGCAAGCGTGTTGCAGAGTAGCTTTTCGGGCTAGTTCGAGGTGAGTAATGATTTTAAATGCTGTTCTGAGGTATGAAACCCCGGATTGCACAGCGTCGTGCTATATTGATCTGAAACACACGCTAGATGACGAGCGTGGGGTCGTGCACCGTTGGAGATTGTGACTTAGTCCTTCCCGAATGACTATTTTTCTGTATAATGGGCAGCTAAATTTTTGATATTATTATACTTTGGCTAAATGCCATATTTGGGCTTCGTGCCAACTGTTTGAACCCTTAGGGGATTGTTAATGATATTTTCCTCACTGTTTGATTTCATACTTGTGCTCAGTCATTCTATATTTTCACTATTTTTGAAAAAAAAAAAGCTCAGCTATGTTATTCTGTTTTAAACACATTAATTGATATTTTCAAAGATATTTGAGCTGAGCTTCATATTTTACTTATGCCCGAGGGGCTTATCAGATTCTGACTGAGTAAGGCCGAGGGCCTGTATTGTGAGGATACTTTTGTGTCGGGTTGCACGCCGCAGCAGTGGTATACTGATTATGATAATGAGGCCGAGGGCCTAAGATTGTGCGCCACAAGGTGGCTTGATATTGATATGAGCCCGAGAGCATGTTTATGATGTCACGAGATGGCTTGATATTGCGCTTGGGCCGTAAGGGGCCCCTCCAGGAGTCTGTACACCCCAGTGAGCGCGGGTACCCAATGTGATGGTTTTGTTTATTGTGTGAGGTCGAAGGCCGTATTGGTTATGCCACAAGATGGCTTGTTATTGCGCTTGGGCCGTAAGGGGCCCCTCCCGGAGTCTGTACATCCCCAGTGAGTGCGGGTACCCATTGTGATACGAGATATAGCCCGAGGGGCTGGTATTGTTCTATGTTATTGCCCGAGGGGCTGATTCTGTTGTTATTATACCCGAGGGGCTGGTGTTGTTCCATGTGTTTGCCCGAGGGGCTGCTTCTGTTGGTATTGTGCCCGAGGGGCTGATTCTATTGATATTGTGCCCGAGGGGCGGTTCTTTACGTGCTTATCTTTTCTAGTTGCCTGTCATTTACTTGCTTAACTGTTAAAAGTTCTAATTGCTTGCATTCAATTGGTTAACTGTTGAAAAGCCATTTTTGAAGAAGTATAAACTGAGCTAAGGTGCTTAAGAGATTTCACAGCTTCATTGTTTTCTTACTGGTTTTGTAGTGCTTCTATACAGCATGTTGATGTACTCTTCGTGATTCGAAACATGAAATACCAGATGAACTCCTGCCAGGCTGGGAGGTAAGGCAAGCTCATAAGCAACCTCCCCAACTCGCCTCAGTATCTCGAAAGGGCCAATAAACCTCGGACTCAACTTCCCTTTCTTCCCAAATCTCGTAACGCCTTTCATAGGCGAAACCCGAAGTAGAACCCGCTCTCCAACCATGTAGGAAACATCACGAACCTTCCGGTCCGTGTAACTCTTCTGTCTGGACTGGGCTGTACGGAGTCTATTCTGAATCACCTTAACCTTCTCCAAAGCATCCTGAACCAAGTCTGTGCCCAGAAATCTAGCCCCACCCGGCTCAAACCAACCCACTGGAGATCTACTCCGCCTACCATGTAAAGCCTCATACGGCGCCATCTGAATGCTGGACTGATAACTGTTGTTGTATGCAAACTCCGCCAATGGCAAGAACTGATCCCATGACCCCACAAACTCGATCACACACGCACGGAGCATATCCTCAAGAATCTGAATAGTGCGCTCGGACTGTCCGTCCGTCTGAGGGTGAAATGTTGTACTCAACTCCACCCGAGTACCCAACTCATGCTGAACGGCCCTCCAGATCCGTGATGTGAACTGAGTACCTCTATCTGAAATAATGGAACTGGAATACCATGCAGATGAACAATCTCCCGAATATAAATCTCCGCCAACCGCTTCGAAGAATAGGTAGTATACACAGGGATGAAATGCGCGGACTTGGTCAGCCAATCCACAATAACCCAAATGGCATCGAACTTCCTCAATGTCCGTGGGAGCCCAGATACAAAGTCCATGGTGATCCGCTCCCACTTCCACTCCGGAATCTCTATCTGCTGAAGCAATCAACCCGGTCTCTGGTGCTCATACTTCACCTGCTGACAATTAAGGCACCGAGCTACAAACCCAACTATATCTTTCTTCATCCGCCTCCACCGGTAGTGTTGTCTCAAATCATGATACATCTTCGCGGCACCCGGATGAATGGAATACCGCGAACTATGGGCCTTCTCTAGAATCAGCTCCCGAAACCCATCAACATTGGGTACACAAACTCGACCCTGCATCCTCAATACTCCATCATCACCAATAGTCACATCTCGAGCATCGCCATGCAACACCTTGTCCTTGAGGACAAGCAAATGAGGGTCATCAAACTGACGCTCCCGGATACGGTCAAACAAGGAAGACTGAGAGACCACACAAGCTAGAACCTGACTGGGCTCCGAAAGATCCAGTCTCACAAACTGGCTGGCTAAGACCTGAACATCCATCGCCATAGGCCTCTCTGCTGCTGGTAAATAAGCCAAACTCCCCAAACTCTCTGCCCGGCGGCTCAAAGCGTCGTCCACCACATTGGCCTTGCCCGGGTGATACAAGATAGTGATGTCATAATCCTTCAGCAGCTCTAGCCATCTCCTCTGACGCAAATTAAGGTCCTTTTGCTTGAACAGATGTTGCAAACTCCGGTGATCAGTATATATCTCACAAGGCACACCATACAAGTAATGACGCCAGATCTTCAAGGCATGAACAATGGCAACTAACTCAAGATCATGCACAGGATAATTCTTCTTATGTATCTTCAACTATCTGGACGCGTAGGCAATCACCCTACCGTCCTGCATTAATACCGCTCCAAGGCCAACTCTCGAGGCATCACAATAGACAGTATAAGACCCCGAACCGGTAGGCAAAATCAAAATTAGGGCTGTAGTCAAAGCTGTCTTGAGCTTCTGAATGCTCTCCTCGCACTCTTCCGTCCACGGGAACGGAGCACCCTTCTGGGTCAATCTGGTCATAGGTGCTGCAATAGATGAAAACCCCTAAACAAATCGACGGTAATAACCCGCCAAGCCAAGAAAACTACGGATCTCTGTAGCTGAGGATGGTCTGGGCCAACTTTGCACGGCCTCCACTTTCTTCGGATCTACTTGAATACCCTCTCTCGAGACCACGTGATCCAAGAATGCCACAGAATCCAACCAAAACTCACATTTCAAGAACTTATTTCTGTTCTCTCAAGGTCTGGAGCACTGTCCTCAGGTGCTGCTCATGATCTTCCCGACTCCGGGAATATACCAAAATGTCATCAATAAAAATAATCACGAATGAATCAAGATATGGCCGGAAAATACTGTGCATCAGATGCATGAAGGCTGCTAGGGCATTGGTCAGCCCAAATGACATAACAAAGAACTCGTAATGACCATACCGAGTCCTGAAAGCAGTCTTCAGGATATCTGGCTCCCGAATCTTCAACTGATGGTAACCTGAGCGCAAATCAAATCTTAGAAAGCACCCGTGCGCCCTGAAGCTGGTCAAACGTATCATTAATACGAGGCAAAGGATAACGGTTCTTCACTGTAACCTTGTTCAACATGGCGATAATCAATACACATACGCATAGAACCATCCTTTTTCTTCACAAACAAGACAGGAGCACCCTAAGGTGATACACTGGGCCGAATAAAACCCTTATCAAGCAATTCCTGTAACTGATCCTTCAACTCCTTCAACTCAGGAGGAGCCATGCGATACGGAGGAATAGAAATGGGCTAAGTGCCCGGCAACAAATCAACGCCAAAATCAATATCTCTATCAGGCGGCATGCCTAGAAGATCAGCTGGAAACACATCGGGAAATCCCGTACTACTGGGACTAAATCAACTGAAGGGGGTACCAATACTGACATCTCTCACATAAGCTGGATACGCGTCACATCCCTTCTCAACCATACGCTGAGCCTTAAGGAAGGAAATAACTCTACTGGGAGTTTGATCTAAAGCACCCCTCCACTCAACACGCGGTACACCTGGCATAGCCAGCGTCACGGTTTTGGCGTGACATTCAAGAATAGCAAAATGGGGCAACAACCAGTCCATGCCCAAGATAATATCGAAATCAACCATGCTGAGTAACAATAAATCGGCTCTAGTCTCAAAACCACTAAGAGCAGCCAAACACGACCGATAAACGCCGTCCACAACAAGAGAATCTCCGACGGGAGTAGAAACATAAACAGGGGAATTCAAAGAATCCCGAGATACGCCCGAATGCGGGGCAAAATAAGAAGACACATAAGAATAAGTGGAGCCTGGATCGAATAAAACTGATGCATCTCTGTGACAGACCATGACAATACTTGTGATAACAGAATCGGAGGCAACAGCCTCGGTACGGGCAGGAAGGGCATAGTATCTGGCTTGGCCTTCCCCTCTAGCTGGCTGAGCAGGTGGGGTAGCAACTGGGGCTGTCATCATAGCCTGAGAACTCAGTGGAGCGCGCCGTGGCTGAGAAGTCCGTGGAGGTGCACTCCTCCCAAGTCTAGGGCAATCCCTCACCACATAGCGTGTGTCACCACCTCTAAACAAGCTCCGGGAGGACGTGGCAGTGGGAACTATGCGGTACGGGTACTCTAAGACCCCTGAACTCCTAAAATACTGCGTGAAATCTGAGATGCAAACTGAGCTGGCTGACCCACAAAACCTCTACCATGCCGTACTCTTCCTCCAAAATAAGGAACAGTAGGTCTCTCCAGTCTACGAGGTCTCCTTACTTCCCTATACTCTCGCTCCTGACCTCGTCCGTCCTCTCTCTCCTAGACCCACCTGTCCTCTACTCGGCGAGAGGTCCTCACCCCCTGCTGAACTGGGATCACAGACTGTGTCGCCATATCACCTGGAACCTGACCAATGGGAACTCGCTGCTCTAGAGTGGGGGTGGCGGAAGTCTGGATCCCTTCCCTGATCTGTGAAGTGGCTGGTACAACCTGAATCATTCCCGCCTGAACTAATGTACCAAACATGCTCGGGAACTGTGCTAATGTCTCCTGAAGTGCTGGAGTAGTAGTAGCAGTAGGCGTATCCGATGCCTGGGCTATGGCTGGAACTGCTGGTGGCTCCTCGGTGGCAGCTCGCGCGGGTGCTCTAGCTGCACCGCGTGCGCATCCTCGGCCTCTACCCCGGCTCCGACCTCTAACGGCTCTCGCAGGGGGCGCGGGTGTCTGATCATCTCTGGTAGCACGTGTTTCACCATCTGTGAGAGAATGGAAGACAGAGGTTTAGGATTATGACGTCAAAATCTCGAACGACTGGGAAACCAAATGAAGCGGAATTTCCTAACGGTTACATAGCCTCTCGTAGATAAGTACAGACGTCTCCGTACGGATCAACGAGACTCTAATAAATCGGCTTGTGATTCATGACTACTATGAATCTAGAGCTCTGATACCAACTTGTCACGACCTCGGTTCGCCCTCCGTGAACCATCATGACGGCACCTAGTCTCTACGACTAGGTAAGCCTAAATTGCGGAAGAAAACTAATTTGCGGAAGTAAAACAATTTAAAACAGAAATAAGTAATAAACAACGTTTAAATGTGCCGCTCGGCATACACAATATTTAACTCTCAAACCATTACATAAATCTAAGACCCGAAAACCCACGAATCACAAGCTAAGGATACTACATAGCTCTAACTCCAGAATGTCTAACAAGGAACAGAAATACAGAAGGGCTAATACTGAAAAGCTAGAATAGAAAGGGACTCCTCGGTCTGCGGACGCGGCAGATATACCTCGAAGTCGCTAGAGCAGTCGCCTCGCCTCAAAGGTGATAGGACCGAGTCGAAGTACCTGGATCTGCACATGAAAAACATGTGTAGAAAGGGCATGAGTACACCACAGCGGTACTAAGTAAGTGCCAAGCTTAACCTCGGTCGGGTAGTGATGAGGAAGGTCAGGGCCCTACTGAGATTAAATAAGATATAAGGGTTAACAGTGTGGAATAAAATAGTATAAATAAATGCAACAGTAAGAAATAACATAGGATTGAAAGAACAACAACAACTAGAACAGAGACAAACAAACCACGAAAAGAAATACAGCTCAACACAGAGATAACAACCGGGACACCTTCCAGGATTTCCGTCCTGTAGTCCCAATTACAACTACCAGTGGATCTCCCGGGATATATGTGTCCGAAGGATCTCACGGGATCCCGTCCCGTAGTCCAACTAATAATGCGCGGGGGGATCTACCGGAATCCCGATCTATAGTCCCCAAATATAAATACCCAGTACTGGGGGAATCTACCGGGTGCATTCCCGTAGTTCCATATAACTGTGTAGGGGGATCTACCGGGAATCTAACCCGTAGTCCCAAAGTAAATGTGCAGGGGATCTATCGGGAATCGAACCCGTAGTCCCAAAGTAAATGTGCAGGGGGATCTACTGGGAATCTAACCCGTAGTCCCAAAGTAAACAGACAAGGGGGAGCTACCGGGATCCCACATCCGTAGTCCCAATGTAAATACACAGCAGCAGCAAGAATATAATTCAGAGAAGGGAAATTTCATATTAAGGCAACAAATAATTCTAGCCTAGTATGCTGCACAGAGTTCAGGTAAACAGATTGAACAATTAAAGCAATTAAATCACTTAGACATGCTTTCCTAAGCTAACGACAGGCTTAATAGTACAAGTAATAAAAGCAGGAGAAGAAACATACTAATAAGTACTTAAAGAAAATCGGATTTCTAACAATTTGCACAAGTACGCACTCGTCACCTCACGTACAAGGCATTTCAATTACCAAATATATCAAACCTAAGGGGAAGGTCCCCCACACAAGGTTAGAAAAATCACTTACCTCGGACCAGCTCAAAATCAACCCGATACCACGTCTTTTCCACGAGTACTCGACTCCAAATGGCCCAAATCTATTCAATTCAATTGAATACTGTAAATAACACTTCAAGTAACTGATTCTACAATTTAATTCTAAGCTAATACGCAAAAGTAGGTAAAATGACCAAAATGCCCTCAGTTCCATGTCTCGGAATCGGGTAAAATTTATATTTTCAGAATCCTCACACTCTCACGAGTCTATGCATAACAAGAACACTAAAATCGGAGTTCAATTGACCCCTCAAATACCCCTTTTAAGGTCTCTTAATCTCAAACCCTAATTACCCATTTTTCCCAAATTTCCACCACTAATTAGGTCTTTTATCACATAAAAAATGAGTTATGAAGTCAAAAATGTTACCTCCAAGTGATTCCCTTGAATCCCTCTTCAACCCTCTTCAAAAAGCTTCAAAATCGCCTAAAAATGGAGGAACTTAGGCTAAAAATCGCGGAATAGGCCTTTTAAATCATTCTGCCCAGGCATTTAAATCCTTCTTCGCAAACACCGTCAAAGCCTCGCGTTCGCGAAGCACAAAAATTCCATTGACCAAAACTGTCCTTCGCGAACGCGAGGACCATGTCGCGAACGCGAAGACCAACGGGTCCTTACCTTCGCGAACGCGGGACATCATCGCGAGCGCGAAGCACAAATTAGCGGCTTCACCCAGATGCTCTACGCGAACGCGAGACCCTCTCGCGAACGCGATGAATGTTTTCTCTGCAACACAACAACAGAAAAATCTACAATCCTTCCAAGTCCAAAAATGGTCCGTTGAGCATCCGAACACACCCGAGGCCCCTGGGACCTCAACCAAACTTACCAACATATCCCATAACTTCATTCAAACTTGCTCCAACCTTCGGAACGCTCAAAACAACATCAAAACACCTATTTTTCATCGGATTCAAGCCTAAGAATTCCAAAAACTCTAAGAACATGCTTTCGATCAAAAAGTCTATCAAACCTCGTTTGAATGATCTGAAATTTTGCACACACGTCACATTCAACACTACAAAGCTACTCCAACTTTCGAAATTCCATTCCAACCCTCGGATCAAAATCTCACTATCGAACCGGAAACTTCAAAAATCTAACTTTCGGCATTTCAAGTTTAAATTAGCTACGTACCTCCAAAATACAATCCGACCACGCCCCTAAACCCGAAATCACCCAACGGAGCTAACGGAACCATCGGATTTCTATTCTGAGGCCGTCTTCACACTGTTCCGACTATGGTCAAATTTCCAAGACTTAAGGTCTCATTTAGGAACTAAGTGTCCCAAAACTCTCCGAACTTCAAAACCGAACATCCCAGCAATTCAAAATAGCAGAAATAAACACGGAGAAAGTAGTTAATAGGGGATCGGGGCGTACATTCTAAAAACGACCGGCCGGACGTTACAAATTGAGTGCAACGACATACATCCCATGGCAAACAATTAGTAGCTACAGAATGTAATTAGTTAAATTATAGCTACGCCCAACAATAAGCCTCCAAATAATAGTCATTTCTGAAAAATCCCGAAAAACATAAATTGGTCCAATGTCAAAAAGCTTTTAAAATGAATGCATAGAATTTAAATCCTAAATCCGTCCCTAAGTATAATATTAATATTAGAAATATCTTTATAGTCAAAGTTCCCTGCATTAATTTTAGATAATATCGATAACTCTTTACATGTTATGAAATACTTGATTATGGTGGATGTCCATAACTCCTAAGGGAGTAACACCCACTACTCTTCTCCATTAACCTCCCACTTATTCTTACCATTATGGATGTAACTCCCACACCTCCATAATCTTTCCCCATGTTCTTAATAGTTAATACCATGTTCATGGCATCCCTTTTGTATTACCTATATCATCCTATAAATAGAGGGTTTGGGCATCACATTGTATATACTTGAATACATGGAAGAAATAAGAATCTCTTCTCTCTTGCTCCCTACATTCTTGTCTATTTTCTTGTTTTATATTATTACTTTGAGCTAAGTTTCGTAACACGTTATCAGCACAAATCTCTAATTTCATTTTTCTCACCATCTTCTAGTTTATATTTACTCCTTTAGATATCTAAATACCATAATTTAGAAGTTGTTGCATATTTGGTACAACAACGGTATGCTATTACGTTGATGCACATGACAGTTTTGAAGCTTGGAAATTTGGTATGAACTTAGTATATAATTTCATTTTGAACAGAGGATGAGGTATATTTCTACTTGTTTTATTTACTTTAATTCGGCTGGTATACATTAATGTCATTAGAAATAGATGCACAGTCCATGACACGGTTCTTTAGCCTTTATTTGCCTCTGGTTGAATTGCCATGAGTTTCTAAAATAGTGCTACATGTTCTTTCTGATATAATTTAGAAGAAAGTATTGTTTAGAAAAAGGAGATATGACAGCCCTTGGTTTATATAATCTCATGCTCTATGTACTACTAAGACTGGTAACCATTAATTTTTTTAACACATTAGTTGAGGATAAGGTAAGTCTTATTGTGTCCATACAAAATCACAAATATCATAAATGGACTTATTTAGCACTCATATGATATATAGTTAATGTAGTTAAAAAACATATCTTGACCTTTCTTTTAATCTTGCTTGTTGTCTCAACACTTATTTCACCTACATTAAGAGGTTACTGCTATGGGTCCACTATTTTCTAATAAGTCATGCAAGAAGATTTCCACTGAAATGATTCATTAGTCAAGTATATAATCTCTTTACACATCACATTTGAGGCAACAAGGTCTATTCTCTTTTGCTTATGTTATTTATTATTTTATACTATCATTTCATGCAGTATTATAAAACGACTGGTGTTATTTGCATGATTTGTAATTTCAGATTTACTTGCATTAATTACTTTATTGAGGTGATGAAGAAAAGTTATGAAATCAGATCCAATGAGCACTGTTAAGAGTATGCCCAAAGGTTCAAGGGTGAGTCATAGTGCATTTTGGTCTATTATGACATTGGATAAGGGTAAGACGGTGGGTTCAAGTCCCAGCGCACCATGAGAACAAGACATCGGGTTTGAGTCGTGGTGCAATATGATGATATGAGTTGGGTTCAAGTCCCAATGCATTATAAACTTACATGCCTTTATATGGGTAATGCATTGGGTTTGAGTCCCAATGCACCATATTGATGATCTAATGATGACTAATGAAAATAATTTTTCATGACCGTACGCATGTACGAGGGCATGGCAAGCGACGAAATAATAGTTGTCATCACTATGGTAACTATAAAAGGAGAACAATAAGGGTTCTCGAAGTAATCCTTCAATAGGTGAAGGAAATATTTACAATCAAATTGGTATGAAAAATCTATAAAGCACGTTGCGATAATTATACTCCATTCTTTGAAGAGAATGTGACTTTTGCATTGAGAATGCAGATTCATTCCTTAAGGTGAATGTAACAATACGTGATAAAAGTAATGAATAAAGACGTGCAATGCATGATTGGATATACACCATAACTCACCTCTAAGGGAAGTTTGAGAGAAAGAGAGATAATGAATATTACTGTGTGATTACATGAATATGTCATTGGTCGCGTACATGTGGTACGCCAAAAAATAATTTGACATGCCTTATAAAAAGTTATTAAAGGGAAAATTAAAGCAAGAAAAGATTTTGCTTATGATAATTTTGACCATGACAATTATTATGATAAGATAATTTTCTCCGTGGAGGAAAAATTCACCACTTGGATGGTGTTACAAAAGATCTTGTAGTACAAAATTATTGAGAGCTCCGTAAGAGCAAATTTGTTACTAGCCGATAAATAAAATTATTTATGGCATTGGTATTGTAGTAAGTCTCAAAAGAAACTTTTTGAGTTTCAAAGATATTAGCCAAAGTGGTTGGCATATTGAGGCTCTAAAGAATATCTTCATATTACTATAATCATACCGGGTAAATATGAAAGGTTACCCGACTTTTCTTCTATTTGTACTACAAATGTATAAGCATGATGATGGAATCACATGCCATAGCAAATTAAATATTTACTGAAATAAACAACAGTTGGCATGACCGGTTTGCCATCCCGGTTCAATTATGATGCGAAAAATTAATTGAGAATTCACATTGGCATATATTGAAGAAATAGAAGGTTCTTCAAGAATTCTCTTGTGCTGCTTATTCTCATGATATACCAGTCAAGGTTGGGATTGAATCCCTTGATTTCTGGAACGAATAAAAGGTGATATATATATATATGGGCCCAGTTACCTGCCATGTGGACCATTTACTATTATATAATTTTAATAGATGCATCTATTGTATGGTCACATGTGCGTTTGTTATCAACTTGCAGTTTGGATTTTGCAAGGTTGCTTGCTCAAATTATTAGAGCACAATTCCAGAATGTAAATTGTGATGATAATGCTGGTTTAAATCCAAGTTGGTTTAGTAGAAATTGTATGCCTCAAATTATAGCTAAACCATTGGTTATGAGAACAAAACTCCAAATAGAAATTTTGTTTTAAGTATATTATTTAATATACAACAGCACTTGTACGCATCTAGCCAACAAGTTATGATAAATTCTCCCCATCAAAATTGGTTCAGGGTCAGGAACCACATAATTTTCATCTTGAAATATGGATGTGCTATATGATTTAATTATGACACCGCAATGCACAAAGATGTGTTCCCAAATAAGGTTGGAAAATGTGTTGGTGATCCTAACATTAGGGGGAGAAAATGGGCAGCTGAGAAAGTGATACGTGGAAAGAATTATTACGAATACATCTAGATCCTCATACAAGAAAATGTGAACTTATGTCAACTTAATGTTCAAGTGATAATTCATTTTCAAAATATTGCCAGGAGCATTTGCTGACCCAAAGTTAAATGTCATATTTCAGCTGTTAATGCTCTAAATAGAATAAAGTCCATGATGGACAGAGTTTATGACACGCATGAAGCGTAATAGACTAATCAATTCCAAAGATAAAGCTCCTTGAAGAAGGAGATGAACAAATGTTCAAGATAGTCATAATAAGGAGGCAAGTGCTTTATAAGAGCACCGTGACATAACACTTTATAATACCTCACCTGAGAGGCTCAGGTACCTGAAAATAATGAGATCTCGATGAGTTATGTCATTATTGAGTGATGATGGAACCAATATAAAATGATCGTTGACGATATTGTTGATATAATGTAACGCTCAATATTATTAATATTGACGAGTATCTTGAGCTCAAATCTGTCATGGAATTTGGACAGATAAATGATTGAACAAAAGAAAAAAATACGCAATGAAAATTGATTTCACTTGAAAAATGTGAAGTTAGGTGGATAGTCCCAACACCTGAAAGTATAAAGCAGTGGATATACAAATATGTTCTTGTGCAAAAAGTGAAACGAAAAATCAAGCCGATAAACATAAAGACGACTTGTGGCACAATATTTTCGTAAATATCCTGGTGTTATTTATATGGAGACATGTTCTCCTGTGGTGAATGGAATCTTCAGATTTTTGTCTGATAATACATTTGATATGCATATAATGAAAATCCTTAAAGGATTTAAATTGTTCTGAGGCATATCAAGGCTTTAGCAAATACTTATGTGGATTAGAGCGATCATGTTGTACATGATTTGTTTTTTTCTAGTGCAATTGGTGCACTAATGTATTTAGTTAGAACTATGAGTATAACCATATGCTAGCAATATATAGTTTTATTCCTATATGAAAATATTGGAATACTATTACTGTTATATTGCAAAAGGAATCCTTGATATAGATTTGCTTATTCTAACAAATATTGTCAAAGTTTTTTTGGTTATGTAAATGCAGGGCATTACATGAAGTTCGTTCTCCATACCAAGGTACTAACATCTTATAAATTAAGTGACTCAACACGAATGAGACGTGCGATTTTTTTTGAAGAGAAGATTCTAATAATATTGAAGACGGTGCTGCTTGCATAGCTCAATTGAAAGAACGATATAGTGAAGAAGACAAAATAAAGCATATTTAGCCAAAGTTTCTTTACAGAAACGATCTTCAATAGAATGATGAAATAGATGTTCAAGAAATTCGCTCAAGTGATACTTTGGCAGAATAATTCACAAAGGCATTGCCGATCTCAATATTAGAAAAGTTGTTATACAAGCTTGGAATTCGTCGTATCCGAGAAATAAAGTGATATTTTCATTAGGGGGAGGCAAATACATGTTGTACTCTTTTTCCCTTAGCTAAGGTTTTATCCCATTGGGTTTTCCTGGCAAGGTTTTTAATGAGGCAGCAAATAATGCATATTACAAGATATGTGTACTCTTTTTCCTTCGCTAGGATTTTTTTCCACAGGGTTTTTTTCTAGTAAGGTTTTAACGAGGCACATTTTCTTTGGACATCCAAGGGGGTGTTATGAAATACTTGATTATGGTGGATGTCCATAACTCCTAAGGGAGTAACACCCACTACTCTTCTCCATTATCCTCCCACTACTTCTTACCATTATGGATGTAACTCCCACACCTCCATGATCTTCCCCCATGTTCTCAATAGTTAATACCATGTTCATGGCATCCCTTTTGTATTACCTATATCATCCTATAAATAGAGAGTTTGGGCATCACATTGTATATACTTGAATACATGGAAGAAATAAGAATTTGTTCTCTCTTGCTCCCTACATTCTTGTCTATTTTCTTGTTTTATATTATTACTTTGAGCTAAGTTTCTAAACATTACAAACATTAAATCTAAAGCAAACATATTGGAAAAGATAATGAGTTTTACATTTACCATTTTAAATTATTCGATTAATCTCTATTGGTCCAAGGAGTTTCGTACGCTCACGCGTTAGTCGTTGCCCCGTACAATTCCGAAAGAAAGAATAAATCAAAGCCTTTTCCCATTCCCATATTTTAATTTTAATAATGAATAAGTACGACTCCTTCAATAATATAGTACATAGTAATAAAATTAATATTACAATTAGCTGTCAGACGCGGGAGCTAGAATTTAAAGTTTATGGATTCAAAATTATAACCGTTTTAAGTTAATAATTTATAAATTAATAATTTATATGTATACATTTTAAAGTCAAATATATAATTCAAATAAAGCTAAAGGATTTGGCTGAATCCGTAATCCAGAAACTGTTTTATTCTTTAAAGTGAGATTTTTGGCGCAAATTAATATTAATGGAGCATCAAAGTAGATACAGAATAGGGGTGAGAAAAAATGCATATTCCTAATAAAATATAATATTTTTTTGGTTTCCCATCCAATATTCGATATTCATATTGAGGCCAAATTAAATTCGAATTCGTATCGAGATATTTTCATAATAAAGGTCGCTCTTTATTCAGGGATTCGAACTCGAGACGTTTGGTTAATACCAATATATATAGTGAAAGAAGTCGTTTTAATATAATTCCAAAAAACGAAGACGTGGTATTTCGCAAAGGAAGTCATCTGACACACTCTCGCACAAAAGAAGCACAAGTGCCCAAACGCCTTTGCCTCTTCCTTCCCCCACCCACCCCCCTCATATACCCACCCCCACCCACAAACTTTTTCACCGTTTTTCTGCTCTTTCTGACTCATCACCAATTCAATCACACAACACAGGTAATAACCTATACGTACACTTTCCTATCTCTATAGGTTTCAATCTTCTTCTGTATCTTTGTACAAAATTTTCTGTAGTTTTTTTTGCTTATTGAGTTTGTTTGATTCATAAGGATTGATTACAGTAAGCTTCTGAAGTGTTTATATGGTAGACTTTGTTTTTTCAGCTCGAAATCGGTGGTTTTTGACTTTTTTTTTCTGCTCTCTATAGTTAATTTTTGTAGCTTATCATGGATATGGAATTGTAGAAACTGTATTATTTCCCCTAAATTTTGCTTTTAGGATTACTTGTTAATTTATAGTGTTTGATTTTGTTCGTTTTGTTTTAGTTTGAATCAGTTTTGTGGAAATTCAATTAGGAAAGTTAGATTATGGTGTGATTAATTGTTTAATGTGATGTTTGGAGTATTCATTTTAGAGCTAAGGTGTAATTGACTGGGATTAGGACTTGTTGGGTTAGTTTTTTGGCTGTAAGATTGTTTGCTAATTTACTGATTTATGATTGAGACTGTAGATTCAAAAATTTGAGTTTTCTGTAGTCCTTCACTCATAGATTCCCACCTTGAGGTTTCATAAGCTGACCCTAGCTAGCTAGAGAATGAGGCGTAGTTGTTGTTGTTGTTGTATTTTTGTGAGAAGCTTCAACAGGAATTTGAGAAGCTGTTTGAAATTTGAGGCAGCAGATATTAAGATACTGATTTCTCTCAATTCTCTTGTAGAATTGTACATGCTCGGAAAATCCTAGTGTCGTCTTGGATCAAATGCACCTCAATAGATTAGTAGGAGAATTGGATGAATATTGGTTAAAAAGTTAATGTGTTCTATATTGTGGTTTCTTATGTAAACCTGCAGCTGATCAATGTAATTTCAGATATGTACGGAAAATTTCCAGTTACTTGGTTTCGGATGGTTAGAGACCTAGCTATGACATCTGTAAGCCTGTAACTTATCTTGGAATCTTTCTTTGACCTTGAATCGTTTAAGGAGTTGCTTTTAGTATCAGTGCACTTTTGTGGAATCAGCTTACAGAAATAAATACACTATTGAACTTGGTTTATAACAAAAGATAGTTGATTGAAGATGGTTGAAGGGGATGGGATGAACCTAAAATTATGCTCCCTCTGTTCCAGTTTACACTTTTTGCTTTTCGTTCAGACCTTGTAATTTTGACCATGCATTTGGACATAAAATCTTTTAATTTTTTGAAATAAAATTTACATATTTGGAAACTACGTAAAGTATAAGCCATAGCGAACAAGTAAAGAAGGAATGACCTTATAAGTCACAATAATTAATAATTTAAAATATTTAAAAGGCATCTGAAAAAATTACGGTCAAAAGATATTTCGTTTGACTCTCGAAATTTGAACACCTTCACATAAATTGGGACGGACTAAGGGAGTATGAAGTAATATTGTCAAAAAAAAATCTACATCCTCCCTGAATCAATGCGGACTTAGCTAAGAATCTGACACAATGGAGCAATATATTTATATGGGTGATACCAACTAGTTGGGATTAAGATTTATTTATTGTTGCACTTGTATTAGATCTGGGCAGAGATAAGAGTGTGATTTAGACCATCTAGTTTTAGAGAACCTTATTTGCCTTAAAACACAAGGTACTTAGCAATATTTAAATGACAAGGGTTTGGAATGGAGATGAAGGATTCATAATACCGACTAGGCTGGGATTTAGGCAAAGCTGTTGTATGTTCATAAAAGAGAGACGACATGACTAACTTGGCGCAATCTATTGTAATTTGTAGCTCTCCTGAAGTCAACCCCCTAACCTGTTAGCCGTTTTTACTCTGTTGTCTGAATGTTTATAGTGGTGACATTTTAGACTGTTGATTCTGCCTAGGGTGAAATTTAGAATTTTTTTCAGGGGCATACTGAAATCAGTTTCATCCTTGTTTGTGAATTACAGAGGTCACTATTTATACATAGTTAATTAATTCTACAACTCAACATTGTCATCTCCCGTCTAATCCAATCACCTGAGATGAAAATATGGAGCAAGCGAAAGGTTCACTTTCATTTTGCTAGGCTCTACAAAACGCGACTTGATTTTACATCTCTATAAACATTGTAATCTTGTCAGTTGAGCTGAAATATTGAGGTCAACTTTCGTGATGCTATTTTGGTGGTTGTGCTTGGAGATAATATTTCTTTGTCATGATTTACTCCTTGCTTCACGAATTTTCAAAGTAGTCCTGCCATAAGATAGAACGTACTGGTCCTTTCTAGTGAGTAATTTGTGTCTTACAATCAGAATTAGTTGCTTCTTCCGGTCATACCAGTGCTTCTCCATATCATTTTGCTAACTTGCACTTTAGTGTATGATGTATCCCTTTTGTTTTTGAAATCTGCTGCATACCTGATAATGATATTATTATCTTGTAGTGGTGTAGAGAGAAAATGAGCAAGGGGTTAACCACTTCAGGCGGTTGACCTAGATAAATTATCAGAAATGGGTAATTGCTGCTGTTGTTGTGTTTCGAAAGGAGTGGAATTGAACGGTTCACCTTCATTCTGTCGTGTAAGTGTGATATCCTCATTCCAAATGCCATTTACCTTGTAATTTCTGAGTAGTCTAATTACAGCTTTCTGGTTCAAAGTCTCTTTGAAGATTGAAATTTATTGTTAGAGCAGAATTTGAGTTCTGGCCCCTTTGTTTCCATCTTTAGTCTTTCTGCTACCGGATTTTCATATTTAATTTAACCTACAATTCACTAGTGTTTGTGGATTAACTCCAATCTTAAACTGGAATAGCTAACTTTAGCAATTATATTGACCCACGGCTCTGTTGCTGGTGCATGATATTTGCCAGAGGTTTGGTTGTCTCTAAGGCTCATTTTTTGGTTGGAAGCAGAAATTTCGTTACATACATATTCTTTTAACAAAATTATTTTATTTAAAAGAAAGCTTAAAGAATGAGTATGCCCCTTTATGCAAGGCAAGCATGATAATGTTACTGATAAATGGAGTTCTGGAATTAGCTATTCTTGCTGTATTAGACCAAGTCTGTAAAGTTTATGAATCGAAAGTTAAATGTGTGATGTCGAATATTGAGGGACCAAAGGTGCGAAGAGGATATGAAGATGAACCAAAGCTGGCACCTTTCTCTCGTTATTTTTACATAAAACCATGCCAACTCCACTTTTCTGAATTATAGTATGTTCTAATAATTTTAATAAGGAATAACTAGTAAATTTGGTGTGCTATTTTAGGGAGAAGTCTGAAAGTAAAAAGAATTCGGGCACCAACTGTTATTGTCAATTTTCAGTCTGGTGAGTGTCCACTTTCCAGAAGCATTACTCAACAATGTGTTGTTCATGCTTCATAGGTTGATAAACATGGTTCCTTAATTCGTTCCTGTGTATGTTGCATATTGTGGCATCATATAACAACCTGGATATAATTCGTTGGGCTGTTTGTTCTTTAATATAGGGTTCTTATCTTTCCTTTTTCCCCATCCTCCCCAGCCATTTCCATGCTCTCTATAAGCTCTTTTCAGAAAGCACCTTTGATTTCTATTGCAGTTCTATTCCCTGTATGTTAGGTAATCGGTTCATTTCATTGACAAAACCTACAGTCCCTTTATCTCCTTTTATTTTTGTAGATTTTGCAAGAGGTTATTATGATTTGTTTTGAATAAAGTCCACTATATGGTCCCAAATGCATGTAAATGCTTCATTTTCTTGGATATAGGGAAGTACAAAGGTCCTTGATAGAGAAGCTGGTATTTAATAGTGCATCAGCAGGGATAAGGTAAAAGAAAAAGAGTTGGAATATAAGATGATGAATTATACTTTTTAGCATTAGTAACCGAAATTCACTATTATGTGCTGAGTGCTCTCTGTTAGTGGAACAAAAACCTTTCCATTTATATGGGATTAACGTTTTCACCATCCTTCTGAATTTGTGCTGTGCCACAAAAAGACTTTTTGACTTGAAGATTTATGCAGTATCCCACAGTGCCGGAAGAGCGCGAACCCTTGTCATCTCATCATGTCACTGCTGCAGCACTCTCCACTGCGCTTTTGGTTGATACAAATCTGGACACCTCAAGTCCTGACACTTATAGACCACCTCCAATGCCAATGCCTTATGAAACATATGTGGGTAGGCCCAGGACGCCGCCAGGTAATCAAGATGGTATCAAGAACGAGGCAGCAGTTCAGGAAACAAGCACTGAAACTGGTGTTGCGCTGAACACAGCAGATGCTGTCGAAGCTGCAGAGAAGGATAATAAGGAGTCTGAAGGCATCGTGCAAGCAGACGTCCAGCTTGCTGCTTTAAAGGAAGTGGAAGATGAACTCGAGGAGTCCGATGAACTCAAAAAATCCAATATCCTTGTATTCTTACCCCCGCAAGAAGAGTGTCCCATCTGTCTTGAAGGTGAGAAATAGCTTTTAGCATTGTTGCTCCCAACTCCCTGCTTCTAGCTTCAACTAGAAACTGAAGAATGACTGCCCTCCTCATTGCAGAATATGATGCTGAGAATCCAAAACTGAGCACAAAATGTGAGCATCATTTTCATCTTTCATGCATTCTTGAATGGATGGAGAGAAGTGACACCTGCCCCGTTTGTGATCAGGTTTGTGTTAAATTATAGGAGCCTCACTAGATTGTGTTGACTGGTAACATGAGTTACTGCTATGATGCATCATACTTATTGTCCTCTTTTCATTGGTTGTAGGAAACGGTTTTTAATCCTGCAATTGATGGATAACAACGAGAATTCTGCTATTGGCAGTTGGTCGCGGAAGTGACTTTTGTTGTATGCCAAGAAGTGTTGTTCGATACTTTTGTGCCCATGGCAGTTAACAGCTTTAGCAGTAGTTTCTTCACATGTTTCCTTGTGTTTGCTTCAAATCATTCAGCTTGGTTGTGGGAAATAATTAGGATAATGGTTGAAAAAGTTTTTAAAAAAGAAAGGAAAAAGGAACATTTGGTTTCATTACGCATCATAGGTTCGTTTTCCATTGTGAATATCCCTTTTTATCCACGATATATAGGTTATTCATCATTTGCAAGTTGTATTGCATTTCCAAATTTGCAGATTTTTGTGCATCTCTGTATCTACCACCCATACACAAGTCTTCTTTTTTTCTTTTTCTTTTTTTGGTTATTTGATTATGAATTGGTAGCTCTATTTTCTTTGTTTGTAAATATGCAGTATAGCAACTCCTCCATTTTTGTGTACAAAACCATACTTAAACATTGAAACTTAGTGCAATTTCACAGTTTTTTTACGTATAAAGTTTCCCATCCGTAGCCTTGTGGTATATATAAAGCATCTCAGGGTGTTAGTTTTGTCCTGTTCATTTCTTCTTTTATTAATAATCTAGAGTTCTCTGTCGAGATTCGATTAGTTTGTTCCTTTACCTTTTTTCACTTAAATACTTAGATCTGGTTTGCCATGTTTTTTTTGCTCTACTTGTAAAGTCTTATGGGCTGCAAAAATCATACGCTCTTATCATTAAATTGATTTTTATCTTAATTATATGACTTAATTATAGTAAATTTATGTTAATATCGAAGATATGATAATTTACCATGAGATGCAGATATTGGATCTAGATTTTTTCTGATAAAGAGACTTAAAAATTGTAAATTTGTGTTATTATCTTTGCATATTTCTTTTTGACACAATTGGAGTGCTCCTCATTTCTACTAACTCGGGATTGGCTTATATCTTTAACGCATCAATAATTTGACAGGTATATATTGGGGAAATGGTGGGCAATATAACAACTTGAGGCCACAAATAAAACAAGTCTATAATACCATCGAACTGAATCAAGAAGAAAGAATTCTCAATTGACAGTCTGACACTGACAAACCATAACTTTGTGGTATATAGCATTGAATGATTTATTTCCAATAACAATGATTTTGAAATAAATGAGATAAATAAATAGAAAAAGGTCAATATACCTCTGTACTGTTCGAAAGAACCCGGAACCTAAATGTTGTCTTTTTGGACTCAAAATACATAAATAGGTGGGAAAAAAATTTAGTGACCAAAATATACAAAATGCAGTTTTGAACCACGTCTTACATTAACGTCCGTTTGGGACGTTAAGGTAAAGCGCGTTTCAGTACTGCGTTTATGACAACGCCTTTTGTAACCACATTTTACCTGAAGCTGAATGGACGTTTACTTAAAACGTGGTTCAAAAGAACGTTTTACATAAAATACGTTAATGATCCGCGCTTTGCCTTTTCAAATACCGTCCCCTTTCCTTTCCCCCACGTTCTCGACAGAAACTCCCCCCCCCCCCTCATTTTTAAAAAAGCTTCAGCGGTCCCCCCCCCCCCCCCTCCTTCACTCGATAAAAAACTCGAGTGGACCCCACCCGTTCCACAAAAACTAAAGATTATTGGTCCCACATCCTAGCCAAGCCTTCTATTGTTGTGGGTTGCTTGTTTCGGAGTTAAATTTTCAATTCTTCAACTTTTCGAAAAACATAAATCGAGGTACTCCGATTTAGTTTATGCCGAAACTCGTATAAATAATGCATATTAGTTATTTTGAATGTGTTCTATGTTGTTTTGTATTTTTTTTTTTTGCGACTAAACTGGTATGTTATTTTTATCCGGACTAAGATATTAATGTTCTAAAAAAATATGTGAAAATTGAAAAAATATTATTATTTGTTAATAAAAATGTTAATAAATTACTTTTACCGTTTTATATGTATTTTTGTGAATGTTTTGTGATTAAGATGTATTTGTTATTTTTTATCTGGTTTATATTATTTATTTGCTTAAAGACTAGTTATATAGTACCATTTTAGGGTAGTAAAATGTAATGCCTTTTAGCGTAGTAAAATTTAGTGCCTTTTGGCATAATAAAATGTAGTGCCTTTTAGCGTAGTTTCCCTGTAGTTTAAGTATCTCTTATACGCAAAAATACGTCAAAATAAATGATAGATCAAACACAATCTCTGTCCAATTATAGTCAACATATATTTGGTGCTACTGGGCAGCAAATATCGAGTCTGGAACCCATATATGAATATTTAATAATTTACAAACAAACATATAAAATTATAAAACTAACATGTAAAATAATAAAACTAACACATAGAAGAATTCAGGATAAATTGGTGCTACTGGGCCGCAAATATCGAGCCTGGAACCCATAAGTGAATATTTAATAATTAAATATTACATAATTATAAAAATTAATTATTTAATTTACAAACAAACATATAAAATTATAAAACTAACATGTAAAATAATAAAACTAACACATAGAAGAATTTAGGATATCTTGGTGCTACTGGGCCGCAAATATCGAGCCTGGAACCCATATGTGAATATTTAATAATTAAATATTGTATAATTGTAAAAATTAATTATTTAATTTACAAACAAACATATAAAATTATAAAACTAACATGTAATTAATGTTGTTTAATTTACAGTAGACGACATGGAGGTGCCGCCTATTCATCACGGACCTTCCAGCGATGAGCTACTGTTATTACAGGGCGATCATAAGTCCGCCCACATATGGGCAGGAGAGTTACTGACCCAGACTCTCCACGTAAGGAGAGTGGACGATGTGTGGGACTTTCTGCACGGCAGAGTTCTCCATCCACGTGTACTCACACACTTGCGAGAGACGGGTTTCTACAGGATTTTGGAGATCGGGCGGCTGCAACTCGATTGGTCTTTGGTCACAGCCCTGATAGAGTGGTGGCGACCGGACACGCACACATTCCACCTGCCCATTGGCGAGGCCACCATCACACTGCAGGACGTGGAGGTTTTATATGGTCTGCCCGTTGATGGACACCCCATTGCTCTGTCGCATGGCATGAGAGTGATGACATGCAGTACCTGGACATGCTGCATCGGCTCACTGGTTTCCGGCTACAGGATGAGAATGTACTGCTGAGACCAGTCGCTTTCCGTTGTCGACTATTCGAGAGTATTTGGAGGCATTGCATCTTGACATCGATGGAGATACACCAAATTATCATGTTCACCGTTATACGAGGTTGCTGCTACTCCTTGTGTTTGGAGGTCTTGTTCCCGAACACTTCGGGGAACCTACTTAGCTTGAGATTTCTTCATCATCTTGAGCAGCTAGATGATTTACCCTAGCACAGCTGGGGTGTTGTTGTTCTCGCCTACTTGTACAGGCAGATGTGCCGGGAGAGCATGGGCACCCAGCGTGACGTTGCTGGATTTTGCCGCTACTACAGGTGACAACATATTCGAATACTCTATTCGTTTTAACATACCTAGTAAAAATATATCTTAAATTTTGCGTCAACATTTTATGTTAGGTTTGGGCCTGGGATTGGTTCCTACAGTTGCAGCCACCTCTACCACCATTAGCTCCGGATGTACCACCTTCGTTTCTTCCTCTAGCTAGGAGGTGGGTTCTCCGGTGGGGATATACGGGTGAGTACGAGGCTCGGCATAATCTCTCCTTATGCAGGGATATCTTAGATTTGCTGGTGGGCACACAGGTAAATGTATATCTAAATTTACTTGTCATAGCTTCACATATTTTGCGTATACTCACGTTTTTTGTTGTTACTTAATAGTTCATTTGGACGCCATACAGCGACGCGTTGATAGCTGGCTTGCCCGATTATTGCTCGGTCGGCCGACTTATGTGGGGCTCTTCTTCCCATTGATCTGCCGTGATATTGTGGAGCATCATGCCATCAAGCGGGTACTTCGCCAGTTTGGTCGTCCGCAGCTCGTACCGACACCGTCCACCTGGCAGACCACGCACTACCATCGGGATGATCGTTCCAGGGTGGACGACGCATATTTGATATGGCTAGAGGAGCAGATCGATACTTGGGACCGGCGATCTGCCCTGATTCCGCCCCCCTCCCTTCACTAAGTCGGTCGAATACTGAGCATGTTATATGGGCTGGTGCCGTGGCATTACCCGACTTTTCGTCGGGAATCCTATTCATCGAGCTGGTGGTCGGTACGTTCCATACGACGGGAGACACGATGCACTGGTATGTTATTAAGTATTCTTACTTATAATTGTGACCTAGCGTTACGTAATTCATATTTTACATGTTGTGCAGGCTATTGGCCTACATTTATTCCACCAGTTGGGACTGCAGATGCAACAGTATGCCGGTGAGGGAGCGGCCATTTTGCACGAGTATGGCCGACAGGTTACAGAGCTGGCTGCCCGAACACTGCATAGAGCCCGAGAAGACGAGTGCTTAGTGCACGTCCCTGCTTATGTGGCACCGGAGCACTACTATCGAGGTAGGCCCCTCCCACGAGCGAGGGGAGCACGAGGCAGGGTTATCCCACGAGGTAGGGGTACCCCACGAGATAGGGCTGTCCCACGGGGTCGTGGGGGCCGACGAGGAGGTGGTCCTCAGCAAGGGGGCGCTGATACACCTGTTGAGGATGTTGGAGCTGATCTGCCGGGTGACCTCCATCAGCCAGACGAGGATGTTGGAGCTGATCTGCCGTCATTCAGCCTTCAGCTGCCATTCACTCTTCCAGCTACTTCGCAGGTGACCCCGTTAGATCCATTGTTGATCACGGGCACGAGCATTGCCGGAGATGATTGGGAGCAGTTCTTTTCAGGCCCATCGATCGCTGCTGAGGATTGGACGACCCGAGATGTGGATGGTGGGCGCCGGCTGAGTTATGGCTCATCGTCGACGGGTGTTGTTGGATCTTTCAGAGGCACAGGTATGTTTGTATTACTATTAAATTTAAATTTGTTTTTATCTCACTGATTCGCCATGAATAACTTTATAATTTTCTTATTAAGGCTTCATCCCAGCCCGTCACTGAGGCCACTTTGTGCGATGCTGAGCAGGATGCGACAGATGCTTATATTCAGGAACCCGACGAGACCATGGTAAGACTATTTGAAATTTTTTTGACTTAACATGTACATTACTATTATATATTTTCATATACTGAGCTGGCTTATTCTTTTGTAGGTTGCTAATGGACCAACGGCCCCTTCTACCTATCCTGCCAGCACTACTGACGATCATGTTGTAGCACATCCTGCGATAAAGAGGCGACATGATGGGGATGATCCTGATAGTGTATCCGGGCGGGATGGGATGCGCCTCAGGCCAGCGGCTGCATTGAAGCACACAGGCTGTGGGACACATTGATTTTTTTTTTTCTGTATGTTATGTAAATAATAACAACAATTTTTTATGTTTACATAATATGCGCATTATGTTTTTATTTTTCCGTTTCTTCTTTATTTTAATACTACAACAAAAACACAAATATAGGAACTTAACATAATTTAAATTCAGTACTGCTAATGAAAACACATGACACGGGAAACATAAAGATAAAGTACTACACTCAACACATACATGTCATTGTTTAGTCACCACCGCCTATTATTCTCTGCTCCAACCACTTAAATTTCTTTTCCAGCTTATTTTTTTCTTCTTCCACCTCTGTTAGTTTCTCATTCAACTCCGCAATTTCTCGTTTATATTCTCGTTCATATTCCCACTATTTTTTGGTCAAATCATGCACATACTGCAAAGACTCTTTGTAGCATTGCTTCTTACAGGGTTCATCAAACCATACCTCAAAATTACAAAAACTTCCGTTGTTGCCTCCAAACTTATTCACACACATCCAGTATCTGCGCCCAACTTCACCATCATCCCAACTGTCCGCCAACATACAACGTTTGCCACATTCGCACATTGGTACATACATGGGTTCAGACATTTGTTAAAGCGAAAAAAAAATACCCTGCTTTTATGGAAAGTTTTGCTATTTGTTATGGTTAAGCACAGAAAATAACTAGAATGCGCCCGTTATTTATAGGCAAGGCAACACACATAACGTAGTATTTAACCGCGCTATGCTAACACATAACGTAGTATTTAACCGCGCTATGCTTCGCGTGTTAAAGATTCTTTCGGATAAAAAATAATTTTTTCGCAGGCGGGCAACTTTCCGGATCGACAAGACAACACACATAACGTAGTATATAACCGCGCTATATATGCTCACACATAACGTAGTATTTAACCACGCTATGCTTCGCGTGTTAAAGATTCTTTCTGATACAAAATAGCTTTTTTCGCAGTCGGGCAGCTTTTCAGATCGACAAGACAACACACATAACGTAGTATTTAACCGCGCTATATATATTCACTTATTTATCAAACATTTTCCTCCTCTGACGGTGTAGTTTTCTAATAATTTTAGAGTGAAACTCGAACGTGAACGTAAAAATTATCCGTTTTTTAATTCAATACTATTTTTGATTACATGAACGGGAGGGATAAATTCATTAATTTACTCAACTGAAAAATGGTAAATATCAATATGATTTAACAACAATGGAAACATAATTTATTTGATACATCTTGCAACATAAACAAGTACATACACTTATTACAGAAAATATAACGAAAACAAAACACTACGTGTATCCTTGAGAGTTGGGCACATTAGATGAACTTCCACCTGGAGCTAGATTACTACCGCCACCCAAACCAGCTGAAGGACATTTACGACGGTCATGTCCTGTTTGCAAGCATATGCCACATTTACGCGCATAAACGGTATCACCAATATCCATTTGGTTCCGTATATGCGTTTTCTTTTTCACTTGTAGCTTACGCAAATAGTCTTTGTTACACACCATTTTAAATGGTTCCGGCGGCCAATAATGCTCAGCACCCACTGCTGAAACTGCGCATTATATGTGTTTAAGTATGCAGCAACACAGTACTGCCTATCAACATAGTTGGTTGCCCCTAAACCTGTATGTTGAAAGCACTTCATGGCATGTGATCATGGTATGTGGTAGATGGTCCATTTCCCACATGAACACAACCTGTTGGCTTTATTTACGGCGTGTATATTATTCCCCCGGTGTTGATGGATAGCGGTGCGAACTTCAAAAATATTTCGCTCGTTGCAATACTATAAAAATGAATGCCAATGTGCTCGCCTCTTGTATTTCTCAAATCATTTCATTGGTATTGGCCTAAATTCAACATCCCTCTCCATCAACTCTGACGCACCTCTATGCCTTTCAACAAACCTCTCCGCCAACAGTTTGAATGACATCCGCACCATGGCAGTGACGGGCAATCCACGTGTAGACTTCAATAACCCATTGAAAGACTCCGGCACATTTGTAGTCAGGGTTCCCCATCGTCTTCCACCATCCGCATGCAATGTCCACTTGTGAAGTTCATGTCGCATCAACCAATGATAGGCTCTTTCGTCTAACTGCCGGATCGTTTCCATGCGCCTCTGAATTTGTACTCCTGGTGATCAGTTGCAGCCATCCACATTAAATCATGCAAGTCCTTGTTGGGATATTTCTTTTGGAAATTGGCCTTCAGGTGCCTCACACAGTAAAGGTGGTATGCATAGGGTTCCTGCCATTCAGGCAAATGCTCTACAGAACTTAATATACCACCATGCCGATCAGATATTAGACAAATACCCGAACGTTGTTTGACAACGTGCTGCTTCAAGTGATTCAAAAATAGCGTCAACGTCTCTTGGCTTTCATTGGCACAGATGGCAAAAGCTAGTGGAAATATTTGTTCATTGGTATTTACTGCAAGGACGATCAACAACTTAATGTCATACTTTCCATAGACATGAGTACCGTGTATGGAAATTACCGGACGGCAATGCACTCTGAACACATATCTGAATATATATTCCAGTATTCCTGCACTCCGCTCAAGCTTCCATTCAACAACAGCCGGGGTTAAAGTGTTTCAATGCGGCCATGTACCTGGATAGAGATGCAAATGACTTATCCCAGTCACCATAAACGATTTCAAATGCACGTTTGCGGCCATGTACCTGGGTAGAGATGTAAATGACTTATCCCAGTCACCATAAACAATTTCAAATGCACGTTTGCGCCCGAGATATGCCTTTGTTTTGGTAATAGTACACCCATATTCCCGGTGGACGGATGTAATACACTCTTTGATCTTGTACCTTATGGACGCTTCAATGTGTGGAATCAGTTGAAGAGAAATCAAGTCAACATCCAAGTTAAAGTGATTCCCATTGAATGTGTCCAATTCACAATGGTGGGTGCCAATATATTTACCCACTTTCCACAACCCTGTTTCCTTCTTGGTCGCACGCAGCATCCAATGACAACCCGTAAACCATCTACGGCAAACAACCTTGTATAGATCCGGACTTGACTCCCATGCCATCATCTCATGACACTCTCTTACGCTGTATATTTTTGCAGTCTGGTTAGGCGAGCTTTATCAGGAAAAAGCATGCACTTTGCCAGTACCGATGGTCTAGACCCATCTCACATTACTGTCCGAATTTCATCAAGATCCCTTGTAAGGGCATCCACATCCGACATACTTGGCAAATGATAAAGGTAGGGAATATGCCTTGAATGAAACGACACGTGGGACTCGTACACTCTTGGTATAACAGGAGATAGAGCATGCTCCCTCGTCAGCTCAGGTTCGGCATTCTCTTCCTCCTTATCATCACCCTCGTCAGGGAAGGGTGTGTCATCTTGAGACTCATCGGCATTGTTGTCATAATCACTATTATCTTCCTAACTCTGCGCATCTGCTAAATCTCGAGTAAATATGTCGTCTACGGGCAACTAATTGAGGTCAGGGCCATCAAGTTGCTCGTTTTTACTGCACAAACAACAAAAAATAAGCTACTCAAATTGATAAATACTTTACATATAGCTATATCACTTTACTTGCAAGTCGTAATGTGTTGACATTCCATGATGGACATTATCCTGCTGGTGATGACTCCCGGATGGACCACCGTGATCCAACACACCAAAACTACCCATATTCCAACTGTGCGTGGGTTCATAACTTGTAAAATTCATATCTGGACGGTACCCCCTGTGGAATATATGAGTGTTAATACAAATTCAATACAACAAAAATAAACATCGTAACATAAAAGAAAATTGAAGTTTACCAGTCGTCTTGTGGATTATGTAAAGTAGAAGAGAAATTGTTTCCTCGCTCCTCGTTCGCCCGTGGAGATAAGTTTAGATCCGGCCAAACTCTTTCAACCGGAACCTGTTCGGCTAATACTGCTTCAGAATAACCACCTGATGATTGAGGGTTATCCCTACTTTGCGCATCCTCATTATTGCGAACGTCTTCAACTTTCACGTACATTTCTAATATTTTTATCAAAATAAGTTCCCAGTATTCATCCGGAGTCCCCAAAAAATCTCTCAGAGTTTCATCATCCTCGATGTTAAATTCAGCGTAACAAGCAACCCCTTGCGGAGTCACAGAATACGGATATCTTCCGGTTATTTTAAGATTCACCGAACGTTTGCTCAACCTCATTTTATTGCAAACAACGATACATGTCTATCGTACTCCATTGTAAATGGCAACTTAACATGACTATGTGGAGATAAACTATAGCTCACTGAGTTATTCACCACCACAACCTCACCCCCCAATATAATAAAACCCTTACTTTTCGCTCTTCAGACATTATCAAAAAAAGCTTGAGAATTTAACAAGAAGAAAAATTTATCAGGAGTTGAAACTTGTTTCTGAATGAATTTTTGCAAAACCCTTATCGCCTTTAAACGAGACAATGCACAATCCGGGGGGGGGGGGGGGTCAAATTTTTGGAAGTAAAACGCATTTTAAAAGGGCGTTTTACATATTTGAATTATTGTTATGTCAGTTAAGCGCATAAGAGTTATTGGTGGGCCCACAAAATAAGTAAAACGTGGTTCAAAACTGTTTTATATATTATGACACCGATTTGCTACTAATTTAGACAAAGGAACACGCGGCAAGCTAAAAAACAAATTACAGACCCTCAATTTTAATACCCAAAAAACCGGTAAATTAACCGACCCCCATAGACAAAGGGATAAATAAATGAAGTATGGTAAAATTCTTGAGCACAATATATATATATAGTTGCTTTGAAACAACTAAAAATAGAAAAACTATATTTTAATAAAAAGAAGGGAGAATTACACCCAGTGTTGCTACAATTAAATATCTGTAATCATGGAAAACATTACCAGCCATTTTTTATAACTTTAATAAATCGAATTACACAAAAGTCTAATGATGGATCAACATGTGACATCTCGTCTAATTTGACATTTAAGACTGGTTTAATACAATGTTTTAAAAGGCGGGGCGTAGGGTGAGGTGTTTCACCTCTAACGAGGCGAGGCGTAAGCCCTGAGACATGGGGCGTAAGTCCCACGGATCTTTAAATTTATCTAATTTCAAGAATTTTAAGATAGTATAAAATAAAAAATAATTATAAAAGTTGCATTAAAATCACAAAATTATAATAAATAATCTATTTAAAATATTTATAAATTATAATTCAACCATGAGTAATACGAAAAGTATGACATATATCATAATATGCAGATTAGCTGCAACGCCGTTACAACTCAAATATCAAAAGTAATGTATTCGATACAAAATTTTATACGTATCTCTTAAGGCGTAATGAATCTTGAAAAATTATATTATAATTTGATATTCTTTTATAAAATACTCATTTTATTTAATATGCTTTCTATTTGAAAGAGAATTTATATAAAAACATTATTCACAACTTAAATATGATTCCCTAGCATCATTTAATTTTAAGTTTCAACAAGTTAATAAAGTGACACATAATTCACCATACAATACCATGATAACTAATTATTTGTAAATAGTTAATAGCTAATACTAAGCTATTAAATTAATAAGTATTGTATCACGTAAACATGAAAAAAATATTTAGGAAAATAATTATAAAACAATTATGGACTATTATATAATAAAGAAATTACAAAAGTTAATAAATAATTATTTTTTAAATGAAAGATTTATTTAAAATTTACTATCGTAGCAGTCTTAGTGGATAATATGCAATAATTTTATTTTAATTATGACATAAAATACTCTCAACTTAACAATTTATTAAGAAAAAAAGTAATTTTGAATAGTCAACGATTTATTAAGAAAATTTGTGCATTTACAAGGTTAGTCACACTCAATTGCACAAAGTTCTATTAGGCGAGCCCAGTACGCCGGGCGTGGGCGTGTCCAGGGCGTAAACCTCACGGAACTAAGCCCCACACATAAGCCCAGGGGCATTTTATGAGTGCTCCGCTCTGGGGTGAGTCCCGATTCTGCCTTTTAAAACAGAAGTTTAATACGCAAAATTAAAATTTGTAATTTTGTATTAGACATGTTATCTCGACCCCCATTTCTTCCCAAAAGCTATTTTTCTTACACGAGTGAATTAGGAAAGGAGAATGGAAAAGGAGATAATGAGAATAAAATTTATTACGAAATATTAGATAGAAACTCAATCCCCATTTAATTCGTGAAAATAAATTTCTCACCTTATCTAATCCATTATACCCAAATTGCACAGTTAATTTCCAAATCTAGGATAAGAGTTTCCCTTTTCGAAGATCAGATTATTACAAGATTCGGGTGTAAATACACATTCATATAGCCTAATTTTAAAAATGTCAAATTATAAAAAGTCGTGATTTATAGTATTCTTATCTAGTTTTTGATCTTGTAAATATTATATTAAAGCAATTAATAAATTAATGTCCAAATTGATATTAAAAGATAGTAAAAAAGTCCATTACTCCTACTATGAACCCCTTCATTTTTCTTGAGATGGAGGAGTACAATTTCCGAACTTATTAATCCAACGGTGATAAGCATTATAAAATTTCATATATTTTTCTAACATTTCCTACTATTAGTTAAATGTTAGGGTTCAATTAGGTACTCCCTCCGGTCCACAATAAGCGACCGATTTGCTTTGGATACATCCATTAAGGAAATACTAAATTCTAGATAAAAGTAGTTAGTATGACTAAACTACCCTTAATTAAATGTTGCAGCATAGTTAATGTGAGGAGTAAAAGACCTTTTAACGATACGTACATGAGGGTAATTTTGGAAAAATAAATTGAATTATTTCTTGGTTATATAAATGGATACTTATTTTGGACCATAATAAAAATTCAAATTGGTCACTTATTATGGACCGGAGGGAATATATATTATAATTACGACTTCGTATTATATCATGTTCCCAAAAAATTAATCCTTTTTTCCTAACTTTTAATTTTCCATGAACGTTTGTGCAAATTCACAAAATCTCCGACATAAAAAATTCCTCTAATTTCATTAATTACTCATTAAATGAAAACATAATGATAATTTACTCAAATTATTCTTTTAATTAGTGTGCCGGAAGTGTAATTTATAGAAGTTTATCTACTTTAAAATAACGTAAATTTACTTTAATATGATTAAGACGAACATTATAAATTTTATTATCTCCTACTTTACTCTTTTATTCTTTTGAAACGAATAAAGTACTATTTTCCAAATTGATTAATTCAACGGTGATGATCAAATCTCAAGATGAGATAAAAGACACAAGCGGATGGACCAAGCAATATTTTTTTTCATCCTCATTATAAACTTTATATATTCTTTTATCATTATATTAATTGTTAGGGTTCAATACTTCATTGAGGTTTAGATTAATATCAATCCCTAATCTTTCATTTTTCTAATTTGATTTTTCCAAGAATGTTTTGTTGCAAATTCACATAATCTCAGACATCAAAAAACCCTTAAAACACCTGTCAACAACATTTCTTGAGCTGTCAAAAAACCAGCTGCTTCTGTTCATAATAATTTTCATAAATTCTTTTATCCACAACAACCCCCCCCCCCCCCCCCTAAAAAAAAAAAGGAATAGTTTTTCACTCAATCTCAGCTGGGGTTCCTGTATTTTCTCCATAGCTGTTCAAGAAAAGGGAAAAAAATTACAAAATGAAAGGTGGTAGGGGGCTTGAAGAAATTTTATAAAACAGCACTAGCAAAGGTAAATAATTCCAATAGAACAGCTTAATTAGTATAGATTGCCATTACTTTTCTTTTTTTTTGTTGATCCTTTTTCAGCTTTTATCAACATTTATTTAGCCTATCTATTTTTTTCTCTCTCTGTATTGGTTCTTGTTATGTAAATGGAATTAGTCATTTCTTGATTAATGTAGGTTGTGCCTTGAAAACCCCATAAAATTATAATCTTTTTGAATTAATGGAAGCTTTGGTTAAATTTAAATGAGTCTCAAGTTTATTTCTTGATTAATTTTTTGTTTTTGATGACGGTGTCTCGACCAGCTTGCGCGCATCTCGACTATTCCACCAGGTACCTGCTATTGCCTGCCAGTATAGTACTGGGTATCACTTTTATTTTTCCTGTTTTAACTTCTTTTTTTCCAGCTTTTTATCAGCATTCATGTAGCCTCTTTTTTGTTTTTTGGATTATGGATTTAGTCATTTCTTGATTAACATAGGTTGTGCTTGAAAACCCCAGAAAGGGTACAATCTTTTTGAGTTAATGGAAGCATGGTCAAGTTTAAATGATGAGTCTCAGGTTCATAAAGGAAATGGTGAGAGTGGTTCTGGTATTAATCTTACAGTAGAATTAAATGGCATTGATGGCTGTAGTAAGAATAGGCTAAAGAGTTTGTTTGATCAAGTTCTTTCTGTTTTTCTAAGTGAGGTAACTGAGAAAAAATGTTTAAGGCCTCTTCCAGTTATGACCAGTAGTGGGCAGCCTCTGGATTTGTTTAAACTTTATTGGATTGTGAGGAAAATAGGTGGATATGACCGTGTTTCGAGCAAGAATTTGTGGGCTTTTATTGCAGAGCATTGTGGGTTGGATGTTGGGGCTGTTGCATTTGTGAAGTTGGTTTATGTTAAGTATTTGGCTGAATTTGATCATTGGCTAAGGCAGTTTTGTAAAGATGGAAACTTGGAGAAAGGAGAGGGTGGGGTTATTCGCCGACTTGATTTGTTGTCAAAGGAGTTGGAGACAAGGTTTAGGAGGTTGTTGCTCCGTAGGTGTCAGAAAAAGAAAGATACTAATTTGCTTCCTTCGAAAAATGGTCAGGTTGATTTTGAAATGTTTACTGCTGAAAGTGTTAATAAAACCAATGATCACACAACACGAAGAAGTTACAGTGCTGAAAACAGGAACGGTAACCTTTACAATAGCGATGAAATATCCGTTTCTAAGATGGACGATGACTATGTTTTTTTGGTATCTGCCGAGGGGATTGTCGAGAAGGTCCTTTATAAAGCACCTGACAAATCAAATAATGAATATGATGATGACGAAAATTTCTTTGCCCACGATGGTAAAAATAAAGTGACATCTAACGGAGAGGTGATTCAGAGAGCTGCATCAGCCAAGAGTGTTATTGAGAATGTATTTGATTCTCGCAAGAGAAAAAGAGAATCTTCATGTTTCTCAGGAATGTTGAATTGGATTAATCACGCGGCAAAACATTCGAATGATCCTGAAATTGGAGAAGTTCCTGAATCTTCCAAGTGGAAAGGTCATACAAGCAACGAGTTCTGGTTCCAGGTCTTGTTGGTTAAGGAAGCACTGCTGAAGAGAAGGCATATTGATACAAATGCAGAGGAATCTAACCCTCAGGTATTTATCTGATCCTTATTCAATCTAATTGGCTGATCGGCAAATGTTTTGTTCACTATTGCTTTATCTTCCATGATTTTTTGTAGCATTGGCGGATTGCTTGTTACATGCCAGGGGCCTTTAAATATGATTTCTTTATATTACTTTTCTCAGAATTAATCAAAATGGGAATCACATCTATGGCTCATTTTACTTGTGGTCGACCAATGCCTTGAATTGGTGTTACATAATATTAAATATTATGTTACACATGTTCTATCAAATACTAGATAGTCGTTGTAGCCTTACTATCAGGGGCGATTACACTGTGTATATAGGATAAATTTAAAGTTTTAGAGGTATATAACGTGTTTGAACACCCTTTGTCGGGGGATTTTTTTTCACTTCTTTCAAGTTTGAACACCAATTTCCTTACTATAACCAAGTCACTTGGCACATATTAGGCCAAAATGGTAAAGTGGTTCATCATTTCTCATAACAAATTTAGCGTATCACAACTCCAAGAACCAAAACTGATATTTTCCTTTCAAAGTTCCCCAAGGCAAAAGATCGATCCATACTGCCAGTATTTGGATCTCTTTTCATCTTTTGTTTTCCCGTGCGGCTTTATGTCAGTTGTCAAGCACAACAACGGGTAATGCTAAACAGATGTGGCTAAGTGATATTACCAATTCGGGCTCATTCGGGGTATTTGAACTTACAAATATCCTTCATAGTTGAATTTCAAAGGCTAGAACTACAGCTTATGCTCCTTCAGATGGGCTTCAACTTTTGGCTTTATGTTAATCTTTACCAATCTATCTTTTCTTTGTTGCTGCACTTTCCTTTTTCTTTTGGAAATTTACTGATGTCCCATTAGTAGTAGTACGTAGTCTATCTCAATGTTCAAAAGGTACATGCTACTAGACAATTTCCAGGTTAAGAGAGGTCAAGTTTGAGATGCACAAATTACGACTTGAGTTGATGACTTTTGTTTTCTGTTTCAAGTTTAACCCTCTGGGAGAGGGAAGGAATTGACCGCTTTCCCCTACGGCACTATGTCTGCACTTGCAACTCTGGCAGAACACAATGACTGAGATATCCTATGGTCTTTGTACTTTTAGGGTGATTTGATTGCAAATAGAATTTAACTCGGCATGCTCCCATTTTAATTTTTATTTTGTTTTGTCCCTCCCTTCTCCTGGTTATCTCTCTTTCCATTTCTTTGCTGTGTTTTAAATAGTTATTCCTTTTCTTAACATGGTATCAAGCCGAATCCATCCCTATTCTTGGTTTTTGTAATGTTAGGCCCCCATGTGATATTGTCCACGTACCGGATGTTCAGTCCTGGGTGTGCAGACTGCAGAGAGGTGTTTAAGTGTCCTGCTTGATTGAAGGAATGAGTTATTGTCTCCTTATATAGTCTTGGGCAGTCCTCATCTAATGAGCTAGTTTTTGAGGTTGAGTTAGGCCCAAAATCCATTTCTTAGAAAATAGAAATATCCCATCTCCTTGCTGAGCTGATGTTTGAATATTTGGCAATTTCCTGACGGTGTTGTGCTAGTAAATCTTTCTTCTAATAAGGATCTCTCTTGGCCAAAGAAAAAGTAATGTATTAAAAGGATGATAAGCTGGGAAGCACCTTTTATCTCCGCTATGGCTGACCTAAAATTTTTTGCTACTGCTGGTACATTCATGATTCACCACCTAAATGTTTATGTGAATCCGAACCCTTGTGATTTATTTTGTCACACATCTTTTCCTGGTAGTCAGAAATTTGAACTTGTACAATGTGTCTCCTATGACTTCTCAAGTATATATCTATTGAGAGCTATTCGTTATCCGTTTTTGTCATGATGTAAATCAGCAGAAGAAGCAGAGGATGCATCCGTCCATGTATGAAGATGAAAGACTCAACAATCAACCTGCAGAAAAACTAAGATGCAGCAAAAGGATCCCCGTTTCACCAAAACATGCTCCTTGTCCATGTTGTAACTCATGTTCAACCTTGCATAACAAAGCTGCTACTCATCAGAAGGAAGAAGAAGAGGATATTAGGCCAGATCTTACAAGCGTTGAGGTATCAGTAACCGAAAAAATTGATGACTCGGGGGATCAGCAAACACACCCTGAAGTTTCTGTGGGTCCTCTCCACCAAGCTGAAGTCCCTGAATGGTCGGGGGTAATTTCTGAGAGTGATTCCAAGTGGTTAGGCACGCGAATGTGGCCTCCCGAAGTGGAAACAACAAAATCTTTGGTTGAGTTGGATCCTATAGGGGAGGGAAGACGAAGTTCATGTGGTTGTCGATTTCCACAATCTGTTGAATGCATCAGGTTCCATATCGCAGAGAAGAGGTTTAAATTGAAGCTCGAGCTCGGTCCTTTGTTCAACCGATGGAGGTTTGATCGCATGGGAGAAGAAGTTTCACTTTCTTGGACAGCTGAAGAGGAAGAGAGATTCAAAGATATGGTAAGGTCAAGTGCTATGTCGAATAACAAATGGAAGAATTCTAAGAAACTACTTCCATCCAAGACTAGGAATATGTTGGTTAGCTATTACTTCAATGTATTCCTTATCAGACGTCGGAGCTATCAAAACCGAGTTACTCCAAAAGAACTCGATAGCGATGATGATGAGATTGAGCTTGGGTCTGTCGGCGACAGTTTTGGTAATATTGCAGTTCATGTACCAAGCTCCAGGTCACTAACATGCGTCGAGAATAAGGTATGCACTGATCTGGAGTAGCAGACATTGTAGCTAGTGTTCTAGTTGATACACACAAATATGTTTTGTTTTCTTGAATTTAACAAGCAGTTATTTCAACTTGCTTGGCAATTTTGACAGACTAAATGAGTGCAGTTGATGGCAAGAGCAAATACTACTCAGTAGACTGAAGTGATGATCTTATTATGTAAATATATATCTGAAATATTGCCAAATAGTACATTGTAAAAGTTAAACAAGTTGCATATAAGGATTCAAGATTTTCTTTAATGACGCTTGATAAAGAATTAAGGGTAATGTCTAATAATCATATAAGATTAGACAAGATCAGTTAGTTTTGATTACATTCGAGATAGACTGAAGATACAAAATAGCACAACAACGACCCGGTGAAATCCCACTAGTGGAGTCTGAGGAGGGTAGTGTGTATGCAGACCTTACTCCTGCCCCGAGGGATAGAGAGGTTGTTTCCGAACACATATAAAGGATTAAATGAAGGGATTTTTTCCTATCTATACCATATATGAAACCTTATTACTAAAAATGTGCATAATTTCATTATTACCCGCCATGTTTATATTTTTCCTACAAAATTTATACCATTCATTAAATATCCAATATTAAGAGCTGATTCCTTCCAAATTAGGCGCCTACAAATCTGGGATAAATATTTGAATAGCTTATTCCTTCCAAATTAGGCGCCTAAAAGTTTGGGACTAAATATTTTTTCATATTCACATCAGATTTGTTTCCTCCTTTTTCTGCAGGCTTCTCTTTCCTCATTTTTCACGTCCTCGCCTGCAACTTTTAATCCACGCCCAGTAAGTCAACTCATGTCTCCAACATCATCCATTACCGAGATTAACCAGCAATTTGTTGCGCCTGAAGATACATTGAAATCTAATTTCGGGGAGTCTCCCATGAAGAAGAAAAAGAGAATCAAATTTTCCATTCCTCTAGCTCCAGTCAACAAATTTTCTACAAAAAATCTACAAATAAACTACAAATCAGTTTAAGTATGTATAAAGCAATATTGTTTTAATGGTATCTACAAATTACTACATTTATACTACAATTAAACTGCAATCTATGTTGAAAAAAAATGTTGACTATAAAATTTTCTCCTAATCTACAAATTTTCTACAAAAAATCTACAGATAAACTATAAATCAGTTTACGTATGTATAAAGCAGTATTGTTTTGAAGGGTATCTACAAAAGTACTACATTTACTACAATTACACTACAATCTATGTTGAAAAAAAATGTTGACTACAAAATTTTCTCTTTATCTACAAAATTTCTACAAATAAACTACAAATCAGTTTAAGTATTGTATAAAGTTGTATTGTTTTTAAGGGTATCTATAAAATTACTACAATTAAACTATAATCTATGTTGAAAAAATATATTGACTACAAAATTTTCTCTTCATCTACAAAATTTCACAAAAAAAAATTACAAATAAACCAACCTTTCTTATTTCATCTTCATCCTTGTCAAAGGCCCATGATTACTCCTTAATGAAATCTTCAGGGTTGTATATGTACCAAATTGGTGTTGGCCACAGCCACCGCCAGTATTTGGCGTTATTATTGTATGGGATTTACAATGGGTTTCATATTGAATCTCTTTGGCTAAAAATCTAATTATAAAAAATGGGTCTCATCTCTGTATTTTTTTGAGAAGAAGAAGGAATGGAGAAGAGAAAGAAATGGGAGGGGGAAAACAGTGCTGGTCAGATCTTGGGAATTAAGGGGAGAGAGAAACGTGGGATATATGGACACCTTTAATTAAGGAGTAAAAAGCTGCCAATTAATTATGCCTCTAAATTAATTATGGTATACAAATGATAATTTGGTATGCTGAAATGTAATTAACTCAAACCTTAAACATTGAGGGTAATAAGGTTTCATATGTGGTATAGGAAGGTAAAAATCCCTAAATGAAAGAGTGTAGCTTGAGGTAGTTTAAAAAGATCATACAATCTTTCTGATTTATAGCCTGTTTGGCCAAGTTTCTAAAATCAAATTATTTTGAGAAGTGTTTTTTTTTTGTACTTTTTGTCAGAAGCAGTTTGTGGTTTGGCTAATTAATTTGAAAAGCACTTCTAAGCAGCAATTAGCGTTTGACCAAGTGTTTTAAAAGTGTTTCTAAGTATATTTTTCTTAGAAGTGCTTTTAAAAAGGCACTTTTACAAATAAGCTACTTTTTATGCTTTTTCAAAACTGATTTTGCATATGTTCAAGCATTTTTTCTTTCCTTCTAAAAGCTTGACCAAACACTTCAACTCTAAAAAAAAAAGCACTTTTTTCGAAAGAAAAAAAAAGTGTTTTTGCCCTTGAAAATGCTTGGCCGGCCAAACAGGCTGTTATATAATTAGTTTGGATTGGTAGATTGATATTTATGTTTGATATTTGTTAGGAGCCTTTTTTAGTCTGTTTTAGAGATCTGAAGGTTAATAAAAAATATAGAGAACCTGTAATGTTAAAGAATGGGAAAGTAACGAGTATTAGAATGTTATGAGTTCACGTAGAACGAAATGGATAATGATGATCCATATAGTCGAGTTTAATTGCTTTAATTGTTATGAGCAGTTTCTTTTTTATTGTCCTGTACACTTTTGAAGATGGTAGAATAAAGCACATTATTTGAATTCATATAGTTAATTCTTACTTGCTTCGGATTGAGGGTAATTATCACCTTGACCAACACAAAGATGATAAGATTACGACATTGATGTTGCCATTTGAGCAAACAGTTTTCCACTAATCTAGGATTATTTAAATCTCTTAAATGACCGGTTCAAAATAGGGGTGTCCATCGGTCGGTACGGTATTTAGATATTTCGGTTCGATATTTTTGGTATTCGATTTCTGAAAATGCTATACTAAGACCGTACCTAATTAAATTCAGAATGGTTCGATTTTTTCCCTTTAGGTTTCGGTTGATTCGGTTCGGTATCGGTTGATTCGGTTTGAATATTTTTTTTTTTGGTAACTAAATCTTTATTCACCAAAAAAATAGTGTACAGCTCAAGAGAAACAAAAAACATAATCACATCACTGGGTTAGACATAGTCCTAACCTTCAGTACTACCTTTTCCTATCTTTTACTATCTTTTCCTATCTTTTCCTATCTTTTATGTGCACTATTTCATCAAGCTACATTTTCTCATGAGTAGTAATTCATATTCTGCAGCTTCTTCCTTATCTTCACGTTCATACTCGCCTTAACAAAGATCTCTTGTATAATCACTCTTACAATCTGCTTCGCTGGCCTTTGTTTCTGTTGGAATACTCTCATATTCCTTTCTTGCCATATCTGATACACACTTCCAGCTATTGTCATCCTATATACTTCATCAGTCACATTCCTCCTGTTATGGTGCAGTATAGCCAATTTTATCTCATCATCCCATTTCATAGGTTGTCTTAGGATTCCCTGCCATTGTAGCAATTTTTGCCAAACTTCTCTCGACATCTTGCATTCATAAAATAGATGTGCAATACTTTCATCAACAACTCCACACATAGGGCAGGTTGCATCTTGTATTACTCCCCACTTCTTTAATCTATCTCTTGTGTATAATCTTTTATGTGCTGCCAATAATAGTATGAATTGCCATTTAGGAGCACTCTGATTGTTACACACCAATTTCCTCCATTCCACCTTCGGTATATCTCCCATCAGCTTCTTATACATGTCTTTTGTTGAGAATTGCTCTATACTGTTAAACTCTTCCATTGTCATTCCAGCTTGTTCAACATATCTGTGAGCCTTTAATATTTTTTGTACTATCCAAGAAGCTTGTGTACACTTAGCTTCCCAAACGTGTCTCGTTTTCCCATAGTATGCATGAAGCCATTTTACCCACATTTTGTCCTTCTTCTTACACACGTTCGAGAGCTATTTACATACTGCAGCTCTGTTCCAGATTTCTACATCAACAAAGTTCACTCCACCTGCAGTTTTGGGTTGGCACAATGTCTCCCAGGCAACCAATGCTTTGTTTGTTCCATTTGCCTCTCCTCTCCATAAGAATTTTCTGCAGATTGCCACCACCTCCTTAATACTCTTCTTCGGCATAATGAAAGCTTGGGACCAGAATGTCTGGATTGAGAATAGCACACTTTTAATCAACGTAACTCTCCCAGCATACGATAAGAACTTTGATGTCCAAGTTGTGATTCTGCCTATCATCTTGTCTAACAAAGGCTGACACTGAGCAATGGCCAGCCTCTTTGAGCTCAAGGGAACACCTAGATACCTAAAAGGCAATTCACCTTTAGGGAATCCAAGCACTTGCAATATCTGTTGTTGTAGCACTTGGTTCATTCCACCACAATATACTGCACTTTTGCTAGCATTTGCAATCAGCCCTGATGCCTCTGAGAACTCCTTAAAACATGTGTACAGCAGTTGTACAGACTCTTTATCCCCTTTGCAAAACAGCAGTAGATCGTCTGCAAATCCCAGCTGAGTAATCTTTGTTTTAGCACACTTCGGATGAAACTTGAATGCAGAATTCTTGGCCATCTTCTTCAGCAACCTGCTTAGATATTCCATGGCAATAACAAACAAGTAAGGTGACATGGGATCCCCTTATCGAAGCCCTCTTTTTGCATCAAATGGTTTACTAGGTTTCCCATTAATATTAATTGAATACGAGACTGTCCTCAGGCAGCTCATTATCCAACTAATAAACTTAGTAGGAAACTGCAGTCCATATAATATTTGCTCAATATAAATTCATTCCACCGAGTCGTAAGCTTTTTGCATATCAATTTTTATCATACACCTAGGCGATATGTTTTTCCTTCCATACCCCTTTATGAGTTCATGGCTTAGGATGATATTATCACTTATGATTCTTCCTGGAACAAAGGCAGACTGGCTTTGATCAATCAAGTCAGACATGACCACCTGTAGCCTCTTTGTAATAATCTTTGAGATGATTTTATATACCACTGTGCAGCAAGATATGGGTCTAAATTCTTTTATTGTTAATGGATTCCTGACCTTTGGAATAAGTGTAACAGCTGTGCAGTTTATAGGCTTGAACATTTCTCCAGTTTGAAAAAAATCCAATACAGCATTAGTAATATCATCTCCAACTATCCCCCAGCTTTTCTTGAAAAAAAAAGAATTAAATCCATCATACCCTGGAGCTTTTTGATCATCAATTTCTCTCAAGGCATTATACACTTCTTCCTTTGTAACTTCCTCTATCAATTTCAGTTGTTGCTCTCTTCTTACCTTGTTTCCTTCTTCCATAACATCTTGTTGGATTACCGGTAACTCCTTTGTGGCTGTTCCCAGTAGTGTCTGATAAAACTTGACAATCTCCAGTTCCACTTCCTTTTCATTCTGTGCTATATGTCCATCAAGAGTGTTTAGTCTTTGAATTTGATTTTGGGCAGTTCTATTCTTCATACACGCATGAAAATAAGCATTATTGGCATCTCCTAATTGCAGCCATTTCACTCTTGATTTTTGCTTGAATATGCTCTCTTCTATTTCCACCCATTTCTCTAACTGTTGCTTTATTTCTTTTTCTTCATCTGCCAGCTCCTCCTGCTTCCTATAGTTTCTTGTTTCAACCTGCAAGTCTATCAGTGCTTGTCTATAATAATTCACCTTCTCTGTCACCTCTGAGAATTCTTTACAGTTTAGTGTTTTAAGTTCTTGTTTCACTTGCTTCAATTTGTACCAGACTGTTTCCATTCCCTTACTATGCTGCCTACTGCCCCATGTCTTCTTCACCAGTGTTATAAACTCTGGATGTTTAGCCAAGTGATTAAAAAATTTAAATGGCTTGGCCCCTTTACTTCCCCTTCCTCCTATTTCAACAACAAGAGGTGTATGGTCTGAGAAATATGGATCAAGTGTTGTCACCTCCACATGAGCCCATTTATTCATCCATTCACTATTAGCAAGACCCCAATCAATCTTACTGTGTACATGGCTGTTAGTCCATGTATATCTTCTACCATTCATTTTCAATTCCACCATATTAGAATCTATCATAAACTTCTTAAAATCAGATACTTCATATTCTTGCACTATGCTCCCTTGGACTCTATCTGTATGTTGTGGTATAGTATTATAATCTCCCATTGCTATCCATGCTTCCTTCTGAGTGATTGCTATTTTTGTTAATTCATCCCATAATGTTCTTCTAGCTACCACAGTATGCAATCCATACACCACTGTTAATTGGAAATCTACATTCAAGTTACACATCTTCACAACCCCATGAATAAGTTGTGTGGATGTATATGTCTCAGTAAACACTTCTTCCGTTGGATTCCATAATATCCAAATTCTGCCCCTTTCATTTGCATCATAATTTGAACACCAATGCCATCCTGCATCAATCCACCTTATTATTTGTTCAGCATACTTCCTTTGCACCCTATGTTCTAATATTGCAATTAATGCTATATTATTCTTCTTTATAAACTTTTCCAACTCAGCCTGTTTATAAACTTTATTCAGGCCCCGCACATTCCATGTAACAATCTTTAGCATTTAGAATCAGGAGGATCACTCACCTTCTCTCCTTGACTACACTGTCCACATTCTACATTCACCCCTTTATCCATTAGCATTTGTTGTTGTTTACTTCCAAGAGAGCTGAAAGTATTGGTAACTGCCAATTTGTCTTGTCTAATTGTAACCTGCCCATTTTTACTTGCTGACTTTCCTCTAACTTCTGTCCATTGTCCCCTTTGTTCCTGCTGTTGTTTATCTGCCTTTTTCATCATCTGTTTCCCCTGTTCAATTTCAGCCACATTATCTTTCTGATGAACTTCCTCATTCTTCTTTTGCCATATAGTCCTTTGTTTTCCCATTCTTCCTTGTTCAGGCTGTATAGCTAATCTCTGCCCCTTTTCTTGACATTTATGTCCAATTTTCAGACATGTTGGACAGTAAATAGGCTTCCAGTCATATTTTATTTCCTGCTCAAATATTTTTCCCATAGGATCTCTTGCTTTTATCATGTCTGGCAGCTGCTTCGTAACATCCATCTCCACAAGCATCCTTGCATATGAAACCCTGTCCACATTTGTTGTGCATTCATCAGCATAGACAGGTCTCCCTAACACATTACCTATCCTGCTTAGGGAGTCCATACTCCAGCAATTCAGCGGTAAATTAGGCATCCTAATCCACAGTGGAATCGTTCTTAACACTTCCTTGTTAAAGTCAAAACCAGCTTCCCAAATTTTCACAATTACTAGCCTATTGTTCATTGTGTGAGGGCCTGAGAATAACACCTCATCCCTGTCTTCAATACTTCCAAATTTCACCAGAAAAAAGCCTTCATTATGATAATACACTTTAGGGTTCGCTGTATAGTTCCAATTATTCGCAATGAATCTCTCAACTGCTGCTATAGTAGGTGAATTTCCAACTACGTACATTATTAATGCTTGCTTCCACTTTCCAGTTTCTCTATCAAGTTCCTCTTGCTGCAATTGAGCCACCACTTCACCTTCAACTATAGTCGGTGCTATATACTTCAATTCCATACCTCTAGCTGCAAATTTGTTGCCATCAAACAATGTTGCCCATGTTTGCGTCTTCTCTGCTACTTGATTTTCAACAATTTCACTTTGTTTTTGTGCACTCTCAATCACCCCACCCTTCCTCCCTAGTTCATTCGATTTCCCCAAATCTGTGACTGTAATTCCTACCTTCTCAGTCACTGTGTTACTCTCAATTGTTTCGATTCTTACTTTCCCGTTCAAGTTAGCAGTTGTTGTTTGTTGGATCTATACCTGCATTGGTGTACTCACCGGAGTGTTGCTATCTTTCCTTTGCCCTGTATCCTGTGATGGCGTAATAGCTCTATTCCGCTGAATTTCTTCCTCTACGCCTATGGCTTCCTTCATTAATTCCGCTACATTCTTCCCTGCTACTTTGTTCACCTTCGCCGGCCTTCCTCTAGGAATTTTTTGATCCCTGTGCACGTTAGTTCACCCTATCATACGCCCAGAGAGAAAATGTTTTTAAGAGCGTGCAATTACCGCTGAATATTAACTAGTGCATAGAGTCATAGACTGTAATATTCGTAATTAATATACTCAAAAGTACAAAACTGAAAACGTTTGTTGACAAAAGTTTTGTCCAAAACAAGCAAATATCAACCCAGAGAGAAAACTATACATAAAGGAATAAATTTGATTAATAGAAATATCTTATTACTTACTTAGAATTAATTGATGAACTTAGAGAATAAAGGAAAGTATTTTTTTGATTTTTTATTTATGTTATAATTAATAATATGTGTATTGTGTTATAAAATATATATTTCGGTATGGTATCGGTATTTCATTTTAAAATACCAAATACTATACCTAATACTAATTTTTTTTTAAAAAAAAAAAATTAAACCAAATACTATACCGAATACCAAAATTTTCGGTTTCGATACGGTAATTCGATTTTGGGAGGATTCGGATGAAGTGGTGGGAGGTATTCCACACACTGAGAAGCTATTCATAGGAGGTGATTTTAATGGCCATATTGGGGAGTCAGCCAAGGGATATGGGGATGTGCACGGTGGGTTCGGTTTTGGAGTTAGGAACGAGGGCGATACCTTGTTATTGGACTTCTCCAAAGCATTTGATTTGTTAGTTGCTAATTCGTGCTTTTAGAAGAGAGAGGATCACTTGGTCACGTTTCGGAGTACGGTGGCCAGGTCTCATATTGATTACCTTCTTTGCAGGAAGAGTGATAGAGGCTTATGCACTGATTTCAAGGCTATACTGAGTGAGTGGATTTCGACCCAACATAGGCTCTTCGTACTGGAGTTGGAGATAGGAGAGAAAGGAAGGGGAGAGTAGTGTACGGGCAACCTAAGATCAAGTCAAATCAAGTGGGGAACCTTGACTAAGGACAAAACTCAGGTATTAGGGAAGAAGTTGTTGGCTATGGGGGCCTGGAGGAGTAGTGGGGACGCTAGTTGTATTTGGACCACGACTGCGGACTGCATTAGGGAAGCTGCTAGAGAGGTGCTAGGGGGCACGAAGTGCGACTCGGGGGGCCACAAAGGGGAGTGGTGATGGAATAGAGAGGTTCAAGGAGAAGTAGAAGCCAAAAAAGCAGCATATGTGAAACTAATGAAGAACGCCGATGAGGAGGAGAGGATGAAGAATATGAAGTTTTATAAAAAGGCTAAGAAAGAGGTGAAGTTAGCGGTCACGGTTGCCAAGACTGCAGAATTTGAGCGCTTGTATGAGGAGCTAGGGGGCAGAGGCGGTGACAAGAAACTGTTCTGATTAGCCAAGGCTATAGAGAGAAAGGCTCGGGACCTGGACCAAGTAAGGCGCATCAAAGACGAGGAAGGTAAGGTCTTGGTAGATGAGGCGTGTATTAGGCGCAGATGGTAGACGTTCTTCCATAAGCTCTTGAATAAGGATGGGGATAGGATCATTGAGCTTGGGAAGCTGGAAGACTCGGAAAGCCAGCGTGATTTCGGGTTTTGTAGACATATTAAGGTTGAGGAGGTTATGCGAAAGATGAGTAGGGGTTGGGCGACCAGATCAGACGAGATTCCGATGGAATTTTGGCAGAATGCGGGCCGGTAAGGCTTGAAGTGGCTTACTCATTTGATTAATGTTATTTCTAGGACGAAGAGAATGCTCGAAGAGTGAAGGCGGAGTTTAATAGTCTAGTTGCACAAGAACAAAGGTGATTTCCAGAATTGCAATAACTATAGGGGTATCAAGTTGCTGAGTCACACCACAAAAGTTTGGGAGAGGGTGGTGGAGACGAGGGTGAGAAGGTGTGTGTCTATTTTGGAGAAATGGATTTCATGCCAGGGCGGTCGACTACAGAAGCCATTCATTTGGTAAGGAGGTTGATGGAACAGTATAGGGAGAAGAAGAAGGACTTGCATATAATGTTTATTGACGTTGAAAAAGTGTAAGATAAAGTCCTTAGGAAGGTTTATGGAGATGTTTGGAGATTAGCGATGTTCCATTAGCATACATTAGGGTGATTAAGTACATGTACGATAGAGCTACGACTCGGGTGAGGACCGTGGGATGTGATTCAGACTATTTCCTAGTGGAGATGGGGTTGCATCAAGGATCAGCTCTTAACCCATTTTTATTTGCCCCGACAATAGATGTGTTGACGTGACATATTCAAGGAGAGGTGCCATAGTGTATGTTATTTGCAGATGACATAATGCTGATTGATGAGACGCGTTTTGGGGTTAATGCTAGGCTAGAGGTGTGGAGACGTACCCTGGAGTCTAAAGGTTTCAAGTTGAGCAGGACGAAGACTGAGTACTTGGAGAGTAAGTGTATTGTTGGGGCTCATGAAGCAGAAGTGGACGTGAAGCTGGATACACAAGTTATCCCCGGGAGAGATCGTTTCAAATATCTTGGGTATGTGATACAGGGTTACGGGGAGATCGACGAGGATGTCGCACACCGTATTAGAGCGGGATGGATGAAATGGAGGCTCGCTTATGGCATTTTGTGTGATAAGATTGTGCCACCTAGACTTAAGGTCTATAAAGGTATTTAGACTGGCCATGTTGTATGGAGCTGAGTGTTGGCCAGTCAAGAAATCTCATGTTCAGAAGTTGACATTAACAGAAATGAGGATGTTGAGATGGTTGCGTGGATATATCAGGAGAGATAAGATTAGGAACGAGTATATTAGGGACAAAGTAGGCGTGGCTCCTATAGAAGATAAGTTGGGGGAATCGAGGCTGAGATGGTTCGGGCATGTGAAGAGCAGAGACCATGATGCTCCGGTTAGGAGGTGTGAGAAGTTGACCATAGTGGATCAGATGAGGGGTAGAGAGAGGCCTAAGAAGTACTGGGGTGAGGTGATTAGGCAGGACATGACGCTACTTCAGCTTACCGAAGACATGTCCCTCGATAGGAGGGTGTGGAGGTCGAGGATTTGGGTTGTGGGTTGACAGACAGTGTGGAGTTTCGTTTAGGCATCCCAATAGCAGTAGTACTAGTCTTGTATTTTGCTATGTCTAGCCTAACATGTCATTATTGTGTCATTATTTTTAGTAAGACTGAATTTATTTTTAGTGTCATATTTTTAGATATCTGTTATTGCACGTATCTCCATTTGTGACCATGTCTAATTACCTGGTTGTTGCTACTGTCTGTTTATTGCTTCATTTTCACTTCTTTTGAGCCGAGAATCTTTCAAAAATAGTCTCTCTACCTTTATTAGGTAGGGGTAAAGTATGCATACCTTCCCAGATCCCACTCATAAAATTTTACTGGACTTGTTGTTATTGTTGTTGTTGGTACGGTAATTCGGTATTTACCAAATTATGCACGGCCTACTTCAAAGCACGAGGACTTTAGTTTTCTTGTTGAAATGTTTCGTCATTATTCGTGTTAAAAGAATCCTATGTAAAGTAGTACCCGTTTGTAGTCTTTTACAAAGTTTCAAAGAAAAATGTCCGATTAATAAAGAATATATATTGGTTACAAGAGGTGAGGATGTTTTAATATGACATCAATGATAAATGTCCGATTGATACATATAAGGGTGGCATGTGGGTCGGTCCCGGGCCGGTCGCAATTTAAACGGGCTTCGCGATCCCGGTTTTGGTGGTCCTTTTGTAGGAACCGGCCCGGGACCGGGCCCACGAACTAATGGTCCCATGCTAAGTGGGCCCGCTCCCGGGCCCAAGTGGTCCCAACTGATATTTTTTTTAATTTTTTTCAGAAGTTAGAGAAAAAAAGATGGTAATAAAAATATCTAAGGCAATTCCTTGTAAATTATATCATAGAATTGTGACCTAAATTTTTTAATTCAAATTTAAAGACAAAATTATTGTAAAGAGATATTCAAAGCAATGCGTTATAATTTTATTATAGCATTAAAAAAACATGACAATATCTTTCTTAGTTTTCCTCCCCCTATGGAATGAGCACAACAAGGTGCTAATACCACCATTGAGAAGAAAAAGAAACTAATCAAGATGTGCCAAAATACAAGTTACATAATACATACTAATTTTTGTTCATACAAGTTACATGGTATCTCTTACAAACTTCATAAATTCATTAAGGTTCGGAGGAATTTCCGTTGGCGGTGGCGGAAAAGAAGCTTGGTCATCACTGCTTCCGGGCGAAGCAGAATCCTCCGCAAGTTCAGCTAGCATTTCTTCGTAAGCTTCGTCTACCTCTGTTGTGATTCAGCAAGTATGAGCACGTGATTTTTGTCCTATATGAATTATTCCCATAAATTCAAAACAAATAGTTTCTTTCAGTGTTTGCAATTTTGTGGATTTTCGTGAGATTTTTATTTTGTTAATTATTTGCATTTGTTTGTGCATACTTATGTCATTTTCAATTAACGAAAAATACAAAAATATATTGCATTTGCATTTAGAACTTAATTTACATATTTTAGATTAATTAGTAATTAGGATTTTATAAAAACAAAAAATCACAAAAAAATAGTTTAGTTTGCATTTTTAATTTTAGCTTTGACTTTGAGTAGTTTTTCCGTTAATTTATTGTTAATTAATCGTATTAATTATCACTGTAGGTTTAGTCAGTTTTTTTTTTAGATAATCAGTTCTAGGAATTATTTTTTTGATTTTTATCTAATTTGAAAAAAAAAGGGAAAAAGAAGAGAAAAAGGAAAAAAAAAAGAGAAGAAGGAATTGAAATGAATTGAAGAAATTGGGCCAATTTAGTTTGCATTATTCCAGCCCAAAACATTTACCCTTTGTCTCAAACACCCGCCCAAACGGACCAAACAGACCAGCCCAAACACTATCCGGTCAGCCCCACCTCAAACCCAAACGACACCGTTTCAAGCCAAAGAGATCTGGGCCGTCTAGGTTTTTAGATCCAACGGTGTGGAAGTATGGGTATGGTTAATATATAAATGTCCAAACCCTACCCCCCCCCCCAAGCCATCTCTCTCATCCCACCCCTCATCAGATCACCGCCCTTCCCCGCCCCGCCGTCTGCCGCCCCGGACCGCCGCCGGAAATCGCCTCACTGCGGCGGCCGGCCACCAAATACCACCAAATTTACACCATGAGTTCCTCTCACCCTCCCCATTCCAACCCCCCAATGTACTTCCCTCAAATCCCAGTCAATCCCCTCGAATAGTCAGAACCCTAGGCGGCGCCGCCTCCAAACCTCCTCAAAACTACACCCCACATTCCTCTCACTTCCCTCTTCCCAAACCCCTAATTATTTTCTTTCAAATCATTCCACACCTCCTCGAATTTTAAATCTAAAAGGGAAGAACCCTAGAAATTCAAGGTGTCGATTTCTGCTCCAATTTCTTGAATCCAAGAGTCGATTTGAGGCCCCAAAATAATGCTTCCGTTTGTTCTTGGCAAAGAACAAACGCCTAGCATCATTTTGGGACTCGAATCAAAGTCCAGTAGCTGTCTAAGTTCTACATAGTGAGTTTTCTTTTCTTTCTTTTATTATTTGTATTCTTTGTTTTAAAATCAGTCTCCTGTTAATTCGCTCATCTTTGCAGTATCTTAGTTCTGTAATTTTATTTTCGATTAGTTAGTTTGATAGTTCGATTAATCTTTCCGCCTATTCTTGGATTACCATTACTTGCCAATGTTCGATTTTCTCTTTTCATACTGTTTTGGTTTTGGCTTTGTTCATTTCTTCAGTTTTTGTTAGTTTTAAATCTGGAGTTCAGTGGTTAATTTAGATTCAAGAGTTTTGTTTCATTTGAATTTGGTTTTAGCTGATTGATTTTCAGAAGTGCTGGTTTAACCATGGTTATTTTAGAAGGGTTAGGGTTAGTAGACCAGTGTAAAAGGGGCTAATTTAGTTAGTAATTTTCAGAAGCAAAAAGGGTAATATGGGTAATTCAACATAAGGAATCTGTTAGTAACTGAAAATGGAACTCCCTAGGACCTTCTAGATGGGGTTTTAAGTTGAAATTCAAAAAATAGGTGTAGTGACTTGGGTAGCAAGTCAATAAATAAGAGACTAAATAGTCTAAAAAGTGAAAATAAAAGGGACTAAAAGGCAAAACAAAACCTGCAGGGGTTGCCCTAGTTGCGGGCCTATTAAATGCACCATTTCTTGCCTTAGAAAAAAAAAAAAGGTTTTAGGAGCTGAAAAAAAATCCAGAAAAAGAGCTGCATAAGTTTACTATTTTAGAAAGGTTAGAAGAGCATTATTCTCTGTACCTCCAATACTGAAAATCTGAGAGTGAGATAACTAAGGATTGAAGAGCTGAAAATTCCAAATACACAAGCTAAAAAAAATTCTACTGTTTCATGGATTTCTGGGAGCTAAATAAAGCTAAACTCAGAAACAATTGCAATTTTATGCATTTTGGTTTGAAAATTTGTCTTGGGTCTCTCCTTTGATTCTCATTATTGGTTTAAGTGCTGGAAACTTCAAGACCCTTTGGTTTTTCTGGTTTAAAATGGTCTAAAGAGGTCAAATAGCTGTGATGATCTGCTGAAGTATATCCGCCACTGCTGCTGACTCTCTCTTTTCTCCTGCTTTATTTTTCTATACCCATGTATGCTTTGGATTCGTCACCATATGATGTACAATCATGAACTCCTGTAATGCAAGTTGAAGCTATGATCATTCCTAGTTTCTCTTTGTTTTCTGATTTTATGCAATTGAATCTAATCCCTGTTGTGTTTCAATATTAGCTGTATCTGCATTTCTTTCGTTTTATCAAGTGTGAACTGAAATTCAGGAATGTATAACTGCTTCGAAAACATTTTGGATCCTGTAATATGTGACTTTAGATTGGTACTTTAATTGGGCGGCACTGTTTAGTTTTGGTTCCCCAGTGTAGATTTAGATACATGTGACACTGAATATAGGTCATGATGTTGCTCCCTAGTATATGATTTGGAACTTGTTTTAAAAGCTTCTTCTGTGGGAATTTGTTTGAGCATTCAGGAGATAAGAAATTATCAAATGGAATCTGAGTATGTTTAATGTTTCGTTTCAAATAATGTTGCATTCCTGAATAATAGTTCATGAAGTCATTAATTTGTATTTTTAAGTTCTGTTTCGAGACTGTCTTTAGAGATGTTTTAGCATGATTCATTCGATATTTGTTGAGTTTAAGTTTTACTGGAGCATGCTAATTAGGAAATTAAACCTGGATTGGTGAATCAGATGGTATGTTCATTTAGAAATATGCTAGACAAATCAAGAGGCATGTTACTTGTTCTACTTTCAAGTTATTGAAGGTTCAAGAATTGAATATTGGTTTGGTCAAGTATCTCATTAATTTAGCTGAGTAACATCAAGCAGGTTGCATCATATCATTTTCGTAGAAATGTGGGCTTGAAAGCCGGCCCAAGTCATAAGATCTGCCCCAAAGCTTGGATGCTTGACTTTGAATTTTCTTGGCTCGTTTCATCAAGGATTGGGCTCATCACTAGCCCAAGTCCGAAGGAGTTTTATTCATTACATCTAGCTTGCTTTCCCATTTGGGCTTGTGCTGAGGCCCAAATGTTAGGCAGCTTCTTGTGAACGAAGCTGAATGATTCCTCCTTCCTCTTGGACCGGCTTCAATGAGCTGTTAGCCTAGTTCACTATTGGATCCGATGGTTTAAATGCAGGCGTTGGGCCTTTCAAGTTAGGTGGCAAACTTGAATTAAGGGGTTTTCAATAACAGGGGTCCCCTTGTTTGAGTTTGGACTTGAACTTGAGGCCCAAACTTGCTTGAAGGCTTTAGTAGTAGTCAATTGATAATGCTAATTAATTAAGTTTTTTTTTAGAGACAATCCTTAATAGATAATAATAGTTCATCTTTAGGATGTCCTTTTAAAATAAATCAAGCTGCGCCGCGCCAAACAAAATTCACAAACTGCATGGCCCTCTTCGATTATTTCTTTAAAATACTTAGAACTCGGGACGTGCCATTTAGCAAATTTCCATGGCCTCCCGCAAAGTTAACAACACGTTAGTTGCTTTAGGCGCGTCTTTTAATAATATTACCTTCTTAAACTCGGGTGTGCATTTCATGTGACCCAAATCCAAATCCTAAAACGTTGAATAAAATGTGTTTCGGATTGCGGGTGCATTTCATGTGACGCGATCCAAAGACATGTTTTAAACGACGTTTAATCTTCTTTAAAAATTGAATAAAAGCGGTTAAAAGTTAAAATTTGCACATAGGTTCAAAATGTATTAGAATCAGATAAATAAACCAAATATAGCAGCTGAGCGACCGTGCTAGAACCACGGAACTCGGGAATGCCTAACACCTTCTCCCGGGTTAACAGAATTCCTTACTCGGATTTCTGGTTCGCGACTGTTAAACAGAGCCAAACCTTTTCCTCGATTCGGGATTCAAACCAGTGACTTGGGACACCATAAATCTCCCAAGTGGAGACTCTGAATCTCTTAATAAAATGAATCCCGTTTCGATTATCCTTGAATTGGAAAAACTCCCTTTATTATACCCTTCCGGGGGTGTAGTGAAAAAGGAGGTGTGACAACAGTATCGTAAGTTCTGCGAGCACTTTAAACGAATTACTACTGATTTTAAAGATGAGTGAGAAATTTCAGATTTTAATCGATTACTCCTATAGGCATGCTTTCTAGGTGTTACGAATCTTGTGGTGCAGAGATCTTCTATGCAGGTCATTGATATGATTGGTTTATTTTAGGTCCTATAAGTGGAATTGCCTAATGACAGATGCACGTGCAAAAATGCAGGAAAAATCCTATAGGCATATTATCTACGTGATGTGCAGAATTTTAGCAGTGATTTATTGACATGGTATATATTGCGAAGTGCAGAAAACCTATGAGCATGGTATCTATGTGAAGAATGCAGCATTTTAAAGTTTTAATCCTATAGACATGTTTTCTATGTGAAAATGCAGAATTGAGAGAATATACACCCTATAGGCATGGTATCTACGTGAAAATGCAGAATTGAGAAAGTATACACCCTATTGGCATGGTATCTACGTGAAAATGCAGAATTGAGACAATATACACCTTATAGGCATGGTGTCTACGTGAAAATGCAGTATTGAGACAATATACACCCTATAGGCATGGTATCTACCCCTTTGGCATGCATTTTATCCCATCCCTTTTCACTATACCCCAGTAGTTTTTACAAAGTTCATTACAAAGCTTAATCCAGACTCAAAGTCTAATAATATGAGATAAACCAACTTCCAGGATCGGATTTTTCAAAGCCTTTCTCTTATCTGGGATGTGTCAAAGTTCCGAGGAACTTCAAGAGTTCCAGGCAGTGCTTACACCCCAAATATTATTGCAGAACAGATTATAGTGCAGTGTGGAAGGGCCATCCCTCAAGTGTCCAAGTTCAAAGGGAACTCAAGGTCCCAAGGCAAGGCTCACAGGAGGGGGGCAGGACTTAAGGGCTTAGGAGTAAGTGTAAGTGCAATGAAAAGGAATTAGGGGGGAGCCAGGGCAGGCTGGTGGTCATGCCTAGCACCTGAGCTACTGGCACACCCCTAACCAGCTTGTCAGCTTAAAAATTAGAGAGTTAGGACCCTTTGAGGGTCAGGTTCAGCCATGGACCGCAATTTAGAGGCTGCCAGGCTATACCTTAACTCTATACACATAAGGGAATGGGGGTATGGGAGATTGAAAGAGGCTGGGATCCAAAGGACCCAGTCTTAATCCATGACAACAACTTTGTATTTGCCATGTCTTAAACTACAGCCCAAGCACATAAAGGGGAATGGGGATAGGGATTCATTGCAGTAACAGATAGCCAAACATAAGTAATCATTTTAAAACTGAACTCTATAAAGCAGTAAATTAGGCATGGGCATAAAAGCTTGTAAGTAAACACATTGGATTTTGATGCTTGAATCAAAAGTAGGACATACCCGTTCAGAAGAGCAAGTAGGAAGAAACAGTAGATATAGGGAAGCCAAATTGCAATCAAGAAGCAAGAGTGTAAGTTTTAGAAGAGAGTTGTGATGATTAAAATCGTGTTTGTGTTAATGAAAGAGCAGGGTATTTATTATTGCAAACAGGTGTAGCAAATAAGGCAAGAATCATAGTTTAGTAATAATTAAGGAACTATGTACCAATTAAAATCAATCAGCCTATAGACTTCCTTTAATTAAGGAGTCCAAATTCAAACGGTAATGGGCAGAAGTTATTTAAGGAAGGAAATCAAGTAAATACCTCGTGTAAGGTAGACAAATAAGGGTAAATACATGGTGGTACTTGATTTGTAAAACAAGGAAAGGGCCAGTAAAATAACCAGTAAAGAATCCCATTGAAAGCCTTGCTCGAGTCAGAAAAGAGGTAAAAGGAAAGTTTTAATTTAGGGAAAAATCAGTAACAATCAAATAAGCAACATTAAAGGAATTCAGAATCAATTAACAGTTGGCAAGACCTTTGAAAGAGAAGCTCTCGTATAAAACACATAGACATGTCAAGCAAGAGGGTTTCAAAATCACAAACGCAGAAAAAGGTTCAAATTCAATTCATAAACTCGAAGTGAGTCTGAGAGTTCAAGGTTTCAAAGTAGAACCCTTGTCCAAACATAAAACCAAATTTAGCCAAAGAAAACCCCCAAATCCTAGGGTTTTTAAACTCGAATTTGATACAGAGATGAAGAGGCAAACTATCGAGATGAGCTCAGAGACCTTTTCAGAGTCTCATGAGAAGCATACAAGCACAATAGCAAGTAGAACATAGGAACCAGTACAGGAAACAAGTTTCAAGAAAGCTTGAAAATTAAATGAGTTCAGGTAGTGTAAACTTAAAGAAACAGTCGATGAAACACATCTAGAAAGAATCCAGGCGAAGTCCGGTAAAGGCAAACAAAGGATCAAAACTCAGTAGGAAAATACAGTAGAGGAACACATAAGATAGACATGAGAGAGCATGGTGAAAAACCAGTATGAGATAGAACGGAGCATAATAAAATAAATTTCATAACAAGGCAAATATAAGAATACACAAAAGGCATGTGAGTCAGAAAAGAGCCAGTAAGAACATAGCAGGGATCGATTCACACCAAGAAAAGAGAAGAAGAAGAGTCAGAAACAATTTAAGGACTTTCCAGAAACCCTAAACGAAAAGAAGTGCTTTTTGAAAGAAAATCGAAAAAAAAAGGTTTAAGAAACTTAAGCAACAGTGCAAACATGTAACAGATCTAAAATAATCGGAGAGAACCTCGATATTTAGGGTTCAGATGAACCTTAGAGATGAGAAAGGCTTCGAAAATACCCGATCTAAGTCGGATAATGTCATAAACAGGCTCAAAAGACCAAGAGCCACCGGAGCAAGGCCGGAGATGGCCGGAGTCTTCGAATCAGTGAAGGCCTGGGTGAAGACCCTCGAGGTCTGGCCTCGATCCTTCGAACAACAGGCATGCAGGAGCCATAGGAGGTGGGTATAGGTTGTCCATGGCCTGAGAAGCCATGGACGCCGGTGAAAACATGATGGAACAAGGTAGGGGAGGCTAGGGTTCCAGGGAGCCTTGAGAGAATTTGGGAGTTCAAGGGCGGCTGAAGGAGGAAAATGAATTAGGGTTAGGGGTCGTCTGTGAATTAAAAAGGAAATAATCAATCTGAGCCGTTGATTCCGGTCGGTTTTTTATGGATTGGGTCGGTTTAAAATTTGGTCTGGTTGCGATTGGGCTCAATTGTGGTTAAAATTTAAATTGCAAAGGGGTTATAATTGAAATGGACGAGGCTAAATGTTAAACAGTCATTTCTTCCCTTTTTATTTTAAAAATAGTTAAAATAATTTTCAAAACCAGTTAAAAGCACTAAATTGATTAATAATCATATAAATATTAATTAAAAGTACTGGGAGCAATTTTGTAATTGCAAAATACTGTCAATTGGAAAACAGGCTATAATCGCAATTATAGCAATTTAGCCTTTAAAATACCAAATAAATTTTATAAAAATGTGCAAAAAATCACATTAATTATATCTTGGTGTAAATATGAAATAAAAATAAATTATTCATCAAAAAATGATAGTCCGGAAATAATTATTGAATTTTGTACTATTAAAATAGACAATAAATTGATTTTAAAAACCTTTAAAATAAGGGAAAGATACCAAAACTCTTGGGCATGCTTATATATGCATGTACATACTATTTTGAGAACATCTTGAGTATATAAAATACATAGGGAAAAATTGGGTATCAATAGGGAACACTCCCACAAGATAAAAAAGAAGCCAAGAAGCTTCGAATACAAGCAGCCAGGTACTGCCTCATAAACCACGACCTTTACAAAAGGACGTTCGATGGTCCCTTGGCCAAATACCTCGGACCAAATCAAACAAGGCGTGTGCTCGAAGAGGTACATGCGGGCCACAACGGCGCCCATACAGGTAACCGAGCCCTCGTCAGATGTCTTATTTGTGCAGGATACTACTGGCCCACTATGAAAAAGGAGGCCGCAGACTACGTCAAGAAATGTGAGCAATGCCAAAAATACGCCCCTATGATACACCAGGCGGGCGAACTACTGCACTCCGTCACGTCTGCATGGCCGTTCATAAAATGGGGGATGGATATTGTCGGACCCCTCCCAGCAGGGCGAGGTAAGATGCGCTTCCTTTTGGTTTTAACTGATTACTTTTCCAAATGGGTGGAAACAGGTGCGTTTGCTCAAATACGCGAACAGGAAGTCATCGCGTTCATCTGGAAAAACATCATATGCCGATTCGGCATCCCCAAAGAAATTAGTTGCGACAACGGACCTCAGTTCACTAGGAAAAAGACGACTGAGTTCTTCGAAAAAAGGCATATCAAGCGAATACTCTCCACACCATATCACCCCGCAGGAAACAATCAAGTAGAATCCTCCAACAAGATAATATTAAATATATTAAAAAAAAAGCTCGAGGACGCCAAAGGGCTATGGCCGGAACTGGTACCTAAAGTGTTATGGGCCTACCGCATAATGCCAAAAACCAGCACAGGTGAGACGCCGTATTCACTGGTCTACGGTATCGACGCAGTCATACCCGTCGAGATCGGAGAACCCAGCCTGAGGTACTCCGATGAGAGTGGGTCGAGCAACGACGAGAACAGAATACAAGACCTGGACGAGGTTGAAGAACGAAGGACATGGCTCATAAGAATGATAGCCCAAAAACAACAAGCAGAAAGGTATTACAACAAGAAGGCCAAAGTACGACCACTCAAAGTCGGGGACTATGTCCTCAAAGCCAGAACACAGGCAACAAAAGACTCGAACGAAGGAAAATTGGGAACGAATTGGGACGGGCCATATAAAATCACAGCAGCAGCAAGCAAAGGAGCGTTCCAGTTGGAAACAATGGAGTGAAAACTGCTACAAAACAACTGGAATGTCGCCCACCTCAAATATTTCCACTTCTAAGAAATGACGCCATCTAGGTTACACTCTTTTTCGCTCACCCGAGTTTTGTCCCAATCGGGTTTTCTCGGGGAGGTTTTTAATGAGGCGACAAGGGAGACGCCTTAATGTTCAAAGTATAATTCATTGCCCAGCCTGCCGATAGCATCCTCAGGCCGAGCAATGAAGGGACTAGATACAAGGATATTACACCGTTGAATGTATGAAATCGATATGTATCTCCAATATACGAATGAAATTACTCCAATAACTGTATGAAATCGACAAGTATCTCCAATGTATGAATGAAACAGGCACATAAAACACCCCATGGCTAAGGCCATCGCCACGAAAGAGTTCGACTTCACTCGAACCACGACAGGTTAACATTTCGACACAGTCGAAATAACACCCATGACCAAGGCCATCGCCACGAAAGATTTTGACTTCACTAGAACCCCGATGGGTTAACATTTCAACACAGTCGAAATAACACCCATGGCTAAGGCCATTGCCACGAAAGAGTTCTACTTCACTCGAACCACGACGGGCTAACATTTCGACACCGTCGAAATAACTCCCCGTGGCTAAGGCCATCATCAAAGAAAAGAGTTCGACATTGGTAAACTACGACGAGATACTACTTCGGCATCAGCTTGAAAGTAACATCCCTACGATCAAGGCCGTTGCTAACAAAAAAAGTTCATATTAAACTCACAACACAATGGGGTTAACATTTCAACAAAGATTCGGAATAACATGACTATGGCAAAGGTCATCGTCGAATAAACCAAAAAAAGGAAACAACTGTACACGACCAAAATAATTTTCAATACAGCAAATATATTACAAAGTGCTTATTTTTTTTACAACGGGCTCAAAGATGCCCTCACAAAAATGGCGAAGAAAAAGTAAATACAACTGGATACTACGCCACAGCATTCCCTGTGGCATACACCTCCTCGTACCAAGAATCAGAGGCAAGTTTGTCCACATTATCAGAATTAATATCATCCCCGCCAGGTGTGATAGGGTCATACTCGCATGCCTCACGAGCTACACGGGCCTTGGCATGCACATCCCGAAGCTCTGCCTCGGATGCCCTCCCGTGAGCATGGAGAGCCTTATACACATTGATCCGGGCTTCGGCGTGAACCCACAGTTCATACAAATGGCGAGGCACGACAGGATCAGCCGATGCATGGGATGTAGAGGGTTGTGACTGACGTAGCACGTCCTCCGTTCTCAAAGAAGCCACTTGTTCATTTAACGCGGACAATTCTGCCTCTAAATCTTGAATACGCCCCTCAAGTCCCGCTACCTTAAGCGCAGACGCCTCCACCTCCTTGTCCCGCTCCAATTTAAAAACACGGAGGTCATCTTCTAAAGCAGCTGCCTCAGAGACGGCAGTGGCCCTATTCCTTTCGGCGTGGGCCAATCCATCAGCATTTGCGCTCAATTCACTCTTAAGGTCAACGTCCTCCGCTGCCTTCGTGTCTAGTTCGGCAGTTAAATAGGCCACATTTGCTTGGAGGCCGGTATTTTCGGCCATCACTCCCTTGTTTAGCTCATGCTCATCTTCCCTGACCTTAAGGGCCGCCTCAAGCTCACTACAACGGGCAATGGCCTTCATAAGGTCCCCATCTCGCTCTTTCAACTCTTCGACCTTACGCGCCAGTTGATCCTCCCTCTGCTTAAGCCCATCGCGCAACAGCTGAAAGTCGCGATCTTGAGTGAAGATATCGGCCATCGCACGATGCTTGGTGCGATATTCTCGATACTTAGAGGATATCTTCCCATAGATGTCGTCCTCCTCCTTTCCTGACGCTCGCACTCGATCTCCATGATGAGGGTCTAATGTGAAAAATAAAGTTAGAACAAAAGGATAGGCCAAGAATAGTAAAACAGATCCAATAACGTAAAGAAAAGAGAGGCATTTACCCGTAGAGCCATGCCGGAAACGCTCCGTGACAACTCCACATCACTCATCGCTCTGAGTGCCTCACTCTCAGGAGTAGCACATAAGGGGGCAAAAACAGACGCCACCTGGTCACAGTTCGACAGCAAGTCGTAGTCCCCGGGGACGACTATGTGTCACTCAGAACCCTCCGTTCTAACCTCCACGCAAGTGTGACACTCCAAAAATTCTCGAACATCCCCTGGCTCGACGTCCGAACCGAGTCGTCGCCCTCGGTGCGTAAGTCCCCTCCGATAGTAGATGATATGCCACCCTCAGCGGAACGCACAGACCCCCCTCCTTGGTATACTCCTCCTTCCTGGGGAGACCTCCCCGCCAAAATAGCGTCCGCCATAAATGCGGGCATAGGTGCCGTCTTCGACGCACCCGTCCTACTCTTACCAGTATCAGCAGCCACCCATTTACCGAGCTCTACCCTCCTCTTTTTTCTCAACGGAGGTTCATCCCCATAAGAGGACTCATCCACGAGGTGATAGACCGGTAAAGAGGAGGTCTCTTCCCTCACAACCATATCACGAGAGGAGTCTCTCGCTTGCACCGGCTGAGCACGACCCTCTTGGATGGATTCGTCCAAAGTAAATTGCATTCCCGCCGAGGCGATCGCCTGGCAAAATGCAGGGACTGGGTCCCTCTGCCTAGAAGCTCCGCAGCCTGTCATCACAAGGAGTCGTATCAATAGATAATGGCAAATAGCCGAAGAGCGGTACAGAGGAAAACACTTACCAGATGAGACCTTCGGCCCAAAAAATTTCACAAAAGCAGGCCAGTCTCGGGTCTCCACTGCGTGAAGCAGTAAACGGGCTACCCAGTCCCTTATACCGGCAATGGGACGGGATGCACGCCCCATAGCTGCAAAAGAAAGCCGCAAATAAATACTAAGTTGAACACAACAAAGACAAAAGAGAGAGTAAACAAGCTGCGACACCTACGATTATCATTCCACCGCTCCGGGAATCCAGCGAGGTCCGATACAATGTGTTCAGTTCTGACGAAGAAATACTTGTGCCAAAACTTACGGTTTGCCCGGTCATCAGTTCCAACCACCAGCCTTTTGGTCCCACGGTGCCTCAAATGTACCATAGTACCCCTATGAAAACTAGGGGAAAACAAATGCAAGAGGTAGTGGATGTCAATTTCGCACCCCGCCAACTCCGCGTATTTTGTCAACACCAAAAATATTTTATACGTGTACGGAGAAAGCTGCGCCGGGCAAACCTGATAAAACCGACAGAATTCTTCCGCTAACGGGAGAAGGGGGAAGGAATGACCAATTACAAAGGGGTATTCGTAAAAAGCACAATACCCCGGTCTATGGACCTCCACGAAATCCCTCCCCGCCGGAACCATCTCGACTTGAGAAGGAATGCTATACTTAGTGCGGAGGGCATCTATATGGGCCTGCTCGATTTCAGACACTACCGGAATGGGAGTAGGAGCAGGATCTTTAAGAAAGTCACTTCGAGACATAGGGTGTCTCGGTAACAACTCATCTACGGTGGGAAAGTTGTCCCCCTCCCCCGCCATCGTGTCCTCACTACCAGAAGGGAACGCCATGGATAACGGGGTGTCGACAGAAATCCCTTCATGTGACCCGTGTGTTCTAGGCATATTTACGGCGGAAATGTATTAACGAGACAAAAGAAACCAAGAACAATGAACGGAAGAGAGAAAGTTAAGAAATCAAAAAAACAAAGCTAAAGATACGAGAAGGAATAACCAGAGGAGAAATGACCAAGAGTTTTTGAAAAAATAAACCCTTTACCTATTTATAGGGTTGGGTGTAGGGGTGGGCGTTCGGGCAGTTCGGATTGCATATGAAATTTTGGTTTGGATTTTCAGTTTTCGGATTGACGAAATGACAATCCAAATCCAATCCAAATAAGTTCGGATTGGATCGGATTTTTTAAGTTCGGTTTTGGATTAATCGGTTTGGATATTTTGGATTTTCGGTTTTGAGCTTATAAGTTGAGATGTTTCTTCTTTATATAAAAAATATCCAAATGAAGTACTCATGTTAAATTGCCTGAAAAGTTCTTCATTCTCCGCAATCATCCAAATGAAATATTAAAATAATGAAATTATTATATAAAAGAATAAAAAAATACAATAGAGACATTAATACGACAGATAAGAAGTAGAAATAGTAAAACCATGTCCATATAGAAAGTATTCTCATAATAACTTAGTAATTAATATTGAATATATATGATAATGTCTAATGGGTAAGATATTGAACTTACTGCTATTGACGTATGGATAATGGACTAAATATAAAGTATAAAAATTTCGGATTTTCGGATATCCAAAAATTCGAAGTACCAAATCCAATATCCAATCCGAAATCCAAAAATTTTAAAAGTTAAACCCATAATCCAATCCGTAATCCGAAAATCCAAACTAAAAATCCAAGAAATTCGGATTTCGGTTTGGATTTCGGGTTTGCCCAAAGTATGCCCACCCCTAGTTGGGTGGCACCAGAATCGAAGCGAAAGGCTACCCATGGCACCAAAATCGAAGCGACAAACCCTCAGTCTCTGTCTCGGGAAAACGCGTAATGATGACGCACGTGGAAGTGACATCATTTCTGATAGGACACACAACCCAGGATGCCGTGAAGCGCACTGCTCTTCCGTCATTCGTCAAACCATTATTATTCGCAAACCAAATTTCTCCGCAGGTATAGACGATGTCCGCTTATCAAGGACGCGTCGGGCCGCAACCTCGACAAGCGGAGGGACTAACTGTATAGGTCCAAATTTGGACAACCACGACCATCGCTGACTGCGGCGAGGAACGAGGTCCTTACGATATAGCGTCCTTTGGTCGTTATAAAGGGTGACGACCAACAAGTGGTTAAAGCGAACGCATGACGTCTGCAGTAGTGTTAGTGTAGTAGGAGACAGTGGGGATATGCTTTTCGAATATTCTTTGTGTTGTACCTTTTTAAGGTTTGAAAGGGGATTGTCCCTTATAAATAGGAGGAAAACGCTCTGTAAAAGGGGGGAGAAAGTGAATACAAAAAAGACAACTTTGCTTATTGAATACAAATCTGAAATCTTTACATCATCTTATCTTGGTCAATCGCATTCATTACAACATTTTTCCACATTTGAGGTTATCATATTTATGAGTAATCATTTGGTTCTGACATACAAGGAAGCATCGATCATCTTGTCTTTCTCTTACATCATTTAATCTAGATTTTATTATAGTTGGCTGAGATTCACCTCTTCATCTTCATTGATTGATCTAACCAAAAAGGTTTCAATATCTTTTGGTCAAACAGATACAATCATTGTTATAGTTAAATCTTATGCTCAGTTATGTTTGCTTATTCTTATATTCTATCTCAAACCTTGTTCAAAAATGGATAAATTATCTTTGGCTAGGATTTACCTCAAATCTTCTTATTTAATCGGTTCAATAAAAAAGACTAACTCTTTTTGGTCGAACATATATAAAACTCAGTATCTAGAACTTCTTAAGCAGGGGTTAGTTTTAAACAAATTGGGAAAAGGATACAATAAAACATATAGAGGGGGAGGGGGTATATGTGAAAATGCAAATTAAGAGGAAATGACTGTGTATTGTTATAAAATCAGTAGGAGTATCGCCCAAGCAAAAGAATTTTCAAAATATTCCGAATTTGCCCCATAAACACCTATAAATACCCCTACTTGATAGCTGTTGATACTCGCACAGTTCTCACACTCTTCTCGACTGCTCCCACTATCCTTTTCTCTCTCTCACTCTTCTGTACGTTTTACCTTTCAGAGCAAGTTTTATCCCAAAAATGCCTCTGGAAATCTCTGTGATTGACATGAAGGAGGAAGACAAAAAGAGGAAGAACGAGTACCATGACCTTGAGTGGGACTATGATCCTTACACTGTCTACGTCGGTGAGCACAGAATCCTCACTCTCTTCTCTGAGTGCTACCAGACCACCACCAAATGGTTTCAGGACCTCCAGAAGTCCACTGCTAACAACAAGCACGGTTGCCTTCTCGTCGGAGTTTGCGCCGACCGCAACCCGGATCTCATGCACTGGGACATCGACACTCGGCGTTATCCGAATCCCGAGAAAACTCCTTACCACCTCCTCCAGCTTTGCATCGGCTCTCACTGCTTCCTTTACCGCCTCCCGCATCCTCACTACGAGCATATCCCTAAGGCTCTTATAGCCTTCTTCGCTAACCCTAGGGTTATTGCTGTTGGAATGAACATGCGCGCTGTTATTAAGAGGCTTGAGGATGACCACTGCATCAAGTTTGCTAACCCTGTCGACCTCAACATCTTAGCTGTGAAAGGTATGAAGAGAGATGATTTGGATCTAGGCCGTTATGACCTAGATCGTCTAGCTAAGACCGTTCTCGGGAAACACTGGGACGTTATCAGGCCTAATGAAAGGGTTCAATGGTTCTCCCGCTGGAGAAGTCACTGGTGGAATGACACGCTCGATCTCAAGAAGGTGGAATACGCTACTGTGGATCCCTATCTGTGTTTCATGATTGGTTCTGAACTATTGGATATGTTGGATGACAAGTTGTACCCGAGGGAGTTTAAGAAGTTCCTGCTGAAGAATAAGAAACAGAAGAAGAGGGGTAAGACAACGAAGAAATTCTGATTGCATTGCAGAAAAATGTGACTGTATTTCCAGGAGGTTATCTTAGAACTTGCTGCTACCTACTTTCTACTATAGTTACTGCTTACTTCATTCCCTATGTCTGTCTATTTCTGTTGTTCGTATAGACTCAAAAAAACTGAGAAGTCGCTTTTCTAGTGCTAAGAGATACTCAGTGTAGTAGTGTTATTTTCTGTTGTTTAATTTCTGCCGTTCCACTTGTCTGTCTGCTTGTTTTGCTTTTTCTATTAATAATAAGATTTGAGTTGATTAGTAGTAATTCGCTTTGTTAAATTTCTCTTTGGTTGGATTCGTGCATGTAGTCGACTCAGTATGAAATGAGTTAGATTATTGCTTTTAAGTTTGGTGGTTTTGGTGAAATTAACCTTTATATCGTAGCATGTCATAGTGATTAACTCGCTGCAATAAATGTTACAGTGTAAAGGTTGAATTCACATGCTACTTATACATCAATGATACTTCAAATTCGGATGCAATAAATGTTGAAGTTACTAATTTGCTGCAGCTATATTATTGATGTGATTAATGATGTTAAATTAAATAAAAAAAATATCGTAATTAGAAAATAATAACAGGCTTTCGCGCGCTACCTTTGTTTTCCTTAACCTAGCTCCTGTTTAAATATGCAATATTACGTGTTATTAAAAAATTAATTTATTCCATAGAGAATTAAAGTGGGAAGAAGAGGTAGACATCCGCCATTGTCAGAGTGGGAGAGTGGGAATTTGTTATTTAACGTGAACGTAGTAGCGCGGGAGCTGGGAGCATTTTTTATAGTGGTACGTGAGAGTGACAGTGGTTCCATATTATGGTTCAGTTTGTTACGATTCTTTAGTGGCACGCTGCATATGAGATAACAATGGCACGTGTCAGTTGCCATCATTTTACCTTTATTTGCCAGTATCTTTTGGCCAAAATGACTTACCATTTACGATACACCCTTAATAACATTAGCTGGTAATAGGGAGCGGACTGCGTCTTCGGTCTTCTTTTTTGTTTGACCGCTACGGCGTAGCAAATAATCCGAACTAACGGCATTTATACAAATTTATATCAATTTTTAAATTTTATATCCATTGATTCGGTGGTTATATTTGTATGCTAAAAGAAAAAAATGATCAAACTATTTTTAAAGACGAAAGTTAATGAACTGAATTATTTAAAGACTGGTCTCTGTCGGACGATACCAGCTATACGTCTATACCATGCCAAAACTATTTTTTTTGCATACGTTTAGGAATTGTAAGCCTTTCAGCTCTGGAATTGGGAGTAGAGGCCTGACAACCACAATTATAGCACGACTGGCCCCTAAACATGTTGAATTCTCCAAAATAAAGAAGATTTCTGAAATCCAGAGTTCAAACTCAGCCGGATGGGGATGCTAATATCAAATTGTTTTCACCTATCCACGGTTCATCGAAGACGAAAGAATCGAACTTTAGGACTTCTTGACACTGTTGACAATTGGACATTAGACCACAACATCATTTGTCAAATTATTCTTAATTATTTCCAAAGCTTATACAACACTGAATTGTTACTAAGTTTACACTAACGTCATGTTGCCCCTATTTGTCCACCCTTCAAGATTCAGCCACTGCGGATAATCCTCTTACTGCAGCTGAAATCTTTAGAGCAGTCCACTCGTTCCAACCCTTCCTTGGAAATGTGATTGCGGGGGAGGAGGTAGATGATGTCGGAGATGATGAGGTGCCTCTTGTACCTCAAGGACAACGTAGAGGCCGCCAGGCTAATGCAAATGAAAATATTCCAGACCCTCCTCCGCCACCTCCAAGAGTGGCTCCTCGAGTACTTCCCAATCAAGGTTATGCTAGTGCAATTGACCCGCCCCAGATTCGGGCGGGCAATTTTCAAATTACTAATGTGATGCTGACATTGTTGGAGCAGCGAGGGTATTTCACGGGTGCTCCCACTCAGAATGCTTACAAACATCTCAAGAGGTTCGTGGATACCTGTTGGGGGAGCAAGAAAACCAATGTATCCGAGGATGCACTTCGGTTGAGACTCTTCCCATTTTCACTTAGAGGGAAGGCATTGGATTGGCTTGAGCGACTTCCCAACCATTCCATCACTACTTGGGATGAGTTGGCGGATAAGTTCATTGCCAAGTTCTTCTCACCGGGGCACATGGCAGCATTGAGGGATGATATCTTAGCTTTCAAGTAGGAGCCCACGAACCATTACACGAGACTTTGGGAGAGATATAGGAACCATGGGTGAAGGAATGCCCCAAACAATGATATGACTGAGGCANTCATTCATTCAAATAAAATAAAAAAGGAACAGCGGAACATATGATGCCAAAAATAGATCTTGAAAAAGCCTTTGATCGACTAGAATTATCCTTCATTTATTACTCACTGTCTAGTATCAAATTGTTTTCACCTATCCACGGTTCATCGAAGACGAAAGAATCAAACTTTAGGACTTCTTGACACTGTTGACAATTGAACTTTAGACCACAACGCCATTTGTCAAATTATTCTTTATTATTTCCAAGGCTTATACAGCACTGAATTGTTACTAAGTTTACACTAATGTCATGTTGCCCCTATTTGTCCACCCTTCAAGATTCAGCCACTGCGGATAATCCTCTTACTGCAACTGAAATCTTTAGAGCAGTCCACTCGTTCCAACCCTTAAAGGCTTAAAGCACCTGCTGACTTTTCAAAAATATTGATCGGAAACATAATTAGCTATAGCCTATAAGCAATGTTTATTTTGACGTGCTCTCTTTCCCGAGAAATTAATCAAATGTATCTAACCTTAATTCCAAAAGTCAAGCACCCGGAGCGGATTACTCAATATCGTCCTATTGGCCTTTGTAACATGATTTACAATATTACCACTAAAATCATGATCGACTGTATCCTTCCTTATCTTAGCACTCTCATTAGTCTTCACTCCTTCATCTTCACTTAGGACAAAAGAATTGTTAATCATGCAATTATCGTCCGAGAAGCTATTCATTCATTCAAATAAAATAAAAAAGGAACAGCGGAACATATGATGCCAAAAATAGATCTTGAAAAAGCCTTTGATCGACTAGAATTATCCTTCATTTATTACTCACTGTCTAGTATCAAATTGTTTTCACCTATCCACGGTTCATCGAAGACAAAAGAATCAAACTTTAGGACTTCTTGACACTGTTGGCAATTGGACTTTAGACCACAACATCATTTGTCAAGTTATTCTTAATTATTTCCAAAGCTTATACAGCACCGAAGTGTTACTAAGTTTACACTAATGTCCTATAGCCCCTATTTGTCCACCGTTCAAGATTCAGCCACTGCGGATAATCCTCTTACTGCAGTTGAAATCTTTAGAGCGGTCCTCCACTTGTTCCAACCCTTAAAGGCTTAAAGCACATGCTGACTTTTCAAAAATATTGATCGGACACGTAATTAGCTATAAGCAATGTTTATTTTGACGCGCTCTCTTTCCCAAGAAATTAATCACATGTATCTAACCTTAACTACAAAAGTCAAGCACCTGGAGCCAATTACTCAATATCGTCCTATTGGCCTTTGTAACATGATTTACAATATTATCACTAAAATCATGATCGACTGTTTCCTTATCTTAGCACTCTCATTAGTCTTCACTCCTTCATCTTCACTAGGACAGAAGAATTGTGAATCGTGCAATTATCGTCCGAGAAGCTATTCATTCATTCAAATAAAATAAAAAAGGAACAGTAGAACATATGATGCTAAACATAGATCTTGAAAAAGCCTTTGATCGACTAGAATGATCGATTGTTTCCTTCCTTATCTTAGCACTCTCATTAGTCTTCACTCCTTCATCTTCACTAGGACAGAAGAATTGTGAATCATGCAATTATCGTCCGAGAAGCTATTCATTCATTCAAATAAAATAAAAAAGGAACAGCAGAACATACGATGCTAAAAATAGATCTTGAAAAAGCCTTTAATCGACTAGAATGATTCTTGCTCCATTACTCACTGTCTAGTCTCACCCCCCCCCCCCCCTTCCCTCCCTATTACTCTAATTATAAATTAGATCACCACCTCTTAACTCTATACTTATCAATGGTATACCTACTCTCTTTCTCTCCAATTAGAGCTATTCGACAAGGTCACCCTTTATCTCCATATATTTTTCTGTCGCACAACGTTGGAATCCCATCAAACTATCTAGAAATGGTCTGAATTATCACATCTTATTTTTGCAGATAATCTTATTCTTTTTGCTAAAGCTGGCATATAAAATGGTCTGAATTATCACATCTTATTTTTGCCGATAATCTTATTCTTTTTGCTAAAGCTTGCATATAAACTGCCTCTACTATCAATACAATCCTAAAACATTTTGTTACTATGGCCGCTCAAACAATTAATAACTCTAAATCAAAAATTATATTTTCCCCAAACACTTCTCCATTAACGCAAGTTGCCATCTCGAGCATCATGAATATGCATATCTCCCTCAATGTTAGAAACTGTATAGGCTTTTCCATCACTAACTAGCAACTTGCGAACTATGAATATATTTACATTTCACTCAATGCGCACAACCTTCAATTTTTGCATGTCATAGGTTAGTAACATAAAACTAGATAGTGAGGAACCAATGTCGTCAAATTTTGATTCGCAAATTGACAAGGTGACCAATATTTACGTTGATGACTCAATTTAGACCACCTTCTCACATATTCAATTATTCACGGCGCAGTACTCTTGACGAATTATCAGCAAAACATATTTCCATGTCTAGTGCCACTGTACTGTCCACTGATAGGCCTAATTTACGTCCTTATTAGATCACTTTATCCATAATACGGTACTCATACACCAAAAAAGTAGTATATCTGGAACTCGAAACAGATGATTCTGAAGAGGATCATAATCTCCTTTGGACTCACAAGCATGAGGAGGATCATAATCTCCTCTTACTTTGAGAACAACTCTATGGCTCAAGCCTTGTCATTCTACTTAGATGCCAGAGGATTCAAACTGGTACCATACACATCCCGTGCTGCTTCTGTACCGACTGATCAAGCTTTGTTTGTTGGTTCCTAAGTACTTGCAAAACTACCTATAATCTATTGTTTTCAATCAATCATTTTAACTAGAGGCTAAAACTATCATGATAGATTTCTATTGCCTTGAATAGAATTTCTACCAGAACTCTCAGATATCACAATTATGGTGAATAACTGACACAAAATGCTAAACCTAAACCGAGAAGCAAGCATGATCCATATGGTGAGGTGACACAGCTAAAAACTACTGAAAAGCACCTCTATTGGCTTAGAAATAAGCAAATAAGCAATCTTCATTCTAGAATACTAACATAACTAAACGTAGCAAAACCTAAAAGGCATACCTTTCATGTCATCCAATTAAAAGAAAGCTACAAACTAGACAAACTTCCATAAAAGGAACATAGTGTTCGCAGCAGAGAACAGATGAAAGCAACCAGGAGGTGCCAAATGTTTCAGGATAAACATGATCTAGACTCTAAATAAATCTAATACATAGCAAATCAGACAAGCTTAAGTGAAAGTAAAAGGAATAAATAGCTTCCGCCTGATGCAATTGGAGCTTATTCAAAGTATTAAATCAACTTCAGTCAGTATATTTCAAGAGGAAGCATTGTTAACAACATAGCATTGACTAACATTCGTCTTAACAGTCCCTATAACACCTATTACTTCAATTTCTCATTTATATTGGGTTCAATTTCAACCCATCCAGGTGCAAAATACTGTAACCAAAACTGTGTAACCTCAAAAACTCCCAAATAGACCTACATTTTCTTACAAACAAGGACTTGAGACCCCCAGAAGCACTGCACCACATTTGCTAATATTGCGATGAACACTCCCACATAAAGTTTAAGAGCAATAAGCAAAAACTGTTAAAATAACACACCAATCCCAGAGTTGCAACATACATTAAAAAGGATAATCCTCATATAGGAAAATCTCTAGATTATTAAAATAACTCACCAATCCCAGAGTTGCAACATACATTAAAAAGGATAATCCTCATATAGGAAAATCTCTAGATTATTAAAATAACTCACCAATCCCAGAGTAGCAACATACATTAAAAAGGATAATCCTCATATAGGAAAATCTCTAGATTACTGTTCGACAAAAAGATAAAATTGACGACATCATTAAAACAGAGCTAAGCATAAGACTCAGTCGGCACCGGCCTTGTTGTAAAGGCAGGTGACCCAGTTTTCTACTTTAGATTGGGTTCATTTATAACCCCAACCGAATATAAAAGGCTATGAATAAACTGTGAAATATCAAACTCCTAAAAAGGCATACGTTTTCTAACACACAAGGCCTTGAGAGGACCTTACACCGCACCAAAGTCGCTAATATGTTGAACACTCCCATATAAAGTAGATAATTAGGAATATAAAACTTGGGATAATAATCAAAAACTTTAACAAGCAAAAACTGTTAAATAACTCAACAATCCCAAGGTTCACATAATTTAAATTACCGTTCGACGGAAAAGATAAAGTTGACGCAGCATTAAAAAAGAGCTAATCATAAGGATCAATCGGCACCGGCCTTGTTGTAAACGTAGGTGAGCCCACACTTACCACAGTAGTGACGGTCAAAGTGGTTAGCCATGAAAGTTCCAGCACCACACTCAGCATTAGGACACTCCTTGCGAAGCCTCTGGACTTTTCCAGAATCATCCACCTTGTAAAACTGAAGCACAGCGAGCTTAACCTTCTTCTTCTTGTGCTTAATCTTCTTAGGCTTAGTGTAAGTCTTCTTCTTCCTCTTCTTAGCACCACCACGGAGACGGAGCACGAGATGAAGAGTCGACTCCTTCTGGATGTTGTAATCGGCTAGGGTACGGCCGTCTTCAAGCTGCTTTCCGGCGAAAATCAGACGCTGCTGATCTGGGGGAATCCCTTCCTTATCTTGGATCTTGGCTTTCACATTGTCGATTGTGTCGGAAGATTCAACCTCAAGGGTGATTGTTTTACCCGTTAGGGTTTTCACGAAGATCTGCATCTTCGCTCTGGAGGAGAGAACTCGATGAGCACTGCGGCGCTAGGGTTTCTTCTTTGTTGAGAATAGACTGATAGTGTGCAACTCTGTGCCTCTTTAATAGGGTTTTACATACCCATTCATTTCTCATAATTCAGGCCGGGCTTTCGAGATGAAAATGCATTTGGGCTTCAGTGCTATTCACTTGGGCTTCGGCCTCATTGCGCTCAAATGAGCTACTCAAAAGACTTGGGGTGATTTGTATAAAGGGAAATTACCAGCTATGTCCATTTATAAGTAGCTCATTACAAAAATTGGCCAATTGATAAAATATTACTAATATTAGCCAAATTAGCCAATTAGCTACTTGTAGCAAAAAATATCAAATTTTTGCTTTGTTTTGAGTGGGTGTTATTATAATAGATTGGGCACAACTTAAGGAGCTTGAATCTCAGTTTTGGGATGATTTGGTGAAGTTTTGAGGTGGTTTGAATTGAAAATTCGAAGTAAAAGCTGAACATGAAAAAAAAATGATATGTGTATCACACTGTGTATCATTTGTGTATCACATATGTATCATATTTGTATCAATTGTGTATGACATGTATATCCATGTATACCTGTGTGTGTGATACATGCGTGATACATGTTTGATACATGTGTCGCAGAAGACTTTTTTGAACTCGATTTAATTACGAATTTTGATACAAAACCAGTCCAAATCACCTCCAATCTTCCTCAAATTTTGTATATGGACTTATCTATATATTTTCAATGAATTTCAACTATACCCATCGAAAAAAGTTCC
>NC_031989.1:83620536-83657168 GCF_001879085.1 Nicotiana attenuata
GTTACTGTAGAGTTGGGGTGGGGGGGGGGAAGCTATCCTTACAGCTAACCGAATACTCAACAGAGTACCCCACAGCAAAACGCAATCTATTCCATATGAAAAATGGAAAGGAAGAAAACTCAACTTGAAATATTTCAAAGTATGTGGGTGTCTAGCAAAGGTACAAGTTCCTTTGCCTAAAAGGGTTAAAATCGGACCAAAAATAGTAGATTGCATTTTCATTGGATATGCGACAAATAGTAAAGCATGTCGGTTTTTGGTTCATAAATTCGATAATCCCGAGATTCATGTTAACACGGTAATAGAATCAGATAATGCTGAATTCTTTGAAAGCATCTATCCGTATATAAACTGAATGTGAGTCGTTGAGTGAAAGACCTAAACGACCTCGGGAAGAACCAAAGGAAAATACTCCAGGTATAGAAGATCCAAGGCGTAGCAAACGTCAAAGAACATCTACTTCCTCTGGACCAGATTTTGTGACATTCTTGCTTGAAAATGAGCCTTAAACTTTTAAAGCAGCTATGTCATCTTCTGATTCATCGTTTTGGAAATAGGCAGTCAATAGTGAGATTCAATCAATTTTGGATAACCATACATGAGAATTGATTGATCTTCCTCCGGTAAATAAGCCTTTAGGTTCGAAATGGATCTTTAAACGAAAAATTAAAGTTGATGGCACTATTGACAAATATAAGGCAAGACTTGTTGTCAAAGGTTATAGACAAAAAGAAGTCTTGATTACTNGCACTAGCGGCCGTGTATGGTCTTGAAATCCATCAAATGGATGTTAAAACAGTTTTTCTAAATGGAGAATTGGAGGAAGAAATTTACATGGAACAACCTGAGGGTTTTGTGGTTCCTGGTAAAGAAAAGAAAGTGTGCAAACTTGTTAAGTCGCTTTATGGACTTAAACAAGCACCCAAACAATGGCATGCAAAATTTGACCAAACAATGTTGGCAAATGGATTTAAAATCAACGAGTGTGACAAATGTGTTTACATTAAAAACACTCCAGGTCATGAAGTCATTGTTTGTTTATATGTTGATGACATATTGATAATAAGCAAAAGTATGGCAGATATAAATGCTACAAAGCGCATGTTGGCTAGCAAATTCGACATGAAAGACTTAGGAGTTGCTGATGTGATCTTAGGAATCAGAATTCGCAAGACTCCACAAGGTCTAGCATTATCACAGTCTCACTACATTGAAAAGGTACTTGACAAGTTCAAGTATTTGGATTTCAAAATTGCCAAGACTCCAATTGACGTGAGTTATGCACTTCAAAAGAATGAAGGTGAAAGTGACTCACAACTGGACTATGCAAGAGTATTGGGAAGTTTGATGTATATCATGAATTGTAAGCGACCAGATATAGCATGTGCTATTAGCAAACTGAGTCGGTTTACAAGTAATCCCAATCAAATACATTGGATGGCAATGAAACGAGTTTTGGGATATCTGAAACATACCCAAAATTATGCTTTGCATTATAACAAATATCCTTTCGTGATCGAGGGATATAGTGATGCAAATTGGATCACCGGATCATCTGAAGTTAAATCCACGAGTGGATATATTTTCACAACTGGGGGTGGAGCAGTGTCTTGGAAATCATCCAAACAAACGTGCATCGTCCGTTCTACAATGGAATCTGAATTCATAGCTTTAGATAAGGCCGGTGAAGAAGCTGAATGGCTCCGGAATTTCTTGGAAGATATTCCATTTTGGCCCAAACCTTTGGCACCTATTTGTATATATTATGATAGTCAAGCGACAATAGGTAGGGCAGGGAGCGTTATGTATAACGAAAAATCTCGTCATATTTGACGGAGACACAATACCGTTAGACAACTACTCTCTAGTGGTGTTATCACAATTGACTACGTAAAGTCAAGAGATAACGTGTCGGATCCACTTACAAAAGGCCTATCTAGAGAGGCAGTTGAAAGATCATCAAAGGGAATGGGGTTGAAGGCCTAGGACAAGTCATCATGGCGGTAACTCTACCTAGCAGGCTGGAGATCCCAAGAGCTAGGTTCAAAGAGACCAAACAAAGTTATGAATGACGGTTCATCATTGTCAGATAACTCAACCCATTCTCGTGATGAAGACAATGTTCAAAACGAGGTAAAGCATTAAGGCTTTTTGATGAGTCAATAAAGCTTAAAGCTTTTTAATGATTTGCTAAGTCTGGCAGGATATGACCAGATAGTGTGTCTTTAGGATTACACGTTTAGGAATCACCTATGTGAGTGTGAAGTGTAAGCCACTTCAAGGGGAATGAAAGTAAAGGCCCATTCTCTAAGCACTCATGAAACCAGGCGGTGTCCATGGCTGAAACGAACACACCCGCGAGAACCATAGATGGTTAAGGGTTGATTGTGTGGCTTATATTATCTAGGTATACAACAAAACTCGACGGTTCAAAGATATCAAATCTACCGATTAACCGAGTATATCTGATATAAGTTCATTGCGGAAAGTTCAAAGGGAAACCTACTTATCCAGATGCAATTAATTCTTGCATGTAAAACACACACACGTCCGTGCATTCCTTTAAGTATATAGCCATTCCCCATTCACGTGGGGGATTGTTGGATTTTGTTATTAATAACAAAAGAGGTGTGAGTGAAAATGGTGGGAAAAGAAATGGAGGGAAGTGAAATTTTGAATGAGTCCACTTTACTAATGCACTTTGTCCCTCATTGGTAGAAGGAAAGAAAATATTTGTGTATATATAGAGAAGCTCATCTTTTAGCTCTTAAAGAGTTAAGAAGAAGGCAAGCCTCACTCCGTCGTCATCGTCGCTCGCTCGGGTCGGCTTCGGCTTCGAATTTGGATTTGGATTTGGTCAAAGATCGATTGATTGATTAATCTTTTTGGACAAAATTCTTTTCAAATAATTAATTAATTAACGAAAATTCAATCCGGAATAACCCATGACCCGCGATCCGTTCCGGTCTGTTTTCTTTCCCGGATTATTTTAAATCCGTTTATTTTTCCCCGCAATATTTCCAACAGCTATGGCTGTTCTGAAACAGTGTCAAACCTGTTCCAACAGCTATGACTGTTCTGAAAGGTTGCAAACCTTTTCAGAAACAATACCAAATTGGCTATAAATATTCCTTCAAATCCCAGAATATTTACTTACAAAATTTTCTGATCTTCTTCTTCTTCTTCTTCTTCTTCTTCTTCTTCTTCTTCTTCTTCTTCTTCTGCACATAAAATTCCAGTGTGTTTTACAGCCTTCGAGTGGTTCGCTGTTCATCGACATTTTTGGTACCAACACTCCGGTGAGTTAAATTGTTCTATTCTGAGATGATATATTCCACAACCTCGGGTACTCGAGGGGAATAATTTCCTTAAGGACACACTGTGTATTCAGTGGGCTCGATTTATTCCTATACTATTTTCAGAATTTATTTTGAAGTTACTATACTGTTTCCAGAATATATTTTGACGTTGTAGTTCTACTAACTTTCTGTTTCTGTTTTTTCAGAAAGTTTATTGTTTTATTAATTTTACAGCATTACAGTTTTGATAACATTCTCTTATTTCTCTTTTTTCAAATAAATTATTGTAGTTTTAATTAGTAGGTATATCAATTAAGTAAAAGTTAATGAAAAATAAAAGAGTAGTTTAGACAAATACTATTATGATTAAGATTTAAAGAAAAGAAAAAGTCTTTTAAGGGTGTAATGTAATATTTTAGAAGTCATGTATATAGGCTAGAGTAGCGGTAGTAAAAAAGATAAATAAAATATAATAAAATAAAATAAATCCCTTTGAATCTAAAATGTCTCCACTGTTTTACTAATTGGATTGTAAGTGGCAGCAGGGTTTAAGCCGCGACTAATGGAAACACACTGCAATTTCTGGCTTCCGAAGAAGAAGAGATTTTGCGCAAACACCCTTCTCAAAGATTCACAGTGAGTCCCTCCCTCCCTTTAGTTAATAACACTTCCCCTCAAGTTCTTACTTCCAATATTTCGATTTAAAAAAACAAGCTTTGTTTTGATTTTATTGCTTCAGGTTCTGCGGAAACCACACTCAAAGATCTAATGGACAATGGATTCCTTGTCCTATTCACCCTTCTCAGTATGTACAATACAACCTCATGCTCACTTTGTTTTTACCATACATATTTTTACTTTATTTATTTTTTGTATTTGCCATTTTTTAATAGCTCTGTGCTGGAAGAGAATCTCCAAAGTCACCTTAAGCGATGCCCATTTTACAAACAAGCTCAATCTTTATTACTTCAGCCTTATTACCAAGAAGGGATCAATGCTGGCAAAGAACAACAAGGGGACCAGAACTTTAGTTCAGAGATGAAGAGAAATGCTGTTCATTCTATGACCCTTTTTGAATTTTCCCAATTGATCAATAAAATCAAGTCTGTCCATGCTTCTGTATGTAATGACATCCGTCATTCTTTCAAGATTCCACAAGCTTGTGACATTTGGACTAATCGACAAGTGAACCGGTGTTCTTTACTATCATACTACTCTTTCGTATATGTTGTGTGCACTTTTTGTTCCCTTTAATCCAATGTTATCTTATTTTTCCAGCCCCATTTTTTTCAGGACTTTACCTTTCCAAGAGAAACATGTAATGCAGCAAGCCTCAATTCTTGGGAATCTAGAAGAATTTGGGGTTCTTAAAGTTAAGTCAGAAACATCAGTGGATGATGATGATGATGTTCCTGCAGTTGTTGAATTTGGAGCAGGGAGAGGGTATTTGACGCAAGTTCTGGCCGACTGTTATGGAATTAACAAGATTTTATTGGTCGAACGCAAATCATACAAGCTCAAGGTCAGGCGAGAAGTATAAAGATCACGCCTTTATGTTTTGTTGTGTCATAAATGTTATATCTATCAATCACCTTTGGTGTTTATGATTCATGAATTATGTATAGGCTGACCGGAGTCTGCGACAGAAGGAGAGTGTTACTCTAGAGCGGTTGAGAATTGACAGTAAGGGCTTTATTAACCTTTTATTTTATCTGATAAAAAAAATTAACCCTTTCCTCGCTATGAACTGTTTCTTTTTGGCTCTACTTTCTCTATTTTGATCTTTTGTTAATTTTGTTCGGATTCTCTGGCGATGCTATATAAGTTGATATGGGTTCCTCTTTCGCAATGATCTCATTCTATCAGTTTTTTATCCTTAGCATATTTGTTTTAGTCTCTGAATGATTGTGGTTATGCTGCATTATCAAGTTGTGATGCCTATGTAGTGTCATTGGTTAACTGCATTGCAGCTTCTATTGGAGTATTTGTGTTGTATTTGACGAAGCTGTTTGGTTTTTGAGTCAGGATTGTTTCTTAAAATACATGTGTGACATGCAGAGAATTATTTTTATTTTAGAAGACCATTTCTTTTTGCAGTTTCATATGTTAGCCAACTGAATAATTCTTGTGCTACTAGGATGTATAAAGTGATTTCCTGTCAATTTATTGACTGTTGAGTGATAAACGAGTAAACTATGAACTGCTTGTCACCCACTCGAATTTAGTCGACTCGTCTATCACCCATTTACTCATCTTGCTAGCTTCACTAGGTCATTCCTATGTGTCTGTGCAATGAAATATATAGGCTCGACAATATCTGGCGATAAACTTCGGAGTCCCAAAATGAAAGCTAAGGATCTGACAAGAAACTGAAACACTCGTCTCCTGTCAAAAAGAAATTGAAATCCTTTTCAATAAATGAGCAAGTTTTACAGCATCTTTTTGCCGTCATTGTTAAGCACTACTAATAAACAGCTATCAGCATACAAGGACGGAAGAGACTTAAACTAATCATGTCGCCCTGACTCACTGGATGATCATCTTCCTACTTTAAAGGGTAGCCCGATGCACTAAGCTCCCACTATGCGCGGGGTCCCGGGAAGGCCGGACCACAAGGTCTATTGTACGCAGTCTTACCCTGCATTTCTGCAAGAGGCTGTTTCCACGGCTCGAACCGTGACCTCATGGTCACATGGCAACAACTTTACCCCTTCCATCTTCCTCTACTTTATTACTTTGAATTAGCAGTTTTTAATTTTTTGCAGTTGAGGACCTAAAATTGGATGCTGTTGAGAGTTTACAAGGAGTTCCTTATCTGGCAATTGGTAAACATCTTTGTGGGCCTGCTACAGGTACTTCTTTTCTTTCTGCTATAAGAAAAAGAACATAATCGTGCCTTTACACAGTGCATTTGATTCTTCTTCAGGCCAGTTTTACTTTATGAACTAATACAATAAGCAAATTGATGCAGATATGACTTTAAGATGTTGTATCGGGGAACAATGTGATGATTCTCCTTCAGAATCGACTTGCCCCATGATTGGCCTAGCTATAGCTACATGTTGTCATCATCTTTGTCAATGGAAGCATTACATAAGTAATCTGCCTTCTGCCCGCTCTCCTCTCATGCTACTTTCTGTTGCACATATCAGTTTTGACCCCGTTCTAGTTTCTCCTAAAAAAATGCTCTTTCATCAGCCTAACTTTGTGACTTGTTGAAATTCATGAATGATACGTACCGCAGATAAGCAATATATGTTGAATTCGGGAATCAGCAAGGATGATTTCAATGCCATGACATGGTTTACCAGCTGGGCCGTCGATGCAGATCATGGGTCAGACCTCAGTGGCACTGATTGGTCTTTTGATCTACAGATCAGGTATGGTCTTTCTATTTGTATTATTCAGAGGTTTCTTCACTAGCCACATTTTCTCTTTTCTTGCTCCTAAAATGACTCTTATAAGGTATGTCCTCTACATGTGGTTCACAGGGAAAATGAGCATGTAGAATCAGATCTAAATACATACCAAGTCAAAGACATGGTGAAGAATATGAAGGCTGTGGACAGAGCCGTTGTAGGGTTGATGTGTAAGGATATTATAGATGTTGGGAGGTTTATGTGGCTCAAGGAACATAGACTTGAATGTGAGCTTGTCAAGTATGTTCTGTCAAATATCTCTCCAGAAAACCGTTTGTTGGTTGCTAGGCAGAAAAGCTGAGTGTTAACATACTGTTGTACACTGCATTTGTACAACAACAACAAACCCAATGTAATCCCACAAGTGGGGTTAGGGGAGGGTAATGTGTACGTAGACCTTACTCCTACCTTGTGAAGGTAGAGAGGTTGTTTCCGGTACACTGCATTTGTATCCCTCAGATATTTAGCTTTCTCAAACCTGTAGGTCTAATTCACAATTTGATAATGTATTCTGGATATTAGCATTTTCTTAGTAGATGTGTTTTAGAGGTCATATCCTTTGACATTTTGTTCCGGTTTTAGGCAAAAGAAAGAAAAAAAGAGTGGCTGTAATTTCTTTGTTGTTGACCTTGAGGACCAAATTACGCTTGGAGCCTCCTATGTACGCTAGATATAGTTGAATTCTACCACCTCAATATCACCCAACATTTGGATGGACTCGCACTCTCCAACCTTTTCAAAACTAGTACTTGGTAATCCTCTCTTTTGAATCTTCTTCTGCTTTTGTTGCCTTACCAACGATATTGAAGAGCTCTCAATTTGGATGTGTCCTAATACCTTAAATTGAACATGGAAGAGGGAATTCGAGCTTGTGTTGGTGTCTTGGTTGAAACAATTATAATGGCCATTTCGACGAAGAAGACCAGACCATGTTCTACGTTTCAGTGAGACCAACGTGTTCTGGCATATACTCACAACGGCCTACTACTCCTGATCAGAAGGAACCATTGCACCTCAAAGCTTATTTTACAGCCACAAGATGAAGACAGAAGGTGGAATATTTTCTGGGTTGATTTGCATGTCGATCATTTTCCCAGAAAGGACTCCAACATGGCATGCCATGGCCATAGTGAACGTGGACTTGGGACGTCTAGCCAGAGATAAGCCGAAGGGTTAACTGGATTGGCCGTTGTAGATCAAATGAGAAATATGACTCCACAAGTGCACCACAATTTGGTCTCGTCCAACAGCATTTGCCTTTAGATTATACAAACACTTGACTCGAAATTGTTGTGCTAACACCTATTCAATTTGTACTGTTTTATTTGCACCTGGTTATGAGGCAATATCGTTTTGACCAACCTCAACTCGATTGTGAAAAGCTGAGTTAGAAAAGAGAAAGGACCTGAAACCAGCACATCAATGGTATCCATAGTACATTAGTTTCAAGAGGCTCTTGCTAAAGGTCTATATTAGCAATTGCACTCTCAAAATTTACCACGGGAATTTTTTTGCCTTTTCAATTCAATAGATTAGGAATTGAAGAAAAAATTCAACAGATTAGGATTATTTATCTCCAACTACGAGGACTGTTCTCAACTGTTCAAGGCAATGGCCTAACCCTTAAACTTACTGCAACCTTTGTATTTTTTATTCTTTCCAAAGGCCCGATAGAATAACATTTGAATTTCCTTCAGATATTCAGTTGAGAGTATAGACATACAGGAAGAAGAACAACCATGTATGCCAGACATGCAATACAGATACCATTTACATATTCTAGTTCACAATGTACACTTTCTAAGAATGACAATATCCTCAACTATTTGCACGACCAAAGGTTTTCTCACTGCTGTAGCACATGTAGAGGAACCCATCTTTATCCTTGAAAGAATCATACACCGTCTCCATCAAGCTTGCTGCAGCAAAAGAAAATCCATACCATATCAGTGACGTTGCAAATAATCCTTGTCATGGTGTTATAACATGTGAGTCAAATGAACAAACTAGGAGTTACTTGTTTGAGGCAAGGTGTTATTCACAAACACGAAGAGAGCTTTCCCAGGAGCCAGATGGAGTCTGCCACTCAGAATGTGGATAAATTGGCCAACGGACATATCACGAGGTACCAGGTATCTGTGGTCAAGATGAATAGAAGAAGTTAAAAAAAAAAAGATAAAAAAAAGAAAAAGAGGAGGATTATTACTATATTAGGACCTTATAGGACTATTATAAGAGGAACAGTAGAGGACTACATAGTGGTAGGGGAGTGTCTTGGTTTTTTCTTTTTTTTTTTTAGGGGGGGGGGGGGGGGTTAGGGGGTAGGGGAGGGAGGGTTGTGTGTGTGTGTGTGTGGGGGGGGGATTTTCTGGTATCTGTTCATTCAGCAAACTTTAGGAAACCATATGTATAACCGTGAATTAAACTACAACCCCTCCAAGAAACTAAAATAAAATTCCAAAACAGGGCCTACGGAGGAGAGCCAGTTATTGGGCTTTCGTTGCATTTACGAATAAATGTGAAGCCCATAAATACTATTTAAGGCAGGGGATGGTAGAAGAATAATTTTTTTGGCAGGTAGCCTGGATAGGACATTGGCCACTAAAAGAGAAGTTCCCAGACTTGTTCAGCTCCCACGTTACATAAAGCTGTTCCAATAGCTCAAGGTAGATGACAGAACGGATGGGAAGTAAGCTACGGAAGCACTGCTATGATTGGGAAATTGAAAGGATGACCAAGTTTTTGAAAGCCCTGGAAAATGTGTAGACGTTGTGAGAGGCCCCAGATTCTTTGATATCGATAGTTCAAGAAAATGGTATTTAATGTGAAGTCCTGCTATCAAACCTATCTGTTGCAAGTGGCACTACCCCCACAATAGCCTATTACATTTAGTTGGGAAACTAGAGCTCCCTATATAGTAAAGAAATTTAATTAGAAGTACCGAGATGGTACACAACATGTACAAGAGATGGGTTATTTCTATTCTCTGAAACTAGAGCTCCCTATAAGGTTGCATCATTCAGTTAGGTTATAGTTAATGAACCGTGTCTACTCAAGAATATATACAAAGAAGAGATATGCAGATTTGCAATAGATGCTGCATGTGTAAAAGGAGGTTGAAAACAATAATTACTCTTTTTAAATTACTGGGTTGCGATTCAACTGCTGAATTTTGTTTCTACATTTTAGGGTGAAACTGGTAATATTACAGGAAGTCAAAACCTTCTTTTCGTGCTGGAGAGGATCGTAAGATGAAAAAGGATCTATGGAAAATTTGGAGCACCATTCCAACACGATTATGTTGGGTGGTATAAGGGAAAGGAACGAACGTGCTTCTACGGAAAAACTACAATCTTTTTCTTTTTGAGAAGGGTAAGAATTTTATTGATCCAGCACTAAGCATGTGCTGCAAAGGAAAGAAAGAGACTCTAAGCATTCTTTTCACTTATCCCTCTCCTTATGTAAGAATTTTCTTTCCCTCTGCCCTCAGATTTTCGTTGTAACTAAATATTCCAAGAAATTCTCTAAGCGCATCAAAACTAGGAAGCTTAGAAAGAGATTTACATTTGCTGTTCTCTGGGTAAGAAGCTTCAAGAGGAGATTCAGAAACATCATATTTATGAGTAGTATAATAAAGCACATCACACCCGATTTTGGCAGGAAATATGACACCGAGATGATAGTTGCTTACTTCTTCTTTTCCATCTCAGGGAGGTCAGTCTTTGAATATCTTTCAACCACCACCTGCAAAAATACAAAAGAAATCAATTCATGACATGATGACAATGTGCACTATGCATGAAGGAGCATTCAATAACCACCAGAGGGTAAAACATAACATTTAATCCAATATATTTTTGTTGTTTGTATGTTTCTTTCTGAACAGCAATCATCCAAATACTGCATGTCAACAGGATAGGATAAGTTATAGCGATTGTAAGCCACAATCACAAATAGTTAATTTTTATGCAAAGGGTTCAAATCAAACTTTGGTGTGTGCATTATTCAACAGAAGCTGTAACAACAGGTAATTATCACTTAAACTCCTAATGGTTGATAAAATGGGACTTCAACCCTTATGGTTCAGAAAGAAACACAGGGACAACACATGCAAAATTTTCAATTTTTTTGTTAAGTAAAGCTTTTTAAAGAAAACATCCAAGGGGGATACAACCTATGTAGAAAATAGTATACGAACACCCAAAACCTAATGTTAAGCCCATAAATCACACAGCACCCATCTTACATATAATTACAGACAACCATAACTGTATGTACTTCCATATAAGGTAATATTTCATTTCACCATCAATATGTTAATCATATTCTCCCTTTAATTCTAACATAAGTCTGCCATTAACTTTGATTGACTTGACCAAGTCCTTCCTTTCTCTTCATCGTCATCAATTTCACTCGTAAAATTCTCGAAGAGCCTTAAATTGCTGAAGTATCAGCATCCAATCTATCTCTCTCTATTCTACCCTCATTCACGTCTACCATTTAATTGACAATAGATCTCCTTCACCTTTGTCATAGCTTTGAACTTGAGGGGATTATCCATCTCAATATTTGTCCGATTTTGTGAAAGAGAAAGAAGAAGCAATAACCACATTATCAAGTATCGGGGCTGTCCTCAAAATTCAAGTAGACAACATCTCTTATTGGTCGGAATAAAATTATTCAGAATTTGCTTTAGAAGAACTATTAAGCTTATAGACTAAATCAGTCTAGTGATGAAGGATCCTAGAAAAAAAGCTCCTGACAAGTGCCAACCACTAATGAAAGCTGTTCCGAAGAAAAAGGGGGGGGGAGTATACTTTCAGACTAAGAATTTGCTAATCATGCAAGCTATGGAGCCACTAGAGATGCTAAAGCATTGCCACGATAGAATGTTGAAGCTACCAAGGTGAAGGAATCTCTCCTGCCACTTAGATTTTCGGGTATCGTAACTAAGACCTTTAATTAACATCAAAAGTCATATTATGAGTAAATGCAAAACTTTGGAGGAATTTTAGGGGCTAAAAATTGGAGATAGTGAGGATGAAGTTACGAAACTGTTTGAATCAATTGAGATGGGAAAGCTAATTGGTAGGAAGAAGCAAATTAAATTGAACCAGCAGCTTACGATATTATACAACACTAATATACGGAGTACATAATTTTTTGCACAGTGAAGCTATAAATTGGCATAAGATGAATTGAGAAAAGAACTAACCTTAGGTCTTCACGTGCTTATAGTCTCCTAAAGACTTTTCAGCTAAAATTTTAACTTTAAACCCAGTGATCATCTAATTACCCAATTTCAAATTACTAGAGAAAACTACAAAACATAGTGGTTGAATGGGGAAAAAATCATAGATACGAAAATTTCGAATTTTCAGTCAACGAAAAAGCGGAATCTGAATACGAAAGTATAGAGACACACCGGCAGTCGATCAGGATATTTGGCGATTATATCTTGTGATTCTGCTAGTCTCTCATCTGCAGTTTAATCGATAAAAAAAGAAATAAATTGTCAGAATAATCAGTTTGATTTTTTTTTTTTGAAAAAAGGGATTTTGATCCAGGATTGAAACAGCACCGTGTGAAAATTCTTCTTTGAAAGCCTTCCCCATCTCTCTGCTTCACAACCGAGCCGTCTACGGACGAACTTTTCTGTCCTTAAAGATAAGATCATAAGAAGGAAAACACGTTGATTAACTTAGTTGAATACTTATATTATAAGACTGCGGGGATAGCTCAGTTGGGAGAGCGTCAGACTGAAGATCTGAAGGTCACGTGTTCGATCCACGTTCACCGCATTCCTATTTTTCATACCCTTCAGTTTTTGTAGTTCACCAAAGAGTTTAACCATTTTCCCCTAATTATCAAACTTTTACCGTCACGGTGAAAGTTGTTAAACTGTTTTTATATCTCATAAGTCACTTTTTGTTAGGAGTTTGTAACCTTGTCTTGCTTCTTTTATTTTTTGGTGTGGATATATTTTGTCCAACTTCAAGTAGAATTTTGAGTTATTTGAATAAATAAGGAAAACCAACAGATAAACTGGAAATGAGGATGGTGAATTAGAGCCTAGTGTGAATGTTTACCCTTAAAATTGGATAACAATTAAACTTATAATATGGTTTTAAGGATACGTGATTTCATCTAATATCAATTGATAAATGCAAAGAGTAATAATAGAGATTAACAATAATATAAGGCAAACCAGTATTTGAACAGAATTCAGCTCTCGAGCTTGAATACCCTCGAACTAGTTTGTGTAAGAACAGTTAAAATGTAACAAGAATATGAACTATAGAAAGGGCGTTATATTGCTTTTATCTCTCAGAGTGTAAGCTGTCTACAAAATGATCAAAACCCTCTTTATATAGTAGAGGAATCCTATCTATGGTACAATTCTAATTACGGAAATAAATCCCATGATTAGCCTGAATAATTGCCCGGGATTTCCGCCGTGATCTTCGACCGATTACGGACATCCCGCTTTTCTGAAGGTCACGTGTTCGATCCACGTTCACCACATTCCAATTTTTTCATACCCTTCAATTTTTATAGTTCACCAAAGTGTATAGTCATTTTCCCCTAATTATCACACTTTTACGGTCACGCTGAAAGTTGTTAAACTATTTTTATATCTCATAAGTCACTTTTTGTTAGGATTTTGTAACCTTGTCTTGCTTCTTTTATTTTTTTATTTTTTGGTGTGGATATATTCTGTCCAACTTCAAGTAGAATTTTGAGTTATTTGAATAATTAAGGAAAACCAACAGATAAATTGGAAATGAGGACGGTGAATTAGAGCCTAGTGTGATTGTTTACCCTTAAAATTGGATAACAATTAAACTTATAATGTGGTTTTAAGGATACGTGATTTTACCTAATACCAATTGATAAATGCAAAGAGTAATAATAGAGATTAACAATAATATAAGGCAAACCAGTGTTTGAATAGAATTCACTTCTCGAGCTTGAATACCCTCGAACTAGTTCGTGTAAGAACAATTAAAATGTAACAAGCTGATGAACAAGAGGATGAACTATAGAAAGGGCGTTATATTGCTTTTGTCTCTTAGAGTGTAAGGTTTCTACAAAATGATTAAAATCCTCTTTATATAGTGGGGGAATCCTATCTATGGTACAATTCTAATTTCGAAAATAAATCCCATGATTAGCCTGAACAATCGCCCTTGATTTGATCTGTTCCGGGATTTCCGCCGTGATCTTCGACCGGTCACGGACATCCCGCTTTTCTGAAGGTCACGTGTTCGATCCACGTTCACCGCATTCCTGTTTTTCTATTACCCTTCAGTTTTTATAGTTCACCAAAGTATTTAACCATTTTCCCCTAATTATCACACTTTTACAGTCACGGTGAAAGTTGTTAAACTGTTTTTATATCTCATAAGTCACTTTTTGTTAGGATTTTGTAACCTTGTCTTGCTTTTTTTATTTTTTTTATTTTTGGTGTGGATATATTCTGTTCAACTTCAAGTAGAATTTTGAGTTATTTGAATAATTAAGGAAAATCAACAGATAAATTGGAAATGAGGACGGTGAATTAGAGCCTAGTGTGATTGTTTGCCTTTAAAATTGGATAACAATTAAACTTATTATGTGATTTTAAGGATACGTGATTTCACCTGATATCAATTGATAAATGCAAAGAGTAATAATAGAGATTAACTATAGTATAAGGCAAACCACTGTTTGAACAGAATTCAGCTCTCGAGCTTGAATACCCTCGAACTAGTTTGTGTAAGAACAGTTAAAATGTAACAAGCTGATGAACTATAGAAAGGGCGTATTGCTTTTATCTCTCAGAGTGTAAGGTGTCTACAAAATGATAAAAACCCTCTTTATGTAGTAGAGGAATCCTTTCTATGGTACTATTCTAATTACGGAAATAAATCCCATGATTAGCCTGAACAATCGCCCTTGATTTGATCTGTTACAGGATTTCTGCCGTGATCTTCGACCGGTCACGGACATCCCGCTTTTCCGTTATTGCTCTTTGCTCGAAGTCTACTATATTTGGTCTAGATCGTTGCTGGCCTCGATCTCGACAGGCACCTCGATCCCCAAACTAGATACCTTATCTTCGTGCTCTGTTCTGATCCACTACGAGGCTGGCCTTCGATGCAATTCTCTGGCCTCGATCAAATAGTATAATCGGGTAGGCCCGGTTTTAACCTTATACAGATAGTCCCCTCGTTTCTTGGAGTGCAATGAGAAAAAACAAACTGAGCATTCGATTTTATACCTCGGCCTGTCATGACGTCATCCTCATGATGTATGTGACGGAAGTAATTGAAACGTCCCGTCGGTTCATATATCGAGGCATTAAATACCTGTCAGTTATTCTCGACCATTATTGGTTCTGAACTGTCATCTTCATCCTATAAATGTGCTTTCCTTCTCTTTGCCCAACTTTACTCTTGATCTCTGCTCTAATCTCGAAAGCTCTTTACATCTTTTAAGCTTTTCCGTTCTGTACAATCTTTAGGCTTCGTTACCTACCTTCCCTCAAAACACCAAGCCTTATCCTCTTCTTCTTTCTTTAAACTTACACAAAAATGGCGAAAATGTCAAAAACTGTTCCTCAAAAGGAAAAAGCTTCTTCATCGCAGTCGGCCGGTGATAAAACACCGGTGGAGCCGCGCCCTGAGGAGTGCGTTCCCGAGAAGGGTGTGTCCTTGATTCCAACTTCAAAGTCGAGAAAACTTTGTCGGTTCCTGGTCGGTGCGAGCCAATGTCGAGATATATATGCTCGATAACTGAGAGTGACCTCGAGCAAGTAAAGAAAGACTGCCATTGGGAAGATAAAGAGGTGGTGATTCCGGCTCTCGAAGAAGACATCAGTATCCATATGGAAGGGTTTCTAAGTGTTTACACTTACCCTTTCACGCTGGGCCCTATCGATCCCATTATTATCGATTTTTTCCGTCAATATCAAATAACACTCGGTCAGATCCATCCTTCTTTTTGGCGGATAGTCACTCTACTCCGATTTTTCGCGAACAAAGACGAAGGGATGCCTTTCACCCTCGACCACCTCATCAGGTTGTACAGCCCCCGTCTCTTTCGAGACGGGTTAATAAAACTCCAACGTCGGGCCACCAAGGTGTTGCTCTCGAGTATAGATGAGGATAAGGTTTTTTTGAGTGAAGACTCCCGACCTAATCCCGGTCGAGAAGATGTCATTTCTCGAGGAGTGGAATATGGAGCGTAAGTACAATCCTGCCTTTAGCTTCCATTTATTGTTTTGTTTTCTTTGCTTCTCTTATCGACATTCCTTTCTATGATTTAGCGGTCTCTTGGATGCCTGCTGCGATTCCTAACCTCGAGAGCTGGGTTCGGAAACTGGCTTCGACCTCTTCGTACGCTGAGTGCTCATGGCGCGATTTGGCAAGGGGCCGATGGGAGGCCAAAAATCACAGTAAGCCCTTTTTCACATACTTGATGATTTTTGCTAAAAACATTTCTTTTCATACTCACTTTATTTCCTTTCATATAGGCCTCGGGAAAGATGTTGTCATGAGGCCCCCGTCTGGAGAGAAGGAGGTTTCACCCCCGGCCCCGAAGCCGGCGTAGGATAAGAAGAGAAAAAAGGTCCGACTGAGACTTCAAAGCCCAAGAAGAGTAAGGCTCGTAAGTTGAATAAAGACACCGTCGTCCTGCTTGCGTATGTAGTTCAGTGACTAGGAGACGAAGAAGAAGAAAATGAAGATGATGGCTTCGAGCTGGTGGCCCGAACGAAGAGGAGCACCGAAGCCCCAAAGGCCACTGAGCCGGTGAGGGTCGAAGAGATTCAACCTTGAACTGAGGAGATCTCAGAAGAGGGCCCGAGCAAAGTCCCCGAGTCGTCGGAGGCTGAAGATGCCTCTCGCCGAAATGAGCAATCGGTGGGTTTGCCTAAAGGGGCTGGCTCCGAGGCCCTTCAAAATGAAGAGAACGCCCCAAGTGACTTTCTTGGAGCAATAGAAATTGGCTATTCGCCGATCCTCCCTACATTTTCTGAGGGGCAAATTCAGAAAGCCCAGGCCATGGGGACCCCCAATGTAGAAAGAGCCCACGAAGGGGAGGACCTTTTTCGTGGTTGCTTTACGGGAGTTGAAGATGCTACCGACGTGAGTGAGGCATCGAGTCTCTTTGATGAGACTCAACGACTTCTGAGCCGGGTAAGTCTCAGCTCTCCTTATTGATATTACACTTGTATGTTCTTCTTGCCTAATTTCCTTTCTTTCTACATAGGCCTTGACACTTCATCGGGATGCGTTTCTAAATCCCGAGTAGAGCTGATCCGATGTGAGGCCGATCTTCAAAGGATCACGGAGGAGAGAAATGCCCTCAAACTTCTCAGCGGGCATAAGGAAGAGGAGATCAAGGACCTCCGAGCCGAATTGGCCACAGCTCATAAAGAGCAGACCGACCTGAGAGCAGGTAATGAAATTTTTTAGAAGTTCAATGTATGAATTCGAGGACGATGACTAATACTTCGATCCTACAGGTTCAGCAGAAAGCCAAAAAGATCGAACAGCTCCGTGAGGAAGCCAACATGATGAGGGCAGAGACTTTGGGGTGGAAACAAAATATGGACTGCCTTGCCTCAGAGAAAGATGCTGCTCGAGCCTAACTGTCATTGGCCGAACGTCATCTCCAAAGAATGAAAGCGGAAAGCTCAGCCCAAGCCAGGAAAATTGAGGAGATCGAGGCTCGGTTGGCCGCCAAACTTGCAAAGGTTACATTTGAGGCAGAAAAAGTAAAGGCTGACGCGGAGGCGATCGTGGCCGTTTACCGAGCTGATGCTGAAGCTGCTCAAGCTCGAGAAAAGAAAGTTGCTGATACCACTCAGACTCGAGCATATTGGGCTGTCGAGCATGCCAGGTACCAGTCTCGAAAAGAGACTCTTGAGGAGATTCATGCTCGTGGCTTTAACCTTGATGTTGAGATCGAGAATGCGAAAGAACTCGAGGCCGAAGCCAAAGTGTTGCTCTCTTCCGATGATGATGATTCCTGGAGCGTGAGTGGATCCGAGAGCAGAGGGGATACCGATGGCGAAGTTGTAGCTCCCAAGGAAAATTAGGCACTTAGAATTTTTTCTTTTTTGAATTTTTTGTGTAGGATCCTGATCGGTCCATGTAAATATTGTCATATGTATGAAAGATCTTTTTTCTTTCTGACTTGTCTTTATTTCAATTTCTTCCTCATGCAAATTCTGTTTTGTCTATGCCTTGTGAAATTTTGTTCATGAGTACAAGGCTTAGGCAATTTGATCGAAGTCGGACTAATGTAGTCTTTGTAATCGAGTGAGTACTTGCTCGGACTCAAAATAGGGTGACCCTTAGGTTTTAATTGAGTGAGGATGACTTCTCAAACTCAAAAAATGGCCCTTAGGCTCTTGAATTAGGCCGACATGGCCTCAAAAGAATGGCTCTTTTCCCTTTTCGGCTTAAAAAATTTCAATCATATAAAAATTTGTTATGCCTTAGCATGAAACGAGGTTGCTTTGAGAGTTCGAACAATCTGGTACCCTTTTAGGGTTTTCGAGGGTTGATATTATCGAAACCCTTTATAATTTTGCCGAGGGTAGCCTTTTTAACCTGTTTTGTGAAGATATTAGAAGGCATGTTTCACTACGGAATTTGGACGTTTTCGAACCGTGTTAGTTTGGCGGTAGCCTTTAACTTGAGATTTGCCTCTTGGGCTTGTTTCTCAATTATACTTTGAACTTGTTCGAAGTGTCAGTCCCCGAGTGGGGTGGCCGTGGCCTATAAAAATGAGCTTTGCCTTTTTAAGGTCTTATGATCTCGAGATTTTAGTAGTTCGATTACATCGATTTTTCAGACGGCAATCCCTGAGTATGGGGTAAGCTGTTCGAACTTCGGTTATGATTGGCCCTCAAGCCTATTTCCACAATAGACCATAAGTCTGAAATTTGTAAAGTAAAAATTTCTCTAAGGCATGAAATATTTTGGCAAGGAAAAAATACTTCTCTCAATAGATTATACATGCGTGCATGTTTGCTTTAAGGGCTCGAGTAATCTATATGGACACGGTTCGTTTGACCATTTGGCCCTTACAAAATTTTACCTATCGAAACCCAGTTGACGCGAAGTATCTTCCTTGTGATAAAGTTGACATCTGAGGGTGATGCCCCCCGGTATTCGAGGTTGATTGCAAAGAAGCCTCAGATACTGTTGAATTGCCCTAAGGTAGCACAAACATGGTTGCCTCGTTAAAAACCTCACCGGAAAAACCTATTTGGGACAAAACCTGGTCAAAGAGAAAATGAGTGCAACGCGTGCTTTCAAACCTTAGGATTTTTGTATTGATGAATTCCTTGATGCCTTCGATCGAACACCTGCAATTGGTTAGTATAAAATATAAATGAAAATGGAGAAGGTTGTACCTTAGCAGTAATACTTTTTGAGGAGCGATACGTTCCAGTTATTTGGTATCCGATGATGTCGAGGACTTGTAATGGTCCTTCCCAATTCGGGCCAAGTTTTCCTTCATTTGGGTCTCGAGTATTGAGGGTAACCTTTCTCATAACTAAGTCCCCAGTTTTAAAGTGTCAAAGATGGGCTCTTCGATTGTAATACCTTTCGATCCGCTGTTTCTGTGCTGCCATTCGAATGAGGGTGGCTTCCCGTCTTTCATCTAGCAATTCGAGGCTCGTATTCATAGCCTCGTGATTTGACTCTTCCGTTGCACACCGAAACCTGAAGCTAGGTTCCCCGACTTCGACTGGGATCAAATCTTCGGCACCATAGACTAAAGACAACGGTATTGCCCCCGTACTAGATTTCGACGTTGTTCGATATGCCCAAAGGACCTTGGGCAATATTTCTCTCCATTTTCCTTTGGCTTCATTCAATCTTTTCTTCAAATTTTGGATGACGGTCTTGCTTGTCGACTCGGCCTGTCCGTTCCCACTGGGATGATACGCCGTTGACAGGATCCTTTTTATTTTATGATCTTCGAAAAACTTTCACTTTGCTGCCGACGAATTGTTTTCCATTATCGCATACGATCTCGGCAGGCATTCCGAATTGGCATATAATGTGGTCCCAGATGAAGTCTATGACTTCTTTTTCTCTGACTTTCTCGAAGGCCTGTGCTTCAACCCATTTAGAAAAATAATCAGTCATAAGCAAAATGAATTTAGCTTTACCTGGGGCCGATGGTAGGGGGACGACGATATCCATCCCCCATTTCATGAACGGCCATGGGGATAGGACTGAGTGGAGTTGCTCTCCGGACTGATGGATCATCGGCGTATGACTTTGACATTTATCTCATTTTCGAACAAATTCTTTAGTGTCTTTTTCTATATCGGCCCAATAGTATCCTGCTTTGATGACTTTGTGAACCAATGACTCGGCACCAGAATGGTTTCCGCAAGTTCCCTCGTGAATTTCTCGTAGAACATAGTCGGTGTCTCCTGGTCCCAAACATTTTGCTAACAGTCCATCGAACGTTCTCCTATACAGTGTTCCATCTTCAGCCAAAGTGAACTGTGCGGCCTTAGTGCGCAGAGTCCTTAATTCTTTAGGATCCGATGGAAGCTTCCCGTTCTTTAGGTATGCGATGTACTTATTCCTCCAATCCCAGGTTAGACTTGTGGAGTTTATCTTGGCGTGTCCTTCTTCGATCACTAACCTCGAAAGTTGTACGACAGTCCCTGAGCTAAGCTCATCATCTTCGATGGACGATCCCAAATTTACAAGGGCATCGAACTCGCTATTTTGTTCTCGAGGTACGTATTGTAGCGTCCATTCCTTAAATTGATGTGGAGACACTTGTAATTTGTCTAAGTACCTCTGCATTCGATCTTCCCAAACCTCAAAAGTTCTGTTGACTTGATTTACCACAAGTTGTGAGTCACATTTGGCCTCGATGACCTCCGCTCCCAAGCTCTTATCTAGCTCGAGACCTGCAATCATGGCCTCATACTCGGCCTCATTGTTCGTCAATTTCGATGTTTTGATAGACTGTCTAATTGTATTTCCTATGGGTGGCTTTAAAATGATGCCTAGCCCGGACCCCTTCATGTTCGAAGCTCCGTCCGTGAAGAGGGTCCACATCCCCGATGTTGTACCCGATTTTAATAATAGTCCTTTTCGACCTCGCGTACGAGTGCTGGCGTGAAGTCAGCCACGAAGTCTGCCAAGATTTGAAACTTGATGGTCGTTCGGGGTTGATACTCGATATCGTACCCGCTGATCTCGACGACCCATTTGGACAATCGGCCTGAAAGTTCGGGCTTATGCAAAATATTGCGAAGGGGGTAGGTGGTTACAACTCAAATTGGGTGACATTGAAAATATGGTTTTAATTTCCTAGAGGCGCTTATTAAAGCAAGCGCTAATTTTTCTAATTGTGGGTACCGGGTCTCGGCTTCACCTAAGGTCCGACTAATATAATAGACAGGAAATTGTGTACCTTGCTCTTCTCGAACTAAGACCCCATTTAACGCTATCTCTGAGATCGATAAGTACAAGTAAAGTTGCTCGTCCGCCTTTGGGGGGTGAAGCAATGGCGGGCTCGACAGGTATCATTTGAGTTAATACAAAGCCTGTTGACATTCCGAGGTCCATGCGAAATTGCTTTTTTTCTTAAGCAGTGAAAAGAACCGGTGGCTCCTATCTGAGGACCTCGAAATAAATCGACCCAGGGCGGCTATGCGTCCTGTTAACCTTTGTACAGCCTTGACATTGTCAACAACTGTGATGTCTTTGATTGCCTTGATTTTATCGGGATTAATTTTGATCCCCCGATTTGATACCATAAAGCCGAGGAACTTGCCCGAGCCGACACCGAATGCACATTTCTCTGGGTTAAGCTTCATGTTATTCTTTCTCAGTATGCCGAAGGTCTCCTGCAAATGTTTCAAATGGTCCTTTGCTCGCAGGGACTTAACAAGCATATCATCAATATAAACCTCCATTGATTTACCTATTTGTTCTTCGAACATTCGATTTACTAGGCATTGATAAGTAGCACCGGCATTTTTTTTAGTCCAAACGACATTACATTATAGCAATAGGTGCCGTACTTAGTGATGAACGAAGTCTTTTCCTGATCCCCCGGGTTCATCTTTTGATTATACCCGAAGTAGGCATCGAGAAAACTAAGGATCTCGTGGCCGATCGTGGCATCGATCATGCGATTGATATTCGGCAAAGGAAAGGAATCTTTAGGGCATGCCTTGTTTATATCCTTGTAGTCTACGCACATTCTAAGTTTGTTTCCCTTTTTAGGGACTACAACTACGTTTGCTAACCATTCGGGATATTTTACCTCCCGAATAGATCCTATATTGAGAAGTTTTGTTACCTCGTCCTTAATGAATGTATGTTTTACCTCGGACTGAGGTCTTCTCTTTTGTTTCACCGGGTGAACTTTGGGTCCAAGCTCAGTCGATGCGTAACAACTCCAGTGGGATCCCTGTCATATCTCGGTGGGACCAAGCAAAACAATCCATGTTATTTAAAACGAATTGAACGAGTTTTTTCGTGAGCTCGGGAGTTAACCCCGTGCCTAGGTATACCTTTTTATCGGGTAGATGCTCGATCAGTATGATTTGTTCCAGTTCTCAACCGTTGACGTCATTGTATTGGAATCATCGGGGATTATGAAGGTTTGAGGTATCATATAATCATCATCCTCGAAAGTTCCTCGCTCTTTCGATCGGGCCGAGGCCGACGACTGTGGTTGCTATTTGACTTCCTGTTTTCCCTTCGATTCTGATCCCTTTGTTGATGACAACGCTGATACTGGTGTTACCTCATCGATTGCAAACATTTCCTTGGTGGCGGGTTGTTCACCGTACACTATTTTGATTCCTTCTAATGTTGGGAATTTCAAGACTTGGTGAAGCGCCGAGGGCACTGCTCTCATATCATGAACCCAAGGCCTTCCGAGTAGTGCGTTGTACCTCATGTCGCCTTCTATCACATGGAACTTTGTTTCTCGAATAGTCCCATCCATGTTTACTGGTGCAATTAAGTTTCCCCTTTGGTGGTTTCACTTGCCATGTTAAAACCATTAAGTACCCAAGCTGCGGGCACGATCTGATCTTGGAGGCCGAGTTGCTTTATGACCCTTGATCGAATAATATTTGCCAAGCTACCTGGATCAATCGACACACGTTTAACTTGAATATTATTCATAAGAATAGATATTACCAGTGCGTTGTTGTGAGGTTGTTCGATCCTTTCTGCATCTTCGTTGTTGAAAGACAAGTTTCTTCTGGTAAGTAGTCTCGAGTTCGCTTCTCCCTCGTGATTGTCACTTTGGTGCATTTGAATACCGGTCCTTGAGCGATATCAACCCCACCACCGATCATATGAATTACGTGTTGTGGCTCTTCCTGCTCGTTCTGCTTGTTCGAATCTCTGTTTTTGAAATGGTTCTTGGCCCGATCACTTAAGAATTCTCGAAGGTGAACCTAGTTGAATAGACGGGCTACCTCCTCCTTCAACTGTCTGCAGTCTTCGGTTCTATGACCATGGGTATCATGGTATTTGCACATCTGATTAGGGTTCCTTTAAGCTGGATCGGTCTGTAAGGGTCTGGGCCATCTAGTATCCTTAATCCAACCAATGGCTGATACAATACCCGATGCATTGATGCTGAAGTTGTATTCTAACAGTCGAGGTGCCTCTTTGGACCCGACATCCCTATCGAAACTACTTTTGCTCATAAGCCCCCAGAAACTCTGTCCCCGATCATTCCTTCTATCATTCCGTATGGGGTTGCGTGCAGGCCCGTTATTTCTCCGATCTCCATTGTATGGTTGGTATCTATCTCTATTCGATCGTGGTTCCAGATCGACATCCCTTTTAACTCTGTCCACGAATCTGTTAGGATAAATCGAACCAGCTGGAGTTCCTAGTTGATCATCTTCGACCCTAATATTTGACTGATATCGATTGTGTACATCGGTCCAAGAGACAGCCAAATATTCGATCAAATTTTGCTTCAACTGTTGTGAAGCCACGGAGCTCCGAGTGTTGAGACCTTGTGTAAAAGCTTGAACGGCCCGGTCGTCGGTGACTGGAGGCAAATCCATTCGCTACATTTGGAACCGAGATACAAATTCCCCGAGCATCTCGTTATCCTTCTGTCGTACTTTGAAGAGGTCCGATTTCCTTGTTGCAACTTTAATGGCTCCGGCGTGGGCTTTCACAAAAGAATCTGCGAGCATAGCAAACAAATCAATAGAGTTGGGTGGTAAGTTATGGTACCATATCATGGCACCCTTCAATAAAGTTTCTCCAAATTTCTTCAATAGAACGGATTCAATCTCATCATCTTTTAAGTCATTTCCCTTTATTGCGCATGTGTAAGAAGTGGAGTGCTCATTGGGATCGGTGGTCCCATTGTATTTTGGAATATCTGGCATACGAAATTTCTTAGGAATGGGCTTCGGAGCCGCACTTTGAGGGAATGGCTTCTGCACGACTTTTTCGAATCCAAACCCTTTAGGATCGGGGGTGCCCCTGGTATTTGGTCAACTCGTGAGTTGTATGTTTCAACCTTTTTGTCATTAGCCTTGATTTTCTTTTCACCCGATTCGATCCATTTAGTGAGCTCCTCAAGCATCTTCATAATGGCGGGGTTAGTCCCCGATTCTTGGCATTCGATTTCTCCGGTACAGGCTCGACTCTATGAATAACCTCTTGTGATGTTTCTAGCTCATATTATGCTTAGTGCTTGATTCTAATTTTGGAGTTGCGTTGTCTCAGCTTGTTGAGTCTACAACATTTCGAATATCATTCGAAGGCCAATTCCTCCTTCTTCACCGCCCTGTGCGTTCTGATCGGCTGCTCGGGCATCTCTGCAGACACTATTTCCAAGGTCAACGCCCAGATTTGCATTTAGGGCGACATGCGAGCTGACATCGACGGGGTCTGTGATCGGTACTCCTCGTGGCCAGCCTGAGGCACTTTGATCCCTGGGGCGGCTACATTATCGTTTTCTCCATGGAAACCGAGGCCATTATCAGTGTGAGTGGGTACTGCTTGAGAGTTAGACATGCTGATCCTAAAATCAAAAACACTCATAGGAATAAGCGTAAAGTAGTGTGTGTTACGAGATTAATACAAGGCAATCACTATTATCCTTAGCCCTACGGTAGGCGCCAAACTGTTTACCCTTAAAATTGGATAACAATTAAACTTATAATGTGGTTTTAAGGAAACGTGATTTCACCTAATACCAATTGATAAATGCAAAGAGTAATAATAGAGATTAACAGTAATATAAGGCAAACCAGTGTTTGAACAGAATTCAGCTCTCGAGCTTCAATACCCTCAAACTAGTTTGTGTAAGAACAGTTAAAATGTAACAAGCTGATGAACAAAAATATGAACTATAGAAAGGGCGTTATATTGCTTTTATCTCTCAAAGTGTATGGTGTCTACAAAATGATCAAAACCCTCTTTATATAGTAGAGGAATCCTATCTACAGTACAATTCTAATTACGGAAATAAATCCCATGATTAGCCTGAACAATCGCCCTTGATTTGATATGTTTCGGGATTTCTGCCATGATATTCGACCGGTCACGGACATCCCGCTTTTTCGTTATTGCGCTTTGCTTGAAATCTGCTATATTTGGTCTCGAACGTTGCTGGCCTCGATCTCGACAGGCACCTCGATCCCCGAACTAGATACCTTGTCTTCGTGCTCTGGCCTGATCCACTACGAGGCTGGCCTTCGATGCAATTCCCTGGCCTCGATCAAATAGTAAAATCAAGTAGGCCCGATTTTAACCGTATAGAGTGATGACCCGCCATGTATTCATGCCACATAGGCACCATTTGCCATATATTAATGTCATGTGAAAGCTTACATAGGAGGAAGACTAGTATTTGTGAGAAGATTCTAGAAAAGTATGGATATTTCCTTAGGAAAACCCTAGATCCCTATGGATCTTGCTAGGAAAGTCCTTGGAATCTTTTAGATTTGTAGAGAGTTCTAGAGAAAGCCTCTATCGTGTAAATATTAAGGACTTGTTTAATAATTAATATTTACACACTAGCCCCTAGGAGACTGTCAGGCTAGCCAACACTAAATAGTTAATTAAATTCTCATTTTAATATTTTCGAAATCATTAATTTCTTTCAATTTAACTATTAAAAAGATGTACTTTACAGAATGATTAATAATATTTTCAAATCTTAATACTGAATATCCCATAATCATCCCAGAACCCGGCGTCACAAGTGCATGAACATTTACTAGGAATTTAAAATACAATACAATAACCATCCAGAATACAAATTTGGACAAAAAAGAATATACAAGTACTCTGAAGGAGACTCTGCTGGCTACGGATCATCTCATAAGATGCAGCTCCTCCTAAGTCCTCGTATCAACCGCGCCCTTGCACCCATAAAGCCACCGAACACACATGTGCCTGTACAACAAAATGTACAACAAGTGTAGTATGAGTACGAAAACAACGTGTACCCAGTAAGTATCCAGTCTAACCTCGAAGAAGTAGTGACGAGGAGTCGACTTCGACACTTACTAGTAGTCCAATAATATCAGGTACAGTAAAGAAGCGATTAAGTATGAAACATAGTAAATATTTGGAGTAAACAAGTATAAAATACGTGGTACAATTCCCCTCTTTATAATTTTACTCAAACTCTCGACTAGCAAGTTTCCCTCCGTAACCAGAGCATATATATAGATATATGGATTTCATCAAGGAAGTTGTCATGATTCAAATCGGGAAAATCCCTCAGATACATTGGCTTCTTGCCAAATCTTACGCACGATTCCATGAGGATAATATATATAGGAAATGCCGAGGCGTACGACCCGATCCAACATAAAAGTAAATTGTGCACCGCCGAGGGTCGAACGGCGTGAACCATAGGTGCATCTATTAACCTACCGAGGTGATCGACCCGCTCCCATGAGAGTAGTAGAAGGAAATACCCCGCTCGTGAATCATACGTGCGACGCGGTCAAATATAAATTTAAGGAATTACCCCGCTCGCGAATCATGCGTGCGACGCGGTTACACATAGATTTCTTAAGGTATTAAGGTATTCCTTGATTCTTTTTAGATTACGAATTTTAAATGAAAACTTTTGAGTTTCCAACCTTTCCTCAATTTCAACTCCTTTCAAAAACATTTAATAAGCTAACTCAATCTCGCTTCTTCTCAAGACAAACAATAAACATAAATTAACAACAATATCGACAAGGCATGATGTAAGCATAAAACTACCCGGACATAGGCATAGCTAGTAGCTACGTATGGATTCTCGTCACCTCGTGCGTACGTTACCCCCACAAATAGAAGCACATAATAATTTAGTTCACTTATGGGGTTAATTTCCTCTTACAAGGTTAGAAAGGAGACTTACCTCGCTCCGAAGTTCTGTAACCGGCTCTCAAGCCCTTTCGACGACTCAAACCGATGCCCAACGCTCCAAAACTGGTCAATAATTATGCAAACCCATTAATATACACTCAAAATACTCATTATAATCCTATTTACAACAATTCCCAATTCCGCTTGAAAAGTCGATAAAATCACCCTTGGGCTCACGTGCCCGGATTTCGAAAATTTTTCGAAGATAAACTTTGCCCATGACATCACGGACTCAAATATATAATTTATTCTCAATTCCATGTCCAAAATTCGTGGTCAAAATCCAAATATACAAGATTCTAGGTTTTTCCACCAGAACCCAAATTCTACTAATTTCCATGTTCAAATCCATATAAACTCATGCATTTAACTCAAAATTGTGAAGAGAGCACTTACCCCATTATGATTGATGAAGATGGAACTCCAATGTGCTCCAAAATCGGCTCCCATGGGCGAAAATGAAAAGAGATAGAGCCAAACCCTCGTTTTAAAAAAGACACTGCCCAGCCCCGACTTTCTCACTTGCGGTCACTTGACCGCTTCTGCGGTTCCGCTGGTGCGGCCCAACTACCGCTTCTGCGGTCTTGCACCAGACCCCTCAACTCCACATCTGCGGCCCCCATCCGCTTCTGCGCCTCCGCTTCTGCGGGTCCACATGCGCAGGTGCGGTCCCGCTGCTGCAAAACTCGACCACATCTGCGGTCCACGCCTCCCCCAGCGAAATCTGCTTCCGTGAGTCCTTTACCGCACCTGCGGCCCTCTTCACGCAGGTGCGATTACACCAGATGTCCAGCTGCCTCAGCCCTTCCTCAAATTCCATTTTCGGTTTGTTAACCACCCGGAATCCACCCGAGGCCCCCGGGACCCCGTCCAATCACACCAAGCAATTCCAAAACATAATGCGGACCTGCTCGAGGCCTCAACTCCAATTCAAGCTTTATGAACTTTAGAACTTTAAACTTCCTCATTCGATGTCGAAACCTATCGAATCACGCCCGATTGACCTCAAATTTTGCACACAAGTCACATTTGACATTACGGACCTAACCTAACTTCTGGAATCAGATTCCGACCCTGATATCAAAAAGTCCACTTCCAGTCAAACTTCTCAAAAACCTTCAAATTTCTAACTTTCGCCAAATGACTCCAAAAACCGACCTCCGAATCCACTTTCGTATGCGCTCCCAATACTAGAATCACCATTCGGAGCTATTCCAGACTCGGAATCCCACACGGACATCGATAACATTGAAATGCACTTCAACCCAAATTTATGAAATTCTTCCAAAATGCTAACTTCCACAATAAGCGCCGAAATGCACCCGATCCGAACATACGCCCAAGTCCTAAATCATCATACGAACCTGCTGGAACCTTCAAATCCCGATTCCGAGGCTGTTTACTCTAAAATCCAATCTTAGTCAATTCTTCCAACTTAAAGCTTTCGAAATGAGAATTTTCTTTCCAATTCAACTTTGAACTTCCCGAAATTAAATCCCAACCATGCGTACAAGTCATAATACCTGAAGTGAAGCTGCCTATGGCCTCAAACCGCTGAACGACACGCTAGAGCTCAGAACGGCCGGTCGGGTCGTTAGAAAGGGGGTCATTCATTTGTACCAAGCAAACAATTCAAGCTCTGTCTAATACAATCTTCCTTTAACTTTCTATTGTGTATTTATGTTACATTCCCTTAGTGATCTTGAGTGTAGTAAGGCCGACTTGGCATAACAAGAACGTGAGCAGGTTGTGCGAGATCATGAACGAGTTGTCAAGTATCGAACGTGTACTTAGTTAACGACTAAGGACGTGACAACGTGGTACCAGAGCGAAGGTTGCAACTAAGGGAATAGCGGACGATGGAGAAATTAATGCTTCCAAAGCCCAAGCCAACGTCATCTAGGATGCTGCTGGCAAGAATGACGGTAACAAAAAGAGGAATGCCACCAACAAGAGCCAGGGGGTGCTGCCCGAAGTTGTGACAAATGAGGGGCTTACATCCCAAGAACCATCTTCCACTGAGGCGAGCGAAGATAAAGTTGAGGTCCTGCCGGAGGACGTCTCGCTCGGTAAAGAGTGGGTGATAAAGATGAACTCGGGGATAGACGCCGTGGAGATATTTGGCCAAAGCTTGGGGAAGGTGGAAGGAACCCTTAGCGTTCTTGAGGGGCACATGAAGAGATCGAGAGTATCCGAAATGACTTGGAGGGACGTACACAGACTTAGATGGAACTAAGGCAAACCATCGCAGCCTTAGATTGCAGACTCAGGGAGGCTTTGAGTATTATCGATTCTATGAAGGCAAAGATAGAGTCACTCGATGAGCATATCGATGTTGGCGTGACCGAGGCAGCCAACAATGTTATGGTGATAAGGGAGGCCAAGATCGAGGCTCCCAAACCCCCAGCGTTCAAAGGTGTTCGTGATGCATAAGAAGTGGAAAACTTCCTTTGGCACTTGGAGAACTACTTCAGGCATGTCAAAGTGAGGGACGACGAGGCCAAGATAAACACTGACGTATTGTACCTCTCAGAGAGTGCCATGCTATGGTGGAGAAGGAAGATGGCCGACGTGGATAAAGGTCTATGTACTATTAGCACGTGGGATCAGTTCAAAGGTAAGTTCAAGCGACAATTCTTTCCAAACAATGTCTTGTACTAGGTAAGGCGCAAGCTTAGGGAGTTGAAGCAAGTAGGGAGCATACGTGACTATGTCAAATAGTACACTACCCTTATGATTCAAATCCCCGACCTGACCAATGAAGACTTGTTGTTCCACTTTATGGATAGGTTGCAAAATTGGGCTAAGCAAGAGTTGCAACTCAGTCAAGTTGCGGATATAGAACAAGCCATAGTGGAGGTCGAATTATTGATGGATTTCAGGCATGAAAAGCACGACAAAAGCAAAAGCAAAGAGTCAAAGGTTAACAATGTCAAAGGTGAGGGAGACCGTGGAAAAGGCAAGGAGATACAACAACAATACTATAAGACTCAAGATTCCAAAAAGTCGAGTGGCCATCAGGGCTACGCCGAGAAGAAGGCGCATGCCAAGAAGAAGGGATATTACGTATGCGGAGGGTTGTACGGCTTTAGGACTTGTCCCGACATAAAGATCCTCAACGCCATGGTCCGTGAATGGAAGGAGCAGCCACAAGGAGAGAGTTCGGGAACCGCATAGTTGGGTATGATCGGATTATATGGTGTTGTCACGAAGCAAGCTATCCAACCTACCAAAAATGGCAATCTATACATGGATCTCACCATCAACAACAAGATCGCTTGTGCAATTGTAGATAGTGGAGCAACTTATAGTTCGTGATTGAGGCTGCCGCAAAGAGACTAGAATTGAAGCTTGCTCCAACCAAATCTTGCGTCAAGATCGTGAATGCTGAGGTACAAAATGCTCGTGGGGTAGCTAATGGAGTTGGTGTCAAATTAGGAACTTGGAAAGGTATGACAAACTTTACCGTAACCCCTATAGATATCTTTGACATCATATTGGGGCAGGAGTTCTTTAGACATTGTAATAATTTGATCGACCCCTACGTCCAACGTCTCTTGGTTATGGAGCGTGATGGATCGTGCATGGTGCCTATAGTGACTATGCCATACGGACAGAGCCAAGCACAACTTTTAGCTATGCAGGTTGTCAAGGGGATCAAGAAGGGGGAGCTGCCGTTCGTGGCAACCATTGCAAGCCTCGAGGAAGACAAAAGTTTTCAAAAGAGACTGCCGCCTTACATAGAGAAGTTGCTTGAGGAAAACAAAGATGTCATGCCCGAGGAGTTGCCTAAGCACTTGTCGCCTAGGCGAGAAGTGGATCATAAGATAGAGTTAGAGCTAGGGGCTAAGCCACCCGTATTTGCCCCATATCTTATGGCAACCGCCCGAGTTAGAGGAGCTTAGGAAATAATTGAAAGAGTTGCTGGATATTGGTCACATTGTAGAAGGGGATGAGCCGAAGACAGCATGTGTGACGAGATATGGAGCCTTTGAATGGTTGATGATGCCTTTTAGCTTCACCAATGAACCGGCCACATTTTGCACCCTTATGAACCAGATTTTCCATCCCTACCTTGATCAGTTCGTGGTAGTCTACCTAGACGACATAGTCATCTACAAAAACACCTTGGAGAAGCACATAGAGCACTTAAGGATGTTTTTCCAAGTCTTGCGGGAGATTGAGCTATACATCAAGAGGGAGGAATGCGAGTTTGCATAATCAAAGGTGCCTTCTTAGGCCATGTCATTAGCAATGGCGAGCTACGCAAGGACGAGGCTAAGGTACGTGCTATCCAGGAGTGGGAGGCACCTATAAAGGTAATTGAGTTGAGATCCTTCCTTGGCCTTGTTAACTATTATCGTCGGTTCATCAGTGGCTACTCAGCAAACATTGACTGAGTTGCTAAAGAAGAACAATCCATGGAATTGGACTGAGAATTGTCAAAAGGCGTTTGAAGGCCTTAAGGCAGCTATAACAAGGGAGCCAGTCTTGGCTTTACCTGACTTTGCCAAGACATTTGAGGTTCATATAGATGCCTCAGACATTGCCATTGGAGGTGTTCTGATGCAGGATAAGCATCTCAAAGCATTTGAGAGCCGCATGTTAAATGATACAGAGCGGCATTACACGATGCAAAAGAAGGGGATGACTGCCATTATGCATTGCCTTCGTACATGGTGACATTATTTGCTCGGTTGAGATTCGTTGTCAAGACTGACAATGTGGCTACTAGCTACTTTCAGACGCAGAAGAAGCTCACACCAAAACAAGCTAGGTGGCTAGATTTCTTGGCCGAGTTTGATTATATGTTGGAGTATCAGCCGGGCAAAGCTAACGTTGTAGCCGATGCCTTGAGCCAGAAAGCGAGCTTGATTCCATTACTTCAACAAGTTGGGACATCCGTAAGGCTATAAAAGAAGGCATGCAGCATGATCCAATAGCCAAACAACTTATCGAGTTAGCCAGCCAGGGCAACACGAGTCATTTTTGGGTAGAAGACGGCATATTTCTTACTGTGGATTGGCGGGTTTACGTGCCTAAGTTTGGACTCATTAGATGGCGGATCAGAAGGGAGAGTCATGACAAAATGTGGGCTAGTCATCTAGGCCAACGTCGCACTAGGGCCTTGGTTGAGTCAGTCTACTATTGGCCATGCATGCGAGATGACATAAAGTGTTATGTGCAGACTTGTTTGTCAGTAGGACAAGGTTGAGCAACAAACAACCGAAGGACTTTTGGAATCGCTAACAGTCGCAGAGTGTCCATAGGAGAGCGCGACTATGGACTTGATCACTTGTCTACCTAAGTCCGACGGTTATGGTACTATTATGGTGGTCGTGGATAGATTTTCCAAATATGTCACCTTCATGCCCGCCTCACTGGGTTACACCCAAGGAAGCCGCCAAACTATTCTTTAAGAACGCGGTGAAGTATTAGGGTTTACCAAGGGATATTATCAGTGATCGAGACCCCCGTTTAACTGGAAATTTTTAGAGGGAATTGTGCGACATACTTGGCACGGAACTGCACTTTTCCACTAGTTTCCACCTATTGCGCCCCCTTTTTCTCGCGAAATCGGGTTTATGACATTTGGGAAGACAACTCGTTCCCTTTAGGGAATTGGGTTTTGGATTGAAGAGTCGCCACCTAATGATTTAAGTGCATTAGGACACTAAGAAGGGTTTGAGTCAAGTAACCAGAGATTGGGTAAGGGCTTGAAATTATCCCAAGGGGAAGGTGTTAGGCACCCCTCAGGATCCACTAGTGTGGTTCCCGGCCAAACTATTGTTGTGGTTTAAATACAAATAACACATAGGCAAGTAAGAGCTTCAAATAAGAGGGGATTTTCATGTAATGGTCATAAAATAAACAAAGTCGGAAAGAACTAAAGAGAGTTGATTTTCTTAGAAGAAATGGTTTTGAAAGATTTAAAAGAAACAAAGAACAAAGGAAAGGGGGTCCTAGGTTTATTAATAATATGGATCACCCCACACAACATCCGGTAATCACTCCTCAATGAGGGGCTACACGTGATGTTATCGCGTGGTCATCATATCCATATCTACCCTTTCCCATCCCATTAAGGTATTAAAGCGCGGAATGGTCTCGTTTACCTATTGCATGCTATTACCCGCCCCAATCCTATCAGCCCCAGAGGTACTTGGGACTAATAATCCTAAAGGGAGGAGATATTGGCTTATTTGTGGTTTCAAAAGGTAAAATACTACGGCGTCAGGCAAAAACACATATAGCAAATTTGGGGAAAAACATATAAACAAACAAGGGCTCAAATACACCTCATTTAAACAGAGAAAAGCAAGTAATTAGCATGACTTACACATACTGTTTAAGGTCTGATTAAAACTTAAAGGTTGAGGCAGACTGATTTATTACATAGTTCAGATAAGAAGCCCGAAGCAAGCCTACCTGTTGGTTGTAGCTAATAAAAATCTGATTCAGTTTATAATTTTAACCTATGGTTTGCCTAGGTGTTGGACGAAGATCCTATAGGCATGATATCTACTGATTTCAGAAACAATGAATTAAACTGAATACATACTGATTTAAGAAAAAGTTGTCAGTTATTAAAGAAAGGCGAGTTTTAGCAAAAGATCATAAGTTCCGCAACTGGTAAGGCATTATTACTGGTTTTAGACTTATAAGCGAGTGAGGCGATTCAGATTTGGTTAAATCTCCTATAGGCATGCTTTCTATGCGTTTGTTGGCTTTAGAACACTTTTATAGACATACAGAAATGCAGAAATCCTAAAAACATGATATCTAGGGGTTGTAATTTTATATGAACATGATATCTAATTGCAATTGATTATTTAGGGCCTATAAACATGTTTGCCTAATGAAAGTGGATATGCAAGATTCAGAAAGACCTATAGGCATATTTTCTATATGCATATGCAGAATTCTGATTTCGAATAATTGTAGACATGGCACCTATATGAGAGAATGCAGGATCCCTATAGACATGGTATCTATATATGAGAGAATGCAGGATTCCTAAAGACATGTTATCTATATATGAGAGAATGCAGAAATTCAGAAACTCCTATAGACATGGTATCTATATATGAGAAAATGCAGGATTCCTAAAGACATGTTATCTATATATGAGAGAATGCAGAAATTCAGAAACTCCTATAGACATGTTATCTACCCTTCGCATACATAGCTATCCCCTCCCTTTTTCACTAGCCGTCCCCAAGAGTTTATTACAAAATTATTACAGCCTAGAATGAAGATAAAAGAAAATACATCAGCAATAAAAAAAGGGTACAACCAAGGAGAGCCTAATTCAGGCTTCCTGTCTGAAGTATGAAGTGAACCAACTCCAAGAGATCACATTTCAAAGCCTTTCTCCCATTTGGGGTGTGTCAAAGTTCCCTAAGAGTCTGGAAAAGGACTCCGGGCAATGCTCACACCCAAATGCATCACCAGATTAAGACATAGTGCAGTGTGGAAGGGCCAGCCCTCTGGTGTCCAAGTTCAAAGGGAACTCAAGGTCCCAAGGCAAGGCTCACAAGAGGGGGATAGAACTTAAGGACTAAGAGAGAGTGCTAGTGCAGAAGCAGAATTCTGAAAGGGGAAAGGGAAAAGGGAAACAACTTAAATCAGTACACATAAGGGTATAGGGAATGGGGAGTTGTAAGAGGCAAAAGCAGGCTGGTGGGCATACCCAGCAATGGGAGATACTGGTACACCCTTAGGCCTATTAATACATATTGTTTAGAGGTTAAGATCCCCATGGATCAAACTTAATTCATAGACAACAACTTACATTGCCATGCCTCAAGTCATAACTAAAAACACATAGGGGTAATAGGGGGTAGGGATTCATTACAAACAAACAGAAAGGAAATCCGAGAAACACACAAGAAAATCAGAGAAACATAACTCAAAACCCTAGATCGAAAAATAAAGGTTTTGAAAGCATAACTTTTGAAAAATATCAGAAAATCGGTTAAAAGCTTAGGGAAAGCATAGATCTGGAACAGATCTAAAGAGATCAGAAAAACCTCAAAGCTAGGGTTTTTAGAGGAACCCAAACGGTGAGAAAGGCTTGGATCTAAACAGGAGGAATTGAGGCCAGGCTCGAACAGACACGGCTTGCCGGAGCAAGGCCGGAGATGGCCGTGTAACTTGAATCGACAGAGGTCTGGACCGAAGTCTTCGTGGTCAAGTCATGAAAATTCAACAACCAAGCGTGAGGAGCCATAGGAGGATGGTGGGTGGTGAAACCACCATAGATTCAGGCCAGGAGGTGGCCGGAGAAGGTAAGTGAGACTCATCGGAGCTGAAGGGGAAGGGGGGAAGGTTCTAGAGAGAACCGGAGGTTAGAAAGATAGATACGAGTGAGGCAAATGATGGGTTTGGGGGGGGGGTCGTTTGGCTTAATTAGGTAAGAATGAATCTGGGCCGTTGATCAAAATTGATCAACGACCAGGATTTAATCCGGGTTGGGTCGGGTAGATTTAGGGTTTGGGCTTGGGTCTTTGGGCTTGTTTAATTGGGGTTGGGTATTGGGTTTAATCAGAAACGGGCTAGGAATTGGGGGTTAGATTTAGGCTAAATTTGAAAGCCAAATTTGGCAATACGTTAAATAGCCCTTTTTCCCCATTTAATTTATAAAAATAGTAAATAAAATTTTGAAAACTAATTGAAGGCACTAAAATGATTTATAATATATAATTAACAATTTATAAATACAGGACTTAATTTTAGGAATATAAAATATAATTGAATCTTAAAATGGCTAATATTGCAATTAAATGCAATTTAGCTTAAAAATACTAAATAAATTTGTAAAAATATGCAAAATTATCTTAGCTATATCTTAGCGTAAATATAAAATTCCAATAAATGAATTACCAAAATAATAATTTTGGAAATAATCATTGGGTTTTTATGGATAAAAAAGGGAAATAAATCAGTTTAAAACCTTAAAAAATTATGGGAAAAATAGTAAAATGCTTGGACATATTGATGTATACATACATACATACATATATATATATATATATATATATTTGCTATTTTTAAAGATATTTTGCATATAAAAATATACAGGGAAAAATTGGGTATCAACAGCTGCCCCTCTTTACCCAGGAAGGATGAAAGAGTTGTCGGGTAAAGATATGATGACCAATTTTGACCGGACGAAATGTTCTGAAGAAATTTGGCCGCGCTCTGGTTTCTGAGTTGCCTACGTATACCTGGTCTTACAGGAATCAGGCCATATGTAGTTCGGGATCCGTCGGCGGAATATGCCGACGGAGACCTTTCAGGAACGGACGCAATATTCAGGTTGGGATAAATGGTTGAGGTCTAATAGGGTTGTGGGAACTGGAGCGGGACTGCTCCTGATGAGATGGCCGTTGCTTGCCGGTTTACCTGCAAATAAGCAATACGAGCATATATTGTGCGTAAATTTAAACGTGATGCAAGTTCCCGTTGGACCATGAATGTTGTTGTCGGACGGTTAGGATGACGTC
>NC_031989.1:83665053-83888195 GCF_001879085.1 Nicotiana attenuata
ACATATAAAGAGTACACAAGTATCAGGCATGCGAGGCTGAATTTAGGACAAAGTGAAAGTGTCATGCAATTGCAAAAATAAGTAAGTGGTAGACTACGGTAATTCAGCGATAGCACGCGGAAAAGGGGTCAAGTAAAGGTCTTATAGAGTTTAGCAAAAGTCAAAATCATATGAAGAAACAAAATTGAGGCAATGATTTTGAAACTTAACGAAGCAGTAGATGAAACAAATCTAGGAACTCAAATAGGCCCAAAGATTAGGTTTTTTTTTTGAAATCAAGCAAGTTCAAGGTCGAAGCACAAGCAAGTCACATAGCCAATAGTCTCAGAACTCGGAAGAACCCCCAAATTCTAGGGTTTCTACCATTAATCCAGAGCAGAGATGAGAACAAGTAAATAAGGTAGAAGTACTTAACGAAATACATTTGGAAATCTCAGAAAGGAACTGAAACCTTTAACAAGCATCTCTCAGTAAAAGAAACTCATGAGAAACATAGTAAAAGAACAATATGCGAAACAACAGTAGAAGAACTGGTAGAAGAAACAAATAAGAACATGGTAGGAAAATCTTAACAAGAGCACAGTAGGAGCAACATAATAGAAGAGATTTAACAGAACACAGTAGGAGAAACATAGTAAAAAACACACAAGAGGAGCAGAAAATCAGAGAAACACACAAGAAAATCAGAGAAACATAACTCAAAACCCTAGATCGAAAAATAAAGGTTTTGAAAGCATAACTTTTGAAAAATATCAGAAAATCGTTTGAAAGCTTAGGGGAAGCATAGATCTGGAACAGATCTAAAGAGATTAGAAAAACCTCAAAGCTAGGGTTTTTAGAGGAACCCAAACGGTGAGAAAGGCTTGGATCTAAACATGAGGAATTGAGGCCAGGCTCGAACAGACACGGCTTGCCGGAGCAAGGCCGGAGATGGCCGTATAACTTGAATCGACAGAGGTCTGGATCCAACTCTTCGTGGTCAAGTCATGAAAATTCAACAACCAAGCGTGATGAGCCATAGGAGGATGGTGGGTGGTGAAACCACCATAGATTCAGGCCAGGAGGTGGCCGGAGAAGGTAAGTGAGACTCATCGGAGTTGAAGGGGAAGGGGGGAAGGTTCTAGAGAGAACCAGAGGTTAGAAAGATAGAGACGAGTGAGGCAAATGAGGGGTTTGGGGGGGGTCGTTTGGCTTAATTAGGTAAGAATGAATCTGGGCCGTTGATCAAAATTGATCAACGACCGGGATTTAATCCGGGTTGGGTCGGGTAGATTTAGGGTTTGGGCTTGGGTCTTTGGGCTGGTTTGATTGGGGTTAGGTATTGGGTTTAATTAGAAACGGGCTGGGAATTGGGGGTTAGATTTAGGCTAAATTTGAAAGCCAAATTTGGCGATACGTTAAATAGCCCTTTTTCCCCATNCAAACACAAGCTAATTTCCCCGATAGTGGACCTTTGGGAACCGTCGAAAGCTTTGACGTTGATGGCCCCGTCCTTGATCTCATGCAGCCCTTTTCCCAATGTCCTGAGTGTTACCAATGGACAAATGTTAAGACTGGACCCTCCATCGACCAGGATCCTGGTGATAAAATAATCTTCGCACTGCACGGTGATGTGCAATGCCTTATTGTGACTCAACTCTTCTGGTGGCAGCTCATCTTCGTGAAAAGTGATCTTGTGACTTTCCAATACCTGGCCTACCATGTTAGCCATTTCTCCGCCGGTGATGTTACTTGGTACATATGCCTCACTCAGCACTCTTAGCAAGGCATTCTTGTGTGCATCGGAACTTTGTAGCAAAGCAAGGATAGAAATCTGTGCCAGTGTTTTGTTCAGCTGATCAATGACTGAGTATTCTTTGGCTTGTATCTTTCTCCAGAGATCGTCAGGCCCAGTTTCAGTGATGGTTGGCCGACTAGAGGCCTGTTTGCTTGACTCGGCCAAATGCTCCGGGGTATAAACCCTGCCGGTTCTTGTCATACCCTGTGCCGCAACGGCTTCCCCGAACTTGACCTTCCCTTTTCTTCTTGCCTCGGCTGTGTAGTACCATGGTATAGCCTTTGTATGGAACGGTGTTACTTCCGACATTGCCACTGGAATTGGCGTGGCTATCTTTATTCCGAACGGAGCAGGCCCCTTAGGCGGTAAAACTGCAACTTCAAAGGGTGTAGGTGCGTTTGCTGGTGACATAAACTCAACTTCAATCGGCGCTGGCGTCTTTGCAGAGGATGGTGCTTCAAACTCGAGTGGCATGGACATGTTTACCTCGACGTCCCCAGAAGGCTGAATCTGGACCACAATCGGATTAAGGGTGACTACTGACTTCTTTGGATCGTCGCCTTTTGTGATTAAACCGATTGATCCCTTGGGGTCCCAATCGTCCTCTATCTCGATCATGTGAACACCTCCGCCCTTGTGGTCTGGCAGAGGGTTATTGCGGACATTCGGAGCAGGTTCCTTTGCTACAACGATCTTGTTATCAATCAAAGTCTGGATCTTATCTTTCAGAGAGCGGCATTCATCGATGGTATGTCCTTTCATGCCGGAACGGTATGCACAGGATTTATTTGGATTGACCCACTGAGAAGGGTTTTCAGGTGTTATAGCAGGGATAGGGGTGACATAATCAGCAGCTTTGAGCCTTTCGTACAGCTGGTCAATTGGTTCAGCAATAGCGATATACTATTTGGGAGGTCTGCGGTCAAAATTTGGTTAAGGTCTAGGGAAATTTTGACGTGGGGGAGGTGATTGATAGTGGGATGGTTGGGTGTTGTAGGCTTGGTAAACATATGCTGGTTGGGAGTATTTAGGTGAAGTGGGCTGATATGCGGGAGGTGGAGCTGACTGATAAGTGGGTGGTGGAGTATGGTAAGAGGGTGAGGGTGCTTGGTAATTTGGAGTAGGTTGATATGTGGGTGGAGGCATTGGGTAGGTTTGGTATTTGATAGGGGATTTGGTCCTTTGTGCAACCATTACAGTACCTACGTCCCTTTTCTTAGACGTACCACCAGATTGTAAAGCCTTATTGGTAGCTTGCAAGGCTTCAAAGTTCGTAACCATACCATTCTTGATGCCTTCCTCGATCCTTTCTCCTAACTTGATGATATCAGAAAATTTATGATTCTCGATCAGCATCAGTCTCTCATAATACTGTGGGTCTTGGGCCCGAACGAAGAATTTGTTCATTTGCTCTTCTTCCAAAGCAGGCCTAACCTTAGCATCTTCTGATCTCCATCGAGTAGCATACTCACGGAAAGTCTCTATGGGTTTCTTCTTCAAGTTTTGAGTATAGAACACATCTGGTGCATTTTCTGTGTTGAATCTGAATCTGTCCATAAAATCAGACGCCATGCTTACCCAGCTTGACCACTTCTTCGGATCTTGGCTAATGTACCAAGATAAGGCATCTCCCTTCAAGCTCCTCATGAAAAGCTTCATGCGGATTTTCTTGTCTTTTCCTACTCCAACCAATTTGTCACAGTATGTTCTCAAGTGGATCCTTGGATCCCCTGTACCATCAAACATCTCGAACTTGGGCGGTTTGTACCCCTCGGGTAGTTCGACATCGGGCTGTATGCAAAGATCTTCATAGTTTAGCCCCACAATTCCCTTACTACCTTCAACGCCTTGAATTCTGCTAGTCAACTTTTTAAGCTCGTCGGCCACATTTCTGATGAGCAAGTCCTTATCATCGGACTCGGGTATGCTTGAGATGGGCTGGGTGGAGTATGGCACAGTCTCCACGTAGATGGGGGTATTATGTTGGGTGTGGCAGTGGTCATTTGTGGAGTTCTGGGATGAGCAGTTGAGTGTTATTTGAGGTATGACAAGTATTGCAGTGGTGGTGAGGAGCGGGATGGTTTTGTTGCTTTGGGATGTTTTGCGGAGGTACATGATTCTGAGTTTTTGGGAAAGTAACCTCTGGAGTGGTGAGGGAAAATGACAGATTTGCTAGATTCCGGACTTGATCAAGTTCTTCCTGAAACTTCAACAACTTTTGTTCTAGTTGGGATGCATTTTCCTTGGGGACGAAAGTACCATCAGTGACCTCTACCCGTTCAGCTGAGTTGTCCGAATCTTCCATTTTTCCTTTGTTTCTGTGTCTGACAGGACTGGGAGGAGGAGTAGGTGGAGGGCCCCTGGATCTCGTAAAATATGATGATGTTGCCAGAGTTCACGAACTAACCTTTGGGGAGGGGAATAAACAAAAAGTAAAAAAAAAGGTAACAAGTCAGTGAGGATCATTAGGAAAATGTTGCAATATTTAAACACGTAGTGCTGAAATATAAAGCGCGTCCTAATTTTAGGGACCTCGTTGTGCCCGAGGTAGGCCTAGCGACAAGTTAATTTGGAGAACTTAGAATGCTAAATGCCTCATTTCATTGATAAAAGGTAGACGAATCCCAAAACGACACTAAATAACAAGAAAATAAAAATCACTAATGGCCATCGGCCTTATTACATCTTATAAAGCGGAAATGGAAATTCCTATCTATTTGGTCCCAGAGGGACCTTCCCCAGACTCGGCATTGTTGGCTCCATCGAACAGCTTCCCTAGCTCGCGCAGTCCTAGTAGCAAGTAAGCTCTGGCCAGATGTCCGCCTTCATTTCCTTCAGCAGTCCGGCAGTCTTCGACCCTCTTCAGAAACTTCTTTTCCAATTCTACTATACCTCGCTCCAAACAGACCAATCGTTTGTTGGCGCTGACAGCCATATCCTTCCACTCTTCAATTAGTTTTTGATTGGCTTCTTGTATTTTGCGGTGCTCACTTTCACATTCCCGAATCCTTTTGCGCAGTTGATTGTACTTGACCTGTGCTTCAGCCTTTTCATCGATGATCCTGTGACCTCGAACAAACCCGGGTTGACCCAGACCATTGTGATTGTCCTCCAGCCAGCCTGAATAGTGTGGGGTACAACCAGCATGGTATCTGTCTGGTTCGATGGTGTCCCTTCCCATGACGATCTTGCAGTGCCACATATGCTGAGCTTGGCACTTGTAAGGACTATCGTCAGCCTGGAAGTCAGCCCGGAAATGACTCATCTTGTCGACCCTTGGTATAACCTGCTTCCTACCAGCCTGTCTCATAACTCGGAGAGGGACATAAGGGTAGGTTCCCCTCAAACCGATCAGTATCAGAAATGGCGCATCCCTGGATCGAACAATGAATTCTTCAGTAGGGAACCACTCGAAATCCATTGTACCCGGTCCTCAGTCAAATTATTAAAGAGTTCGACCCATTCTCTAGCATTCTCCGGTTGGGCGAACATGTTGGGCATGTAATTCATTCGCTTTGAGTGATGAAAGGCGATATGATCGTCCCAGTCCCTTCGATGGATTTCCTGTCGGTACTCACCCTTTTGGAGATGTTCCATGAGCCAAAGTTGCAGTAGAAGATTACAACCCTCGAAATGTTTGGCTCCTTGTTGACACCTTTCTAGGGCTCGGTATATCTCTGCAATGATCGTTGGCACAAGACTGAATGGTTGTCCGTCAATTCCTTCCGTTAGAGTTTTGGTGACCATAGCTAGCCTGGTATGGATTCTTGTTTTCTTCATTGGAAACACTATCATCCCCAAGAAACAGAACATGAAGACAAAGACCCTTCGGTGAATATGCCCCAATGATGTAAGGGCGAACTCGTTAGGATAAGTACGGTAAGATTTGCCGTGACCGTACCTCTCGTACAAGTAGTCAAAGGGAATGTACGACTCTTTCAAACATGTCAAGTCTGGATTCTTCTTTAGACCCATCATTTTGAGAAAACCTCTACCCTTGCGACTTTTCGGCATTAACAAACCCGGAGTTTCCCACGGTATACCAGCCAGTCCTCCTATTTCCTCGAGCAGGGGTGTCATCTCAATGTCTCCGAAGCGGAACACAGACCTATCACAATCCCAGAATAGGGTAGCAGCTTCTATGATTTTGTTGTTGGGTTGAATTTCCAAGAGAGAAGGTAGGTTTCCCAGGTATTTCCGGATAAGAGTCTGATCGCTAGAATGAAGATCCTTCCACCAGCTTAGCAGTTTGGGGTGGATGTTGGTGACCATGCCGAATCTAGGGACTTCGTGCCTCATATTTCTGCAAGACAAAAAGGTTAGGCCCTTACCCCCACCAGACTCGACTATTTAATATCAACAATTGGCATAAAAGCATTTTAGTTCTCCAAATAAATGCACAAAACGTGGTAGTGTCCGTTTGGGTTTGGGAAAACCCAGTGGACTTTGGACAAGGCTATCTTAAAGAGTCATTATGCGGACGACATAACTGAATCGGCTAGGTTTGACCATGATGCATGCACAATTAAACAGAGTAAGTTTTCTATGGGGTATTAGACTGGTACCCTTGAGCGGACAACTCAAGAGGGAAAGGCGCGGAACCGTCGACTACACCGTTGATCGACTGGTTTTACCGCAAATATGCCTTTGCCGGATTTAGGGGGTGATAATATCGGAAGGGCGCAACCACTCATTATAAGCGTTGCTATGGTATTTTGTTTGGCATGAGTGGAATATGATGTTGAAAACATGCTTATGCAATAATTAAAACAAGTTGTCACGTATTTGCACGTTCATAAAATAATAATTCCAATAATTTAAAACAGTAATGAAGGAATGCAGTAAAGGAAGGCAGTAAAAGAAATAAGAGAAAGAAACAAAAGACAAGTTAGTTTTATAATAGAAGAAGGAATTAAATGCTTAAAGGGATTAAACAAATAAAGGCATATAAGAAATGTAAAGTCACAGTAATAGCTTGAAATGGTAAAAGCCTAAAAGAATATCCCCAGCAGAGTTGCCATGCTGTCGCGCCCCCTTTTTCTCACGAAATCGGGTTTATGACATTTGGGAAGACAACTCGTTCCCTTTTGGGAATTGGGTTTTGGATTGAAGAGTCGCCACCTAATGATTTAAGTGCATTAGGACACTAAGAAGGGTTTGAGTCAAGTAACCAGAGATTGGGTAAGGGCTTGAAATTATCCCAAGGGGAAGGTGTTAGGCACCCCTCAGGATCCACTAGTGTGGTTCCCGGCCAAACTATTGTTGTGACTTAAATACAAATAACACATATGCAAGTAAGAGCTTCAAATAAGAGGGGATTTTCATGTAATGGTCACAAATAAACAAAGTCGGAAAGAACTAAAGAGAGTTGATTTTCTTAGAAGAAATGGTTTTAAAAGATTTAAAAGAAACAAAGAACAAAGGAAAGGGGGTCCTAGGTTTATTAATAATATGGATCACCCCACACAACATCCGGCAATCACTCCTCAATGAGGGGCTACACGTGATGTTATCGCGTGGTCATCATATCCATATCTACCCTTTCCCACCCCATTAAGGTATTCAAGCGTGGAATGGTCTCGTTTACCTATTGCATGCTATTACCCGCCCCAATCCTATCAGCCCCGGAAGTACTTGGGACTACTAATACTAAAGGGAGGAGATATTGGCTTATTTGTGGTTTCAAAAGGTAAAATACTACGGCGACAGGCAAAAACACATATAGCAAATTTGGATATAAGCATATAAACAAACAAGGGCTCAAATACACCTCCTTTAAACAGAGAAGAGCAAGTAATTGGCATGACTTACACATACTGTTTAAGGTCTGATTAAAACTTAAAGGTTGAGGCAGACTGATTTATTACATAATTTAGATAAGAAGCCCGAAGCAGGCCTACCTGTTGGTTGTAGCTAATAAAAATCTGATTCAGTTTATAATTTTAACCTATGGTTTGCCTAGGTGTTGGACGAAGATCATATAGGCATGATATCTACTGATTTCAAAAACAATAAATTAAACTAAATACATACTGATTTAAGAAAAAATTGTCAGTTATTAAAGAAAGGCGAGTTTTAGCAAAAGATCATAAGTTCTGCAACTGGTAAGGCATTATTACTGGTTTTAGACTTATAAGCGAGTGAGGCGATTCAGATTTGGTTAAAGCTCCTATAGGCATGCTTTCTATGCGTTTGTTGGCTTTAGAACACTTTTACAGATATAGAGAAACGCAGAAATCCTAAAAACATGATATCTAGGTGTTGTAATTCTATATGAACATGATATCTAATTGTAATTGATTATTTAGGGCCTATAAACATGTTTGCCTAATGAAAGTGGATATGCAAGATTCAGAAAGACCTATAGGCATATTTTCTATATGCATATGCAGAATTCTGATTTCGAATAATTGTAGACATGGCACCTATATGAGAGAATGCAGGATCCCTATAGACATGGTATCTATATATGAGAGAATGCAGGATTCCTAAAGACATGTTATCTATATACGAGAGAATGCAGAAATTCAGAAACTCCTATAGACATGGTATCTATATATGAGAAAATGCAGGATTCCTAAAGACATGTTATCTATATATGAGAGAATGCAGAAATTCAAAAACTCCTATAGACATGTTATCTACCCTTCGCATACATAGCTATCCCCTACCTTTTTCACTAGCCATCCCCAAGAGTTTATTACAAAATTATTACAGCCCAGAATGAAGATAAAAGAAAATACATCAGCAATAAAAAAAAGGTACAACCAAGGAGAGCCTGATTCAGGCTTCCTGTCTGAAGTATGAAGTAAACCAACTCCAAGAGATCACATTTCAAAGCCTTTCTCCCATTTGGGGTGTGTCAAATTTCCCTAAGAGTCTGGAAAAGGACTCCGGGCAATGCTCACACCCAAATGCATCACCAGATTAAGACATAGTGCAGTGTGGAAGGGTCAGCCCTCAGGTGTCCAAGTTCAAAGGGAACTCAAGGTCCCAAGGCAAGGCTCAGAAGAGGGGGGCAGAACTTAAGGACTAAGAGAGAGTGCAAGTGCAGAAGCAGAATTCTGAAAGGGGAAAGGGAAAAGGGAAACAGCTTAAATCAGTACACACAAGGGTATAGGGAATAGGGAGTTGCAAGAGGCAAAAGCAGGCTGGTGGGCATACCCAGCAATGGGAGATGCTGGTACACCCTTAGGCCTGTTAACACATATTGTTTAGAGGTTAAGATCCCCATGGATCAAACTTAATTCATGGACAACAACTTACATTGCCATGCCTCAAGTCATAACTCAAAACACATAGGGGTAATAGGGGGTAGGGATTCATTACAAACAAACAGAAAGGAATCAACATGCTAGTTTAAATATTTAACTCTGCAGCAGCAGTAAAGTAGACATGGATATAAAAGCTGTAAATAAACACATTGTGATAATGCTGAAGCTGAAATTAGGACATACCAGTTTCAAAGAAACAAATAGAGAAAAGGCAGTAGGTCTTGTGAACAGGACACAGTGTAGGCAAAGAGAGAATACTATTATGAGTAAATATGAGTTCAGAAGAGGTTGTGAATTGTGAAGTGAAGGATTGTAAATCGTGTGTGCTGTGTGTTAAAGAGTCGTGCATTTATAGTGTTGAAAACTAGGTAGAAATAAGGTAAGAAAATAGTTAAAGAACTAATTGTCAATTAAGCATCAATTGCACAAGACTTTCCTTTAATTAAGGGATTCGGATTTAAACGGGTAAAACAATTTAAGGAAAGAAATTGAATAATCCCTTGTGCAAAGCATGCAATCAGGGGTAAATACATAGGGGTTTTAATGAAGGGAAGAATTTTGAAATACATGGTTAAAACAAATAAGGTAAGGATCCATTAGTATTCAGTAAATCAAGGGGGACAGAGATTTTGTAAGCATTGGTCCACGAATGAACCAAGTCAGAAAAGCTAAGGAAAACTTTTGGCTCAAATCGAGTAAACAGGGAAGTCAGCAAACATGGAAAGAAAATCAATCAAACTTATACAAAGGAAGTCAGAAACCAATCACAATTGAAAGCCATTTAGAAGGGAAGTTGAGAACATATAAAGAGTACACAAGTATCAGGCATGCGAGGCTGAATTTAGGACAAAGTGAAAGTGTCATGCAATTGCAAAAATAAGTAAGTGGTAGACTACGGTAATTCAGCGATAGCACGCGGAAAAGGGGTCAAGTAAAGGTCTTATAGAGTTTAGCAAAAGTCAAAATCATATGAAGAAACAAAATTGAGGCAATGATTTTGAAACTTAACGAAGCAGTAGATGAAACAAATCTAGGAACTCAAATAGGCCCAAAGATTAGGTTTTTTTTTTGAAATCAAGCAAGTTCAAGGTCGAAGCACAAGCAAGTCACATAGCCAATAGTCTCAGAACTCGGAAGAACCCCCAAATTCTAGGGTTTCTACCATTAATCCAGAGCAGAGATGAGAACAAGTAAATAAGGTAGAAGTACTTAACGAAATACATTTGGAAATCTCAGAAAGGAACTGAAACCTTTAACAAGCATCTCTCAGTAAAAGAAACTCATGAGAAACATAGTAAAAGAACAATATGCGAAACAACAGTAGAAGAACTGGTAGAAGAAACAAATAAGAACATGGTAGGAAAATCTTAACAAGAGCACAGTAGGAGCAACATAATAGAAGAGATTTAACAGAACACAGTAGGAGAAACATAGTAAAAAACACACAAGAGGAGCAGAAAATCAGAGAAACACACAAGAAAATCAGAGAAACATAACTCAAAACCCTAGATCGAAAAATAAAGGTTTTGAAAGCATAACTTTTGAAAAATATCAGAAAATCGTTTGAAAGCTTAGGGGAAGCATAGATCTGGAACAGATCTAAAGAGATTAGAAAAACCTCAAAGCTAGGGTTTTTAGAGGAACCCAAACGGTGAGAAAGGCTTGGATCTAAACATGAGGAATTGAGGCCAGGCTCGAACAGACACGGCTTGCCGGAGCAAGGCCGGAGATGGCCGTATAACTTGAATCGACAGAGGTCTGGATCCAACTCTTCGTGGTCAAGTCATGAAAATTCAACAACCAAGCGTGATGAGCCATAGGAGGATGGTGGGGGGTGAAACCACCATAGATTCAGGCCAGGAGGTGGCCGGAGAAGGTAAGTGAGACTCATCGGAGTTGAAGGGGAAGGGGGGAAGGTTCTAGAGAGAACCAGAGGTTAGAAAGATAGAGACGAGTGAGGCAAATGAGGGGTTTGGGGGGGGTCGTTTGGCTTAATTAGGTAAGAATGAATCTGGGCCGTTGATCAAAATTGATCAACGGCCAGGATTTAATCCGGGTTGGGTCGGGTAGATTTAGGGTTTAGGCTTGGGTCTTTGGGCTGGTTTAATTGGCGTTGGGTATTGGGTTTAATCAGAAATGGGCTGGGAATTGGGGGTTAGATTTAGGCTAAATTTGAAAGCCAAATTTGGCTATACGTTAAATAGCCCTTTTTCCCCATTTAATTTATAAAAAATAGTAAATAAATTTCTGAAAACTAATTAAAGGCACTAAAATTATTTATAGTATATAATTAACAATTTAAAAATACAGGACTTAATTTTAGGAATATAAAACATAATTGAATCTTAAAATGGCTAATATTGCAATTATATGCAATTTAGCTTAAAAATACTAAATAAATTTGTAAAAATATGCAAAATTATCTTAGCTATATCTTAGCCTAAATATAAAATTCCAATAAATGAATTACCAAAATAATAATTTTGAAATAATNGTTCAAACAGTTGTATTAGATATTCGTGTTCAGTTAGCTTATGGCTTCTTTCTTCCGCTTATGTTAAATTCCGCTATTTAAATGTTATTATTATTCGTTATTAGAATTGCTAATGAATATAAAATGAGGTAAAAAAAGAGGGTAAATTGTGAAATTCATGGGTTTTATGGATAAAAAGGGAATAAATCAGTTTAAAACCTTAAAAAATTATGGGAAAAATAGTAAAATGCTTGGACATACTTATATATACATATATATGCTATTTTTAAAGATATTTTGCATATAAAAATATACAGAAAAAAATTGGTATCAACACCACCTACAGACGGAACAAGTCAATGCCTTACTACAATGCTACTTGAGGCATTATATAAGCGCACATCAAAAATATTGGGCAAGGCTTCTAGACATCGCCAAGTTCTCTTATAACTTGCATTGGAGTGAGTCCACTGGGCGGACACCATTTGAGCTGCCATAGGCCAACAACCACAAACTCCACATTCATTACCAGTCGCATTCGAGGGAAAGAGTTAAGGGGCTTATCATATGGCTAGGGGATGGGAGGAGCAGCTTGACACTGCTAAGTCCTACTTGGATAAGTGATCTGGTCCAACCCTATATCACTATAGAGTGGCAAGAGCGGTCAATGTAGCTTTTACCCGAGGGGATGGGATCGATTTCCACAGAGAGCTAAGAAAGGTTTGGAATTGGGTTCCTATCTAATCTAGCAATGTGCGATGTTATTTACACTTCCAATCATTCTTTGTTTGTTCACTATTCTAATATAATACTAATGAAGTAGAAAAATAAACTAAGTATGATATTTTTGTATGGGGTTTTCTTAATTGGTAGAAAGGTATTAGGGAAGTGATTTACTCCTAGGTGAGTATCTAATGGGATCTAAAACTTAGGGAAAATTTGTTATAGTTGGGATCATGATATAGCCATTGCACTCGGTAGTTTGAGTGACTTTGCCCTAATTGGCTTTCTCAAGCCCAATTGGGTGTTCAAACAGTGCAAGCAAAATTGGCTCAAGTCGGGTATTACTATCTCTAGGTTTAACCCTTTAATTGGGGCTATCAATCTCTTGAATGCACCCCAATTCCTTGTTAGCGTGAATTTCCTAAACTTGGACTCTCTTTCTCAAGAAGAGCCTAAGTCAAAAAGGCACAAATTAGTGTTTGAAACCACCAATTTAATATTTAAAGCATAAATTAGGCCAAATATCATTCACCCATAAATATTTAAGCCCTAAAATAGAAAACACATTAAATACCCACACTAGGGTTGAGCCACAACCCTAGCTAATGGGTCTAGCTACTCATAATCCAAGAGGAAATCAAAGATTTAGATGAAATATAACCCATAAAAGGTAAATACAAGATTAAAATCTAAGATTAATTGTTAAAGATATTCTAAAATTACTCAAAAAGGCTAAAAACGGATGTTCACGTGCTCTACCAAACAACAGATAACCTAAAAATCTGAAAAAGAACTACTTATACACAGCTAAATTTTTCGGACAAAATTCCCCTACGAGGATACCGCTGACAGCGAAAAAAGGACCGCCTCAGCGCTTGGACTACCGCGGCCACGCAAAAGCAAGCACGGACCGCGGTTCTTCTCTTCTGAGCAGGTTCTAAACTTGAGTCCGCTGGGAGTGGAAAAACTACCGCCTTAGCGCTCCTCCAACCGCGGCCGCGAAATATGAGCGCGGACCGCGGTCTTCACTTTGAGCACCCAACTGAGCTCTCTGATTCCCATTTCCATTGGGAGCGATAAAAGGACCGCGACCGCGTTAGAGACACCGCTGCCGCGCAATTTCACCGCGGGCAGCGGTAACTTGCAAGCCAAAAATTGTAAGTCTCTGAACTTGGCTACCGCTCAGAGCGTAATCAAGACTACCTCAGCGGTGTAACCTCCGCGTCCGTGTCTGATTTTCCGCTGTCAGCGCCCTTTTGACTCATCTTTGCACTTGTGCAGGTTTCACTCCTTTTTGAGCTGGTTTTGACTTTCTTGTCTCTTTTTGACTAAACACTGCAAACAAGCACAACAAGTTAGCTTTCGGGAATACTTGTACACACTTTTAATCCAAAACCTAAGCAAAAAGGAGCATAAAATAGGCTAGAATCCCTAGTTATCAACTCCCCCAAACTTAAGATTTTGCTTGTCCTCAAGAAAACAAAGTAATTCCCACTTACTCAAGATAAAAGAAAGGAAAATTTCAGCTGTCCTAAAGTGACCTCATCTAGCATCAATTGAGACTAACAATTACCCTCAACTCAAATGCATCATTAACAATAGTCAACCTTTTTAGCACCATGGCTTTAGTGCGACACAAAAGCATCAAGAGTTGACTCAACTCATCAAAGAAACTCTTTCTATCACATTGGTCTTTGTGGAACCCAAACTCATACCCCTCAACTCTCCATAAGCAAACCTCACTTTTAGATTGTAGCACTCAGAACGAGGATTGTGGAAAACACACTCATCTCTCTCAAAGGAAGGTCACAAGTCCGGCTCTAAGTACCATAAGCTTGCCCCTTATATGAGTCACCACTAATGTAAGCTCACTCAACTCAAGATCATATAGGGCTTTTGCGGGAATGTAATGAAGGTTTTTGGTTCAAGGTGGGATATATTGGTCTATAAAGGTTTCATCTTTCCTTAAGCACTTCATTTGCTTCATTTTGGCTCACATTTTTCTTGACTCTTTGAGTCATTTACTTCTTCCTTAGGTTCTAGAGAGACACACTGTCACTCTTTCTTGTTCATGTCAATCTTTTTTCTCCTTTCTAGACTTTCCAAGCCTTTCATTTTTGCTTTTATTGAATCCCTTCATTTCTTCTACATTGTTCATTGTCTTCTTTTTGACTTTTTGGCTTTTTCTTTCTTTTTCTTTTTCCTTCCCTTTTCTTCCTTTTTGTACCTTTTATCACTTTTGCATTCCTCGTCTCTCCCCCCAAACTTATGCTTTTGCCTTGTTCTAAGGAAAGATCGGGTGCCAAGAGAGGATCATTTTAGAATGGATCAAGGCTTGTATCATGGTTTTTGAAAGAATAAGGGCTATGACTCAACGGGGTTGACTAGGGATATCATCATTGGTGGGCTATGAATGTTTTCAAGTCTCAATTAGGATCAAGGAGAGCCTATAATCACTTCTCTAGCTGAGCTACACTTATGATTTCGCCTAGACAAACATTCAGGGCAAGTTCTAGACTTATTGGCACGGGACTTGGACTTGCAAATCAATACCTCACCACACAAGCTATAGGATTGCTAAAGAGACAGAGTCGAGGGCCCATAACAACCTTAGCTAATATTTGAGCAACGCAAATGGTGCCGAAAAACCACTTGATGATTGTTTAGTCAACACAAGAGTCTCAAGGTCACAACTATCACCATCCCTTACACATCAATTTGTTTTTAACCATAAGGTCAAAGGTAAATGTGTTGGGACCAAGTGAAGCTTTGCCTGAGGCACTATTACTCACTAGCTACTATTTACACAAAAACGAAAAGAAAACAGACTCAAACCCTTAAGAAGGTTGTCATGCCATCCATCATCGGGAAGAGCCACCCGGTTCATACAAAATCCACCTTTGGAAAGCCGTGGCATTAAGAAAACCAAAGGCTTATTGATCACAAAAACTTGTAAAGTAAGAAGCTACGAACCGAAAAAGAAGCTACTAAATGAAATAAGAAGCTATGCTATTAAGGAAAGTTGCAAAAGAAGTTATGAAGTAAAATGCGAAAAGTAAACTAAATATGTACAATACGGTTATGAAGTAAAATGCAGAAAGTAAACTAAATATGTGCAATAGGGGATTTAGACGAACATACATAAGAGGGAATAAATATATACATGGAAAAGTAACTTTATATACATACCAAAATTGAAAAATAACAAAAAGTAAAGAAAATAAATGGTAAAGTTATATACATACCAAAAGTGCAAAATAAGCATAAAGAAAAATAGTATCATCATTACAACCCAACTATCAAATCATCAAAATAGGACCACCCCCTCAAATGAAAACTAGCATTGTCCTCAATGCTAAATAACCAAAAATAAGATCAAAAAGAGGGTTAGAGAGTAAAGAAAACTCCCTATGGGTCCTCTGTCTGCATGGGGTCCTGTGGCTGGGTACCTGGATCAACTGGCACGGGGTCCTGTGGCTGGCCTGAGGCACCTCCCTCAGGGTCCTCCAGCTGAATTTCCACATCATCAACCTAGGGCATCACTCTCTTCCTCCTGGGCTCACCCTCAGTCTCCTGATCCTGAACTTGCTCTGCCTGAGCTGCTGGAGCTGGATCCTCCAATAGAAGCTCCAATGGTAAGTCGGCAGCTGCCTTCATCTTCTCCACCTCTCCCCTTAATTGCTTCACCGACTCCTTTGAGGCTCGAGTCTTCTCCAGCTTCCTTGTCTGCTTGCTCAGCTCCTTAATTGATTTTCCTTGAACTGCAAGAGCATCCATGATAAGCTTTTGGTTGTCCAGGAGCTTCTTCTGGTTGTCCAAAAGCTCCTTAAGGGACTCATCCACTGAAGCTGGCACCTTGGGCTGTGCGGGAACTGACTGGGCTGCCACTGAACTGGATAGTACAGACAGCTTAGAAGTTGCTGCCTGCATCCAGTTATTGATGCTGGAGAGTGTTTGGTTCAACCTGTGAGCAGTCAACGGGTATGCTGAGGAGGAGGGCACTGAGGACGGCATGGAAGGAGATGGTCCGGAGGCAGGATCCGGTATGGAAGTGGGAGGCTGTGAAGTAGTGACTACCACTGCTGGCTCTTCAGACTGGCCAGTAGAAGTAGTAGCTTTGCCCTTGGATCCCTTGGATTTGGGGTTGCCGGGACCCTGGAGGATGTACCATGAGAAGGGCTTCTTGGGCTTCACCTTGATATCGTAATCCCTTTTCTCTACCTCCTGATCTTCAAAGTACATGGTGAGGAAGTTTGGAAAGAGGTAAGATCTATCACCCTCGTTGACCACTCTAGTGATCACCCTAGACATGATATTCCCGACATTGATCGGGAACCCCGCCCTAATAGCCGCCACTACAATCGCCCGGGAAACTGGCATGTCACTGTCGTGAGTAGTGGGGTCTAGTCTGCTGCATACAAAGGTCTCCCAACCCTTAGCCTCAAAGTTCAGGGTGTTCCTCAAGATAGGAACCCCCGTTGTCAACCATGCTGGAGTAGTATCTGGGAGGGCCAGTAGTGATGCCAACCACGGGCGGGCTGCCTCATCCATAGCCACTTTCTCTAAGTATAGTGACTCATCTTCATCACTGAACCCGAGGTAATCATTGATCTCTTCCCATCAAACTTAACCTTCAGGTTCTGCACCTTAGTCACTTTTGTGCCCTTTTTGATGTGGGAGGCGTTGGCGTAGAATTCCTTGACTAGGTGCTCTTAGCATCCGGCAACTTGCTGGTGAAGTAGTCCCACCCCACTCTTTCATTAAAGTGCTGTTTCACATTGGGGTTGTGGGGAAAAAGATCCCGCTCTATAAACTGGCGCTTATATATGAGTAACTTTTGAGGCCACCACTCCCTGAATTTGTGATATGCCAGCTCACTGACAAACCTCCGTTGCCACACCTCCGGGTTTCTTGTCCTCTCCAAGCCTCCAGTCTCGGGTATACCCCCCCCCCTCCCATCATCCGGTACCTCAGCATCTACATCTATGGGATCCTGTCCAGGTGACGAAGTTGTAGGTGAGGCTGAAGCTGAGGACTCACTACTCTCCGCTGAGCCATCAGATGACTCAAAAGAAGTAGGAGAAGTAGGAGAGGCTGGGGGTGTAGGCTCATCTGTCAGTCTCAATCTCCCAGGAAGTCTGGAACATGTGTGGGCACCGAGTCACCCTCTGAGGCCTCCCGGGAGGGAACATACTCACTCCCCTCGGAGTGGCATGCAGCTTTGTCTGCAGCTTGAATGTTCTTCCTCATTTGTCCAATTGATTTCCGTATTGCTGGGGTTAACTTAATTTGTCCTCGTCCCCTACCCCGGGAGGACTCTGCTTTCCCCTTCTGTTTCTCACCGCCACCTCTAGATTTAACCATTGTCTGCAAACATAATCAGCGGAAGATTGTTAGTACTGGTGCTAAAAGAAGCAGTGAAGAATAGCAGTTGAACAATTAACAGTGCTGAAAAAATTTGCAGACCGCTGACAGCGGAAAATGCTGCGCGGTCGCGGAGGTGGGGATCAGACTACCACCCTCTGATTCTATACCACCACTGAGCGCGGAAAATTGGGCGCGGCCGCAGAGGTAGCACCGCTGTTCGCGGAATATCAACCGCGGCCGCGGACCAATGTTATTTGCTTCTCTGAACCTAAGCGCCGCTGACCGCGAGAAAAGAAGCGCGGCCACGATAGTTGGACCGCTATCAGCGGAATTTGCCACCGCCCGCGGTCATCAAGACTGCCAAACTCAAACATGAACGCTGACCGCGGAAAAACCTCCGCGGCGGCGGAATTCAAAAAGGGCCTGAATCAACCTAGGGTTTCAAATTTTTCATGCATTTAGCAATATCATCTACATTGTTAACCCTAACTAGCTAATAATTGATCAACCCTATCTATTTAAGCCTAATTTCATTAATAACCCTAGATCAAAATTAAAAGAAAAGAAGAAGAAGAAGTAAAAACTAGCAATTAAAAGAAAAACAAGTACAAAATTAAAGACGAATGAAGGAGTGAAATTACCAGATGTGAGATGAGTGATGAAAAATGGACTTAAATTTTGAGTTTGTGCAGATTAGGGCTTAGGTGAAAAGTGAAAATTTTGCTCTGAGATTCAAGAGATCGAAAAGGGTAAAAGGCTTCATGATCTCCTATTTATAGAAAAGACCCTGGGACCCACGACACTCACCTGGCGCGGCCGCAGAAAATCACCACGGTCCGCGCTGCCGATGAACTGAAGGGCTGCTTGTTTGCTAAGAGCGGAAAATGGTATGTGGCCGCGGAAAGGCACCGCGCTCAGCGGGAAACAGCACCGCGGACGCGGATGAAACTTCAGAGAAGTCTCATTTTGGACTTTTCAATCCCGCGTTCGCCACCAAATTACGCCTCCACGGTAAGGCCACCGCTGATAGCGAAAAAATGGAGCACTGTCGGCGGTCCAACTTCAGAGAGTGCCAAATTTTTCCAGCTTTGTCCTGCACTGCATCAAACATTCCTACACACATCTCACAACCAGATAGTTCAAAAACAAATCCTACACTACGAAGAAAATCAAAAAGAAGAAAAATACATGGGTTGCCTCCCAAGAAGCGCCTGATTTAACGTCGCGGCACGATGCAGGTTAGCATCAATCACTTGAGATGGATCATTGCCACCACGTGGCTGTCATCAAACTTGCCAAGATAGTGCTTCACTTTGTGCCCATTAACTCTGAAGATTTCACCATTTTTGTTTTTAAAATCAAGAGCGCCAAACGGAGTCACAAGCACCACCTCAAAAGGTCCACTCCATTTTGACTTGAGCTTTCCTGGAAACAGTCATAACCGAGAGTTGAATAAGAGAACCAAGTTACCTTCCTTGATTCCTTGCCACGGGCATACTTGTCATGTAAGTACTTCATCTTGTCCTTATATAAGGACGAACTGGAATAGGTATGAAACCGAAAATCATCAAGCTCACTGAGTTGCTCCACCTGGAGATTTGCTGCCACATCCCATTCAAGATTTAACTTCCTAAAAGCCCACATGGCCTTGTGCTCTAACTCAACCGGGAGATGGCAAGCTTTCCCAAACACCAACTGGTACGGAGACATACCAATCGGAGTCTTGTAAGTAGTCCTATAAGACCAGTCAGTCCTATTTGCATTAACCGTCTTTGACAATATGCTCTTAATCTCCCTATTGGAGATCTCAACTTGCCCACTAGCCCGAGGATGGTAAGGGGTAGAAACCTTGTGATTAACACCATACTTTGCAAGCAAAGTGTCAAATGCCTTATTGCAGAAATGAGAACCCCCATCACCGATGATTGCTCTAGGAGTCCCAAACCGAGTAAAGATATTCTTCTTGAGAAAAGCCACCACACTTCGAGCCTCGTTGTTGGGTAAAGCCACGGCCTCAACCCACTTTGAAACATAATCAACGGCCACTAGAATGTATGTGTTGCCACAAGAACTTACAAAGGGTCCCATGAAGTCAATGCCCCACACATCAAATATGTCAACCTCAAGAATAGTGGTGAGAGGCATTTCATCCTTCTTTGAAATTCCACCTGCTCTCTAACACTCGTCACATCTCTTTACAAGTTCGACCGCATCCTTGTACAATGTAGGCCAATAAAAACCACGGCTAAGCACCTTTGAAGCTGTCCTCGCCCCACCATGATGACCACCGTAGGGGGAGGAATGACAAGCATCCAGAATACTTATTTGCTCTTCTTTCGGAAAACATCTCCGGATCACACCATCATTACAGATTTTGAAAAAATAAGGCTCATCCCAATAGTAGTCCAAGCTATCCCATTTAAGCCTCTTCCTTTGGTTAGAAGAGAGCTCACATGGAACAATACCGATCACAAGAAAGTTGGCAACATCCGCGAACCAAGGCATGCTATTCACAGATACGGAGAGGAGTTGCTTATCAGGGAATGAATCATTAATTTCAAGGCCATCAAGGGGCCTCCCCTCCTCCTCCAAGCGGGACAAGTGGTCCGCCACTTGGTTTTCACTCCCTTTTCGATCAACAATCTCAAGATCAAACTCTTGAAGCAATAGAACCCATTTCATCAACCGAGCTTTGGAATCCTTCTTTGTCATCAAGTAGCGGAGTGCTGCATGGTCAGTATGAACTATCACCTTGGGCCCCATGAGATAAGGCCTAAATTTTTCCATTGCTAACAACTCTTTTTCCGTCACCGTGTAATTCACTTGAGCATCATTCATCATTTTGCTAGCATAATACACTGAGTGAAACATCTTGTTTATCCTTTGACCCAAGACCTCTCCTACCGCAACATCACTTGCATCATACATGAGCTCAAAAGGTAAGCTCCAATTGGGTGTGATTATAATAGGAGTGGTTGTCAATTTGTATTTGAGAAGTTCAAAAGCTTTCATGCATTCATCATTAAACATGAATTTTGCATCCTTTTCCAATAGTACATGGAATGGTGAAAGCGCCGGGATCTTCAAGCTTTGGAGCCATCGAGTGCACAATTGCACTTACTTGATGAGTTATTTTGATGGTCTCACAATCCATAGATATCTTTTTAGTCACCAAATCTTTCATAAACTTGGTGTAACCCGGCATTTGCTCAAGAGCTTCCACCAAAGGAACATTGATTGACAAGCTTTTCATCATCTCAGTAAACTTCTTAAATTGGTTTTCATTCTTTTGCTTCACAAGTCTTTGAGGGTAAGGTGGAGGAGGCCTTGGCAAAGGAGCCTTGGCTTTAGGCACAACCGTTTCCGGCATGTCTATTACGTGTTCCCTAGACGCGTTCACGTCATTTTGAGTCTCCACCTCATTATCATGAATATCAATTCTCACTTCAGCATTCAAGTTCTCTTCACTCTCTTGCTCATCAACTATAGGAACATCATCATCTTGCACTTCAACCTCATCACTCACAACTTCCTTTTGCTTGGAGGTATTCACATCACCACCTCGACCGCTTCTTGTGATCACCGCCATTGCATGCCCGGTATTGTTCCCACCCTTCGGGTTTACTACCGTATCACTAGGTAGAATCCCCTTAGGGCGAGTATTCAAAGATTACAAAATCTGGCCAAGTTGAACCTCCAAGGTTCGGATTGAAGTATTATGGGATGCCAACTGAGCATCAGAGTTGGCGTTCTTTTTCATCATATCTTCAAACATCATCTCGATCCTCCCCATCTCATTGTTTGACAAGCTAGGACCTTGGGATGGAAATGGGGGCGGGTTGTTTGGTTGTTGATACATCGGGGGCCTTTGAAAACCTTTCCCGCGATTCCCTTGATTGCCATTATTCTAACCCCCTTGGTTGTTATTTCCTCCCCAATTGTTGTTGTTGCCACCCCAGTTGCCCTGGTTGTTTTGGTTGTTCTGGTTGTTCTGGTTGCCCCAATTCTGATTGTTGTTCCCCCAGTTGCCATTTCCTTGTTGGTTTTGATTCCACTGTTGTTGTTGGCTAGGAGCATTGCCCCTTTGTCCTTGATAATTGTTCACGTACTGCACTTCTTCACTTTGCTCATCATACCCATCATCTTGGTTGAAACCACCACTACCTTACTCATATTGATCCGGACTACCTTGACCTTGTTGACCTCTTTGTCGCCTCTTGTTGACCGACATGTTGACACCTTCCATAGCATTTACTTGTCTCGGCGCTTGTACTTGCTACAATTGAGCTTTTGCCAACTGGTTCATTGTTGTAGTTAACTCTGCTATTGCCTGGCCATGGTTGTGGAGCTCTTTGTGTAGGTGAATGACTGTGGGATCACCCTGTGGCACATTCGCTCGACTTTGCCAAGCTGAGGAAGTATCTGCCATCTCATCCAATATCTCACACGCCTCAGCATAAGGTGTGTCATAAAATTTCCCCCTATTAGCTGGTTCACTACACACTGATTGGTCGTGTTAATGCCACGGTAGAAAGTCTGCTGAATCATTGCTTCGGTCATGTCATTGTTCGGACATTCTTTCACCATCGTCCGATACCTTTCCCAGATTCCATGAAGTGGTTCATTAGGTTCCTATTTGAAGGCCAAGATCTCATCTCTCAAAGTCGCCATATGCCCCGACGAGAAAAACTTAGCTATAAACTTGTCCGCCAACTCATCCCATGTATGGATGGAATGGTTGGGAAGTCTTTCGAGCCAGTCCAAAGCTTTCCCTCGAAGTGGGACAATTGCACTTTCGTAGCCCTCATTTGGAAGCACCCGAGGAGCGACTCTTGGAGGAGGCGGGGCAGGGTCTGGAATGTTGTCATTGGTCTGGCGGCCTCTTCTTTGAACTTGAGGTACTAGAGGCACCTCATCTTCGTCATTATCATCTACCTTTTCCCCCGAAACATTTTTAATAGGATCATTGTTTGCCATGTTGTACCTGAATCGATTAACTCACACAAATTAGTAAAACAGAAGGAAAGAAAAACAAGACACAAAACTGGTCAGATAGATAGCCAAAACCGTTTAGCTCCCCGACAACGGCGCCAAAAAGTTGATTTGGTCCAACCCTATACCATTATAGAGTGGCAAGAGCGGTCGATGTAGCTTTTACCCGAGGGGACGGGATCGATTTCCACAAGAGCTAAGAAAGGTTTAGAATTGGGTTCCTATCTAATCTAGCAATGTGCGATGTTATTGTTTACACTTCCAATCATTCTTTGTTTGTTCACTATTCTAATTTAATACAAATGAAGTAGGAAAATAAACTAAGTATGATATTTTTGTATGGGGTTTTCTTAATTGGTAGAAAGGCACTAGGGAAGTGACTTACTCCTAGGTGAGTATCTAACGAGATCTAAAACTTAGGACAAATTTGTTATAGTTGGGATCATGATATAGCCATTGCACGTGACTACTCACTCTATACCTCTCGGTAGTTTGAGTGACTTTGCCCTAATTGGCTTTCTCAAGCCCAATTGGGTGTTCAAACAATGTAAGCAAAATTGGCTCAAGTCGGGTATTACTATCTCTAGGTTTAACCCTTTAATTAGGGCTATCAATCTCTTGAAAGCAACCCAATTCCTTATTAGCCTGAATTTCCTAAACTTGGACTCTCTTTCTCAAGAAGAGCCTAAGTCAAAAAGGCACAAATTAGTGTTTGCAACCACCAATTCAACATTTAAAGCATAAATCAGGCCAAATATCATTCACCCATAAATATTTAAGCCCTAAAATAGAAGACCCATTAAATACCCACACTAGGGTTGAGCCACAATCCTAGATAATGGGTCTAGGTACTCATAATCAAAGAGGAAATCAATGATTTAGATGAAATATAACCCATAAAAGGTAAATACAAGATTAAAATCTAAGATTAATTGTTAAAGATATTCTAAAATTACTCAAAAAGGCTAAAAATGATTGTTCACGTGCTCTACCAAACAACAGATAACCTAAAAATATGAAAAAGAACTATTTATACACAGCTAAATTTTTCGGACAAAATTGCCCCTACGAGGATACCGCTGACAGCGGAAAAAGGACCGCCTCAGCGCTTGGACTACCGCGGCCGCGCAAAAGCAAGCGCGGACCGCGGTTCTTCTCTTCTGAGCAGGTTCTGATCTTGAGTCCGCTAGGAGCGGAAAAACTACCGCCTTAGCGCTCCTCCAACCGCGGCCGCAAAATATGAGCGCGGACCGCGGTCTTCAATTTGAGCTCCAGACTGAGCTCTCTGATTCCCATTTCCGCTGAGGGCGATAAAAGGACCGCGGCCGCGTTAGAGACACCGCTGCCGCACAATTTCACCCCGGGCAGCGGTAACTTGCAAGCCAAAAATTGTAAGTCTCTAAACCTGGCTACCGCTGAGAGCGTAATCAAGACCGCCTCAGCGGTGGACCCTCCGCGTCCGCATCTGATTTTTCGCTGTCAGCGCCCTTTTGACTCAGCTTTGCACTTGTGCAGGTTTCACTCCTTTTTGAGCTGGTTTTGACTTTCTTGTTTCTTTTTGACCAAACACTGCAAACAAGCACAACAAGTTAGCTTTCGGGAATACTTGTACACACATTTAATCCAAAGCCTAAGCAAAAAGGAGCATAAAATAGGCTAGAATCCCTAGTTATCAATAAGGCAACTAAGAAGATGAAAAAATTTGCGGACCGTAAGCGATGTCCCACAGACTATAAAGTTTGGGACATGGTCATGGTGAAGTTTAACCCAAGACATTTCAAGGCACTACGGGCCATGCATCAGAATCTGATTCGTAAGTATGAGGGGCCATTTAAGATCATCAAGGTAGGCAAGATCTCATACAAGCTTGACATACCATCGTATCTTAAGATCTACCATGTCTTCCATGTCAGCATGATTAAGCCATATCATGAAGACAAGGATGATCCGAGTAGGGGCCAATCAAGTCGATCGCATGTTACTATCACCGCCTCGCATGATCGGGAGATTGAGGCTATAATTGATTACCAGTCGAGGCTAAAACAAGGGCAGAAAGCCATTGCTATTTTCCTCATCCATTGGAAGGGGCAATCACCGGAGGAGGCCACGTGGGAACGATATGAAGACTTATGGCAATCAAAGATAAGATCCGAGAGTTTATGCAACAATATTGCGCCGCGGTTGCTGCAACATTAGGTGGGGGGAGTATGATAACCCGCCATGTCATCATGCCACATAGATGCCATTTGGAATATATTAATGCCATGTGGAAGTCTCTCATAATACCCTTCATCGGCGAGACTTTCAAGAGAACCTTCTCGCCGACCATGAATGATACATCACGCGTCTTCTGATCCGCGTAACTCCTTTGTCTGGATTGTGTTGTGCAAAGTCTCTCCTAAATCAACTTCACCTTCTCCAAGGCATCTTTCACCAAGTCAGTCCCGTACAACTTAGCCTTACCAGGCTCAAACCACCCGATGGGAGAACGACATCGTCGACCATATAATGCCTCAAATGGAGCCATCTCGATGCTGCTATGGTAACTATTGTTTTAAGCAAACTCGGCCAAAGGCAAGAACTGATCCCACTGCCCTCCAAAGTCAATCACACATGCTCTAAGCATGTCTTCCAGAATCTGAACTGTCCGCTCCGACTGCCCGTCGGTCTGTGGGTGGAATGCTGTGATGAGCTCTACACGGGTCCCCAACTCACTCTGTACGGCTCTCCAGAAATGGGAAGTGAACTGAGGGCCTCTATCTGATATGATGGAATCAGGTACACCGTGAAAACGAACTATCTCCCGAATGTAGATTTGAGCCAACCTCTCTGAAGTATAAGTAGTCACAACCGGAATGAAATGTGCCGACTTGGTCAACCTAACGACAATGACCCAAACTGCATCAAACTTCCGCAAGGTCCGCGGCAACCCAACTACGAAGTCCATAGTAATGCGCTCCCATTTCCAATCAGGTATAGTCATCTGCTGATGTAGGCCCCCTGGCCTCTGGTGCTCATACTTGACCTGCTGGCAATTTAAGCACCTAGCCACATACTCCACTATGTCTTTCTTCATTCGTCGTCACCAATAGTGTTGTCTCAGGTCACGATACATCTTCGTAGCACCTGGATGAATAGAATACCGCGAACTGTGTGCCTCCTCAAGAATCCTCTCCCTCAAGCCGTTGAAATTAGGAACACACAGGCGACCCTGGAATCGCAGAACACCATCATCGCCGATAGAAACCTCCTTGGCACTACCCTGTAGTACCGTCTCTCTGAGAACTGCCAAGTGCAGATCATCAAACTGACAGGCCTTGATCTGCCCCAATAGTGAAGACTGGGCAACAACACATGCAAGAACTCGACTAGGCTCAGAAATATCCAACCTCACAAGTTTGTTAGCCAAGGACTGAATGTCCAAAGCTAGTGGCCTCTCCTCTGCTGAAATGAATGCCAAGCTACCCATACTCTCTGCCTTCTTGCTCAAGGCATCCGCGACCATATTTGCCTTGCTCAGATGATAAAGAATAGTGATGTCATAATCCTTTAGTAACTCAAGCCATCTACGCTGCCTCAAATTGAGATCCCTCTACTTGAACAAATGTTGTAAGCTGCGATGATCAGTATAAACCTCACATGACACCCTATACAGATAATGTCTCCATATCTTAAGAGCATGGACAATCGCTGCTAACTCTAGGTCGTGCACAGGGTAATTCTTCTCATGAATCTTCAACTGACGTAAAGCATATGCAATAACTCGCCCCTCCTGCATCAACACAAAACCCAAGCCAACGCGTGAAGCGTCGCAATACACAGTATACATCCCCAAATCGGAAGGCAACACTAGAACCGGTGTTGTAGTCAAAGCTATCTTGAGCTTTTGAAAGCTCGCCTCACAATCATCGGACCAACGGAAAGGAGCACCCTTTTGGGTCAATCTAGTTAAAGGTGCTGCAATGGAGGAAAAGCCCTGCACAAATCGGCGATAATAACCTGCTAGCCCCAGGAAACTCCTAATCTTAGTCACCAAAGTGGGACGTGGAAACCTATGAACTGCCTCAATCTTCTTGGGATCTACCTTAATACCCTCTCCTGATACAACATGCCCCAAGAATGCCATAGACTCTAGCCAAAACTCACACTTGGAGAACTTAGCATATAGCTTCTGCTCTCGCAATGTCTGAAGCACCACTCTCAAATGCTGCTCATGCTCCCCCAAGCTACGTGAGTAAATCAAGATATCATCAATGAAGACAATAACAAAGTAATCAATATAAGTCCTGAACACCCTGTTCATCAAGTCCATTAACATCACTGGGGCATTAGTCAAGCCGAAGGACATCACCAGAAACTCATAATGGCCATATCTAGAACGGAAGGCAGTCTTCGGAACATCTGAGTCCCGAATCTTCAACTGGTGGTACCCCGATCTCAAGTCGATCTTAGAAAACACCCTAGCACCCTGCAACTGGTCAAATAAATCACCGATACAAGGCAACGGGTAGTTGTTCTTGATGGTGACTTTGTTCAACTGGCGGTAATCAATGCACATTCGCATAGCCCCATCCTTCTTCTTCATAAATAACACTGGTGCACCCCAAAGTGATACACTGGGTTTCACAAACCCCTTTGCTAACAACTCCTCAAGCTACTGCTTCAACTCTTTCAACTCTTTCGGTGCCATATGGTACGGTGGGATAGATATAGGCTGGGTACCTGGAGCCAAATCAATACAGAAATCAATGTCACGATCTGGCGGCATGCCTGGAAAGTCAGAAAGAAACACATCGGCAAACTCCCGGACTACTAGCATTGAATCAATCGTCGAAGACCCTGCAGTGGTGTCCCGAACATATGCTAGATACGCCAAACAACCCTTCTCGACCAAATGTCAAGCCTTTAGAAAAGAGATAACCCGACTAGATGCACTAACAGAGGAACCATTCCACTCCAATCTCAGCAACTCTGGCATCGCTAAAGTAACATTCTTGGCATGACAATCAAGAATGGCGTGATATGGAGATAACCAATCCATGGCCAGTGATGACCTCAAAGTCGATCATATCAAGTAATAGAAGGTCTACTCTAGTCTCGTAACCACAGAATGTAACCACACAGGACCGGTAGATTCAATCCACAACCACAGAATCGCCCACAAGAGTGGACACAAAAATAGGAGTACCCAAGGACTCACGCGGGATATCCAGGAATGAGCAAATAGAGATGACACATATGAATAGGTAGACCCTGGATCAAATAATACCGAAGCATCCCTGCCGCAGACAGAAATAATACATGTGATCACGGCATCTGAGGCCACTGCATTTGATCTGGCCGGAAAAAGCATAGAATCTAGCTGGAGCACCGGCTGGCTGGCCTCCACCTGGCTGGACAATAGCTGGCTGACCTTCCCCTACCTGGCCTCCACCTCTAGGACGGCCCCTACTAGCCTGTCCCCCACCTCTAGGTGTCAGACGGCTGGTGCTGAAATCATGGGCTGATGACCCTGCTGTACTGCCTTGCCCCGAAGTCTGGGGCAGGTCCTCTTTATGTGACCTGGATCTCCACACTCGTAACAACCTCGCGGTGCCATAGACTGCTGTCCTGAAGCCTGACCCTGATGGCCCGAATATCTATTAAAAGAACCCTGAATGGCTGGGGGCGGTATGAACTCTCTGGCATAACACTGAAGTAGGCACTGAAAGAACCCTAATGACCTGGATACCCGCCGGAGGAACCCTGAATAGCTGGTGGGCGGTAATTACTCTCCGGCATCGCACTGAAATAAGGCCTCACTGGAGCACCTCGAGGAGGCGGTGGTGGTGCTGAATATGGGGGCCTGCTGGGCTGACCCCTCCCAAACTAACCTCTGCCCCTAGCTGGGGCACCTCTAAACTCCCCACAGAATCGGGCCCTCTTGTCCTGCTGCAACTTCTCTCTACCCCTCTGGCGATAACCCTCAATCCTCCGCGCAATCTCCACCACTAGCTAATACTCAATCCCCATATCGACCTCTCGAGCCATGCTAGCTCGAATACCGGGGTGTAACCCCGCAACAAATCTTCGCACTCTCTCTGCGTCCGTAGGAAGTATCATGAGTGCATGGCAAGACAACTCAGAGAATCTCGCCTCATAGTTGGTCACAGACATCTGACCCTACTCGAGCTGCTCAAACTGACACCGTAAATCTTCCCTCTGAGAGGGTGGAATATACATGTCCGATAGAAGCCGTGTAAACTGATCCCAAGTCATAGGAGGAGAACTTGCTGGTCTGCTAAGAAGGTAAGATTGCCACCACCTACGGGCCCTGCCCTCTAACTGGAAGGCGGTGAAATCTACCCTATGAGACTCCAATATCCTCATGTTGTGCAGTCTATCCCTACACCTATCAATGAAATCTTGGGCATCCTCATGACGTTCACCTCTGAAGATAGGAGGATGTACCCTAGTCCATCTGTCCAACAACTTCTGTGAATCGCCGTCCGCAGCTGATCTAGGCTCAGGTGCCACTGCTGCAACTGGCTGGGCACCGCCCGCGGGTAGTGTACCCGGAGTCTGGTATACGGCAGCTGCGTGCCTATGAGTCTGAGCAGTAGGGGTCTGTGCTCCCCCTCCTGCCTGAGATGTGGCTGGGTCTGCTGGAAATAAACCAGCCTGAGTCATAGAGTCCATGAACAGCAGCATATGGCCCATGACCTCCTGGAAGCCCGGTGTTGTCATGAAATCCGCCGGGGCAAGCTCTCCTGCGGGTACCTCATTGCTTCTCGATAATGGGATCCCCTGCTGGATCCGCCGGTGGTGCAACTAGGGCAGCTCTGGGACGCCCTCGTCCCCTACCTCGGGCTGGTGCCCTCCCCCGACCTCTGCCTCGTCCCTATAGCAACGGGGGGAGCAGCTCATCCCGGGTCTAGAACGTCCGCCGTACGCGTCCTCACCATCTGTGAGAGAATAGAAAAAGGAATTTAGTATACCATCAACTGCACGATAGGAGATGAATAAAGAGTAGTTTCCTAACACCCTATAGCCTCTCGAAGATAAGTACATACGTCTCTGTACCGATCCACAAGAATCTACCAGGTTTGCCCATAACTTGTGAGACCTAAGTGAACCTAGTGCTCTGATACCATGTTGTCACGACCCAAATTTCATATAAGATCGTGATGGCGCCCAACACCGTTGTTAGGCAAGCCAACACTTATCAAAAATAGAAATTCTCATTTGAATAGTTAGTACGTGATAACTTTCCTTTATTGATTAAGAAATTTAGAGTTTGAGAATTTAAGCATATTTAAATGGAAGTAATAAATGCGACTTTAAATCATGAAAACAAGCCAAAACATCATCAGTCTACCAATGTGTGTGCCAAGACCTGGTGTCACAAGTGTGTGGGCAATCTAGTAAAATATACAAACCACATTATCCTACTGTCAGGAAAAGAAATAGACAGGAACATAAAGACAAAAGAGAAACTCCAGCTGCCGCAGAGCGGCTCAAAAGGGCAGCTCACCGGAAAGTTTCAAGCTGAGGAGTCCATTCTACGTGCCGGACTGATGGCCAGATGCACCTGCCTCAAAGCCTGTACAATCAAGTACAGAAGTGTAGCATGAGTACATAGAAATATGTACCCAGTAAGTATCTCGCCTAACCTCGTAGAAGTAGTGACGAGGGGTCGACTCCGACACTTACTAGGCCAACAAATATAATAATATGAAGTTCCAATTCTTAAAGCGTAATGTATGTAAATGACAGTCAAGCTCAAACGAGAACAATAACCGAGGAATTTCCTCCACCATACATAAGAAGACAAGACATGTTCTTTATTTAAAACAAGTGATATATCAAGTAATGAAACATACAAATACAAAGAGTTCCCATATTATCACACACAATTACCACCGAGGACGTTCGTCCCGATCCAACATAAAAATAAAATATGCACTTCCGAGGGTCGAACGACACGAACCATAGATGCATCTATTCACCCTGCTCGCGAATCATACATGCAATGCGGTAAAAGCATAACCCCACTCGCGAATCATACGTGAGACGTGGTCAAACATAATTTTCATCATTTAAAACACAACACTTCTTTAACTCTTTTTAAAAAATAAAGACAATTCACTTGAAGCCTGTAAATCCTTGGATTTTCTTCAACTTAATTACTTTCATACAATTAGCGCCTATAAGCAAATAATAGTGTCCACAAAGCATGATGTAAACCTAGAACTACTCGGACAATAACAGAGATAGTATCTACATACGGACTCTCGTCACTTCGTGCGTACGTAGCCCCCACACATAACCACATATTAATTAAGTTCACCTATGGGGAAATTTCCCTCTTACAAGGTTAGAAAAGAGACTCACCTCGTTTTGAGCCTACTTCCAACTCAAGAATGCGCTCAAATCCTCAAACCGGAGCTGCATAATCCGAAACTATTCAAATAGTGTAGAAACCAATCATTATAGGTTTACAAGTTCATGTTCTAGCTATTAAAGTGATTATCCAACCCCCAAGGAAAGATACCTAAAATTCAACCCCGGGCCCACGTGCCCGGACTCCGGAAATTTTTGAAGGAAGTTGTTACCCATAACCTAAGGATCAAGAATATATGATTTTTACTTCATTCCATAATGAATTTTGTGGTTAAATCTTGTTTTTATCAAAACCCTAGGTTTTACTCTAATCCCATGATTTTTACTAATCTTTACATGTTAATATACCCAAAATCCAAGTATTTAACTCACATATAGTAGGAATTACTTACCTCCAAAAGCTTGGTGAAAAACCTCTCTCAAGAGCTCTAAAATGCCCAACCAATGAGTGGAAATGAGCCAAAAATGGCTAACTTCCGCAATAAATGAGGGTCACTGCCTTCAGTGATTTCCGCATATGCGGTCCTGGGCCACACCTGCGCCCACCGCATCTGCGGAAAAGTGTCCGCTTCTGCGGAACTCCACTGGGCCGGCTGGGCCGCTTCTGCGGAAAGCCAACCACTTCTGCGGTTCCGCTTCTGCGGAAAGGAGGCCGCTTCTGCGGTTTCTGGGCTGGCCACCCATGGCCGCATCTGCGATGCTTACCCGCTTCAGCGGGCTCGCACCTGCGGTTGGCCAACCGCAGGTGCGGTTATGACAGAAACCTGGAGCTTCATCTCCTTCTCACATTTTCAACTTAGCTCGAGCCTCTTCCGATTGACGCTCTGGGCCCCCGGAGCCCCGCCCGAACATACCAACAAGTTTGAAATGATAAAACGGACTCGCTCAAACCCTTGGAACACTGGAAACAGCATTAAAACTAGGAATCACACCCTAAAACCAATTGACTTAAACTTATGAACTTCAAGTTCTTCAATTTACTTTCAATGTGACGAAATACACTTATATTACTCGGATTTACACCAAATTTTGCGTAGAAGTCTTAAATGACATTACGGAACTATTCCCGCTCTCGAAATTCCATTCAGACCAAATTTAAAGGACTTCAAAATTCCTAAGGAATCAACTTTCGCTATTAGGCGCCAAAATGTTCCTGGGTCATCCAAAACACGGTCCGGGCATCGCCCAAGTTCGAAATCATCATATGAACCTGTTGGAACCGTCAAATTCCGATTCCCAGGTCGTTTACTCAAAATGTTGATCGAAGTCAAACTTGGCCTTTTAAGGCAACCTTAAGGAACCAAGTATTCCGATTTCGATCCAAACTCTTCCAAATCCCGAACCAACCATCCCCGCAAGGCATAAATCAGTAAAAGCAAGTACGGGGAGTCTTATTTAGGGGAACGGGGTTCTAGAAAGCAGAACGACCAGTCGGGTCGTTACAACTAGCTTTAGTGTACGTGCGTTGCACGTGTATATTGCGTCAATCAATAAAAAATATATACAAAAGGAAGAAATTATTGTATGTCTACCGCCATACCATTGAGCACACAACTTAAAAAGATTATATAAATACTATTAAACAATATTTTTTGAGCTATAAAATAAATAAGTGTAAGTTTTTGACAATATTTTATTTTTGATTCTGCTAGCTTAATAAAAGAATAACTCCGGCCTCACATACCTCATATGTCTTATCGTGACTTTAAGTTTTGCCTCTAAAAGATGATATGTGACTCCGACCTCAAATAGTTTGTTCATCTTTTATATTTTGTTAGAATCAACATTGAAAAATTCTTTATAATTTGTTAGAATTAACAAGAATATTGAAAAATCTTTACAATATTCTAGTTATATAGATGGATGGTCAAATTAAGTATATTTTACCTTGTTTCCGGCTATGGTAAGTTGTATTGTCACGACCCTAAAACGGAGCCGGTCGTGATGGCGCCTATCGTGAAACTAGGCCAGCCGACACAAACCCCAAACCAACCAGATATTCATTTTTTTTAGACTTTTAAAGTCAATAATTAGCTAATAAACCCATAATATAAGTCATGATAGACAATGCGGAAACAAACACAGCCCGACATCGGGGTGTCACCAGTCATGAGCAACTACAAATCGTCTAGGAATAAGATAAAGACAACATAGTCTGATAAATGCTAATACAAGACTAAATGAGATAGGAAGGAGAAGCACTAGGCTGCGAACGCCAAGCAACTACCTAGTCAACTCCGAGGATCAGCTGATAAGCAATATCAGCACTCGCTATCGCGACCCAAAGCTCCTGGATCTGCTCACATAGTGCAGGGAGTAATGTGAGTACGCCAACTCAGTAAGTTATAAAAGTAAAGGCAGCTGAGCAATAAGAAAACACGCAAACCACAGCATAATACTATAGCAAAACAGTATAAGTCCAGAACAATCAGTAAAGTAGTAAAACTCGTAAAACATCTCAGTTCAGTAAAACCTTTTAAAACACCTTTCAATAGTTTCAAACGAGTTATGAAAGCAGTGAGTAAAAGTATAGAAACGTAAAACAGCCCCTCGGGCAAAACATATACCATAACCGCCCCTCGGGCGAAATATCAATAGAACCAGCCCCTCGGGCTATCTCACAGTCACTCGTATCGACCCCTCGGGCCATAACATGAAACAACCACAGCCCCTCGGGCAATATCACATCTCACACTGGGTACCCGCGCTCACTGGGGGTGTACAGACTCCGGGAGGGCTCCTTACAGCCCAAGCGCTATAACAAGCCATCTCGTGGCATAATAAATCAGGCCCTCGGCCTCATAACAATCACAAGCCACCTCGTGGCATAATCAATCAGGCCCTCTGCCTCCCATATATCACAATCAGTGTAACACGCTGCGGCGCGCAGCCCGATCCCATAACATCCTCACAGCACAGGCCCTCGGCCTCACTCAGTCAGAAATCTCTCAAGCCCCCAGGCAACAGTAAAACATGATGCTCAGCCCAAAATATCATTTAAAATATTAAAAACTGAGTAAATAAGGCTGAGTTATGGAATTAGTAAAATACAACATGACTGAGTACAAATATGAAGTCAAAACAGTGAGGAATAATAGTGAAAAGCCCCTGAGGGTCCAAAACAGTTGGCACGAGGCCCAAACACGGCACGAGGCCCCAAACATAGTAATATCAAATAGTTTCCCATTAAATACGCAACTTAATAGTCGTACGGGATGGACCAAGTCACAATCCCCAATGGTGCACGACCCCACGCTCGTCATCTAGTGTGTGTGTCACCTTAAAGTAGCATAACGATGTGAATTCCGGGGTTTCATACCCTCAGGACAACATTTACAATCATTACTTACCTCAATCCGGTCCAAATTCTAGCCTGCGATGCCCTTGCCTCTCGAATCGGCCTTCGAATGCTCCAAATCTAACCAAAACAGATTCATACCATAAAAAATATGCTAAGGGAACAAAGCCCACTCGAAAATAACCAATTTACACCAAAAATCTCGAAATTAGCCAAACCCGACCCCCGGGCCCACGTCTCGGAATCCGACAAAATTAACATCAATGGAATTCTTAACCTCTCACGAGTTCATACATACCAAATTTACCAAAATCCAACCACAAATGACCCCTCAAATCCCAAATTTTAGGTCTCCAATTTCAAGCCCTAGTTCTCTTCAATTTCAACCATTAATTTCCATAAATTACAAGCTTAATCCGTGAAAAACACCATAGAAACGAGTTTTATGTTCAAAAATCTTACCTCAACGAAGCCTTCTTGAGTTCCCTCTTCAAATTGGCTCTCCCAAGCTCTATCCCGTATGAAAACTGATGAAAAATAGCTCAAAATCGCGAAGGCCTTAATTTATATGATCTGCCCCAGGAAAACCGCACTTGCGGTCAAAATTCTCGCACATGCGGTCCCAGGTGCGCATCTGGGGAATTCACTTAACCGCTCCAGACCGCACCTGCGATCAAAAATTTCGCACCTGCGCTATCGCAAGTACGCTCCAGCACGCGCATCTGCGGTTCCAGCTCCTCATGCCCATTTCCGCATATGCATCCCCCTTGGCGCTTCTGCGAGCACGCATCTGCGGTCCCCAAGCCGCAGGTGCGGTTATGATAGGAGTTTCAGCACTTCAGTTGCAAATTCCAACTCCGAACCTCCCGCCATCCATCCAAAATCACCCCGAGGCCCCCGGGACCTCAACCAAAAGTACGGACAAGTCATATACCACCATCCAAACTTATACCAATCTTCGAAACACCTAAAACAACATCGGAACATCAAATTAACCACGAATTCAAGCCTAAGAACTCCAAAAACTTCCGAATTCCGCTTTTGATCAAAAAGTCTATCAACCCTCGTCCGAATGACCTGAAATTTTGCGCACACATCACATATGACACAACGGACCTATTGCAACTTCCGCAATTCCATTCCGATCCCGATATCAAAATTTCCACTATCGACCGGAAACGCCAAAATTCCAAATTTTGCCAATTCAAGCCTAAATTTACCACGGACCTCCAAAATACATTCCGAACACGCTCCTAAGTCCAAAAGCACCCGACGGAGCTAACCAAATCATAAAAATACAAATCTGAGATCGAATACTAAAAAGTCAAGCCTGAGCCAAAGCTTTCAAATTTAAAGCTTCAAGCTGAGAATCATCCTTCCATATCTATTCCGATTAACCTGAAAACCAAAATCGACGATTTACATAAGTCGTAATACATCATACGGGGCTAGTCATACCCGAGAACTGGCGAGCGAAGTGCAAATGCTCAAAACGACCGGTCGGGTCGTTACATCCTCCCCCACTTAAACATACGTTCGCCCTCGAACGTGCCCAGAGTTGTTCCAAAAGCCACAAATCGCTCTATAATCTTACCATGCAGAAACCTGGGGGTGATCCCGCATCACCCTATCCCATATAGGTCTGATAATGCAACATAACTGAAATTTCGCCATCCAACCAAGCCCATGAACCTTAGAACCAAATTTTCATTTCCGAAATTATCTATAAGATCAGAACCTCACATGTATACCGTGAATAAGTCTGAACAAGATGTATCAACCCATATCCGTAACCCAAGATATGATCACATGATATACCACATAACTCAACCAATCGTAGCGATAACTTCTAATCACAGCAGCTGCTGAAACAACCCGATACCGGTAATAAACCTCCTCTCAAATGAAGCCTCATTCTAACACTTCCGTATATTGCTAATGATGAAAGAAACACGCAGAAAGTCATAACCATTCCTCAGATCAACCATTCATGAAGCTCCATCTCCTTTGACAAGGACCATAGTAAACTTCTAAGCCAAATCCCGAGATTATCCTTCCAACATACTGAAGCCGAATTCGATAGTGTTCATTCAAGATCCCAGTGACCTCATCTCATCCAATACGGCTACTCTAGAGACATGACACATCGATACAATCTCAAGCAACAACCTGTGCAACCTGTGCACCTATAGGCAACAGTCCACATGTCCTCAAATCATGGAAAATAACTCAAATGAGAGAGGTGTATCGCAAGCTCGCCAGTATCACCACAACACAATGCTAAGAACCCATCACACCTCGTAGAACCAGAACGCACGAACCTAACCTAAAGGTTCATACCTCCACATAACTCCGCTATAACGCGGTCCTATCCGAACACTGGTCTGCATTATACACCTCGAGCCACCCTTCTCAAAATCCATAACCATTCGGAATTCAACACCAAGGACCCAGAGTGCATTACCATAACCACGGAGAAGCGAATGACATAACTCCACACAACCCGAAAGGACATAACCAATACACAATCAATCATGCAACCCTCAAATATCAGTCTCACTTAAATTCTGCTATAAATCCCAAATAGAACCGCACCATATGTGCATATAACCAACAAATCATAACTCCCCGCAACACGGAAACATAGCTCATAGATCACCCCAGAACACTAATAATCTCAAAAACAATCGAATCAGCACACCCCTCAACAATAGAAACTCGAAGTCAACAAAGTCAGCCCGATGCAGAACACACATCCATATTGGTCTATCAATGAACCCCTTATCAAGGAGTTCCTAAAGCTGCTCCTTCAACTTCTTTAACTCCGCCGGTGCCATACGATACGATGCCCGGCCCCAAATCAATACCGAAATCAACAACCTTTCCCGGCGGCATGCCCGGCAGCAGGAAACACATCCTGAAAATCCCTTACCACCGGAACTAAATCAATGGTAGGAGTCTCTGCACTGACGTCCCTCACAAAAGCCAAACTAGGAGGAAACTCCTTCCCAATCATCCGCTGGATCTTCAAAATGAAATCACCTTACTGAGAACATAAACCGTCGAACCTCGCCACTCAATCCGTGGCATCCCCGGCACAGGCAACGTTGCCGTCTTAGCGCAACAATCCAGAATAACACGACACGGAGACCACCAATCCATACCCAATATCACATCAAGATCTAATATACTAAGAAACAAAGGATCCACTCGGACCTCCAAACCCCGATAGTCACCACACAAGGCCGATACACGCGACCCACAACCACAACATAATCCCGCTTATGAGAACTCTCAGTCTCCAAATCCACATAGCACACGAATCACCATATCTGATGGCAAATCCACAGTCTGAATTTACAACACACCTCTGATACCCAATCACTCCGCGAGGGATACTCCTAAATTTCTTTTGTGCCACCAAGCAACTCGAATATCAGCAGTCGATCAAACAAGAGAGTGTCGCAATACCAATGATGTATTATTAACTCAATCACATTGCCCTTTCTGAAAGGTATACCCTCATCAAGCCACACCAATTAGTAATATCACTTGCCTAATCATCTGAAACTGCCCGTGCTGCATAAGAACTTATGTCCTTCCTTCCAGAACTGAACCGTGACCTTACACATGCAAATCGCAACCTTATACAACATACCGCATATACCATGCCGCCCTATGACAAATATAAGAATTTCATAATTCATTCCGGGTCACAAGCAACTATGTACTCAACTAGCCAAGAACATTCCATTTGATCCCATCTAGAAGAAAATCACTATACATCACATGCACCTCACGCCAGTCTGTACATCCCTAATAGTGGTAGAAAACCATCAAGAACTCTCCGAATCCCATTTGCACAAACCAAACCCTCATGACTGAATCCTTTTAGCTCATTCAAACTACACAGGTCACCACAAATCCAAGAGCATTGCTACGAGGCATCTGTAGAAACTCATTAGCCTATAAGCACCCAAAGAACTATTCATACCCCTTACCACACCGATTCGACCTACTACCAGGCTATCCTATTTATCCAGGTTCTTTCTAAGTTACCTTCAATTTGATACCTCCCCTCGCCATAATACCACAATCCTCGACCAGACTCACCATACGAGATCCGAGCATAAGACCATGCTGCCTAAGGCTCATAAGCCGCTGAATACTCTCTTAAATATCCCCAAGAGCACCATATTTCGAATACTTACCCTGAAGCGGCTTCCTACAAATCCAAAGCCATTACCTTCACTTTTCTGATACTGATATGTAGAATTCATAATGATACAAAAACGCCTCAAGTCTTGACACCCTCCCATGTAAACCTTAGTTTCTAGCCAAATACACAACCTGAAATTCTCCAATTATTACATGTAAAATCTTGAACTCATTAGAACCATTCTCGAGAGTCATCCACTCTGCTCAAACCTCAATTAAACTGATCAAAAAGACCGGACGACCTGTGCTACATTAGCACACCAACACCGTAGAAAGTAACCCCACCTTAATGTAATAAATAAATTCCTGCTCCATGTACATTACATCCTTCACCAATAACAACTCAAGTCATTCTATAAATTCTTATACGCCCATAAAGCATAACACAACCCATATCCAAAATTTCCTTTATTCGGGTCATCCTCGAGCTCCACCTCTGTAAGCTATAACTGATTCACCATTATGCCCCAAACTGGAACCAACATAGCACATAACCGTGCAATCAACTGATCAATAGCAGTCTCTCCCACTTGGCTCAAAGACATAGATCAAAACACACAATAAATCATAATGCATATACTCTATTACTGCCATAATACCATAGTGAGATTAAACTCAATCCTCCATAAGCTCGTGCAAGACAAACCATCTAGTACTTCAAATCATCTGAAACTTCACATTCACCCTCGTTACAGTCAAGCCCACTCTTTTAAGCGATCCAAATTCAAATTGCAACACATATATTTCACTGGTACAGGAGGCCTTCCAACAAACAACAAAAAGGATCACACAAACTTCAGAACACTCCGCAGGAGATAACCCACCTGCTTTGCCTCAAACTAACATCTCTTCATACTCCCCCATAATCATACTATTACTCGATCACTTACCCTTCCTAAATCGGAACTGTCATGCCCCAAATTCGAGGGACATGACCGGCGCCCGACCGGGTAGCCCCAACCAAGCGAACCTAGATGCCTTTCCTAACCCACATGTTACCCCATGTTTTCCTTACTCAATTATTCCAAGAAATTGCCAAATAATTAATTAAGAACACTTTTTAATTTACAAAACACATACATACTTACATAATAGTAATGAAATCACCAACTCGTTACCAATGTATGAAAACACGGATCTACACAAGTTTCTAACCCACATCTACTGTCTACGGAGCCTCTAAAAGTACAACAGGATAATATAGTATTTGCCGGTAACAAGGCTCCGGCTATAACTTACCCAAAATCAACTAAAACTCCGGAAACGATGTGTCCTGAACCACGCAGGGCCCCGAGAGGAAAGGGGCTCACCAAAAAGCTGATGGATGACGAAGGGGAGCTACGATCGATGGATTGGATTACCTGCTACGGATCCACCTACAATCATAACACGAATGTAGCGCCCCCGGCGAAAAGGGACGTCAGTACATTTGAATTGTACTGGTATGTATGAACAAACTTTGCTCCAAGTAAACTCAAACCATAAGCAGGTAAGTAGCAGTAATAAAAGCGACAATCAAATCCACAAGGAAGGAACAATTAAGCCAACAGGTATACAATCTCTCCTCCATAAACAAGCATGTAATTGAAATGGAAATAACAATCAAATCCACAAAGAAAGAGCAATCAAATCACAAGTTTACAATCTCTCCTATTTCCCCTAGAATATTTCCACATCAATAATTTCACAATTTGTTCATAGTTCATTTCAATAGCGATTTCGATCGCTTTCCACCCTTATCACCTCGGCCACCCTTATCACCACAACCCACACCTTATTTCTTCGTGTTGCGGCGCGCAACTCGATCCCACCGAACAATCACAATTCACAAACAACACAACAACAACAACAACAACAATTCACAAAGAACATCAACAACAATCCTCAAGAAACAACAACAACAATTTACAAAGAACAACAACAACAATTTACATGAACTTCCATAGCCATCAATACCATTTCCATGTATTCCACTACTCATATGCATTGATAGGTCATGACGATAATTTCCCACGACAAACCACATATGTTACTACCACGGTTATTCCGAGCACATCAATTCCCATTTCCTTCCATTACTTGTTTCACAGTTCTTACCACATAGCACATTCACAATCGCAAACTTGGTTTATTTCTGATTAATTGCATCAATATGGCGAAGGCACAACCACAATCACCCAACCATACCAATCACAGGAATTTCACAAACAAATCACGTAGAAATCACATACCAAGCACTCAAACACCCAAACAAGGCGATTCTACAAGTTCAAAGTTAGCCATACATACCTGGAGCCGAATTCACTTTTAACTTCTATTTCCAATACACCAAATGGTCTAGCAACGTCAATCTAGTGCACAAGTTAACGCGTATGGCTTAGAAAAAAGTTCACATTTTCTACTCAACTTATTTAGGTTAGCAACCCATCTTTGTACCATCTTTTACTCCTACCCAATTACCCTCACTAGATTTTAGGTTATAGAATGACATGCATGTATGAGTTCAACCACTATTTTCAAAAAACCAATGCATGAGACTCCCTCCCCCCCTCAGTTTAAACCAGAAATTCAGTGAAAAGGGTTAGGGATGTTACCTGCAAGAAAAGGGGGATGAAGATAAGCTTGAAATTTCCCGGCCCGGATGGTTTTGAAGAATCAAATTTGGAGAATATGACTTTCTCTCTCAAGACTCTCTCTTCCTCTCTCTTATTTTGTGCAGAAGGTCGTTAAAAATGAGGGGCTGGGGGTGTTTTATTAAAAAGGGGGTCGGGTATAAAATTTAGAAAATAGAAGCCCGAGCAAGATCTGCGGTCGCATTCTGCGATCGCAGAACTGAAATGCGGCCCGCAGATTGGACCGCAGAATTGCTCCAAAAACTCTGATGATTCTGTTTGGGTCTGCGACAGGAATGCGGTACGCATTCTTGTTATGCGGTCGCATTGTGCACCGCAGAACTGACCTTCACAAATCCTTGAGGAACTTATGCGACGATTATGCGGTCCGCATATTGGTTATGCGATTGCATAATAGACCGCATTTTTAACATTAATTTTGACAACTCTTTTGTCCCACTCTGCGGTAGAAATGTGGTCCGTATATCAATTATGCGGTCGCATTTTGGACCGCATCTTGACCTCAAGTTTAACCAAACCACAGCTTCATTATGCGGTAGGAATGCGGTCCGCATACCAGATCTGCGACCGCATTCTTGACCGCAAAATGGCATTTTTCTGGGAAATTGATTCTTTTGATTTTTTCAAACTTAGATATTATTAACTCAATCACATTGCCCTTTCTGAAAGGTATACCCTCATCAAGCCACACCAATTAGTAATATCACTTGCCTAATCATCTGAAACTGCCCGTGCTGCATAAGAACTTATGTCCTTCCTTCCAGAACTGAATCGTGACCTTACACATGAAAATTGCAACCTTACACAACATTCAGCATATACCATGCCGCCCTATGACAAATATAAGAATTTCATAATTCATTCCGGGTCACAAGCAACTATGTACTCAACTAGCCAAGAACTTTCCATTTGATCCCATCTAGAAGAAAATCACTATACATCACATGCTCCTCATGCCAGTCTGTACATCCCTAACAGTGGTAGAAAACCATCAAGAACTCTCCGAATCCCATTTGCACAAAACCAAACCCTCATGACTGAATCCTTTTAGCTCATCCAAACTACACAGGTCACCACAAATCCAAGAGCATTGCCACGAGGCATCTATAGAAACTCATTACCCTATAAGCACCCAAAGAACTATTCATACCTCTTACCACACCGATTCGACCTACTACCAGGCTATCCTATTCATCCAGGTTCTTTCTAAGTTACCTTCAATTTGATACCTCCCCTCGCCATAATACCGCAATTCTCGACCAGACTCACCATACGAGATCCGAGCATAAGACCATGCCGCCTAAGGCTCATAAGCCGCTGAATACTCTCTTAAATATCCCCAAGAGCACCATATTTCGAATACTTACCCTTAAGTGACTTCCTACAAATCTAAAGCCATTGCCTTCACTTTCCTGATACTGATATGTAGAATTCATAATGATACAAAAACGCCTCAAGTCTTGACACCCTCCCATGTAAACCTCAGTTTCTAGCCAAATACACAACCTGAAAATCTCCAATTATTACATGTAAAATCTTGAACCCATTAGAATCATTCTCGAGAGTCATCCACTTTGCTCAAACCTCAACTAAACTGATCAAACGGACCGGACGACCTGTGCTACATTAACACTCCAACACCGCAGAAAGTAACCCCACCTTAATGCAATAAATAAATTGTTGCTCCATGTACATTACATCCTTCACCAATAACAACTCAAGTCATTCCATAAATTCTTATACTCCCATAAAGCATAACACAACCCATATCCGAAATTTCCTTTATTCGGGTCATCCTCGAGCTCCACCTCTGTAAGCCATAACTGATTCACCAGTATGCCCCTAACTGGAACCAACATAGCACATAACCGTGCAATCAACTGATCAATAGCAGACTCTCCCACTTGGCTCAAAGCCATAGATCAAAACACACAATAACTGATAATACATATACTCTATTACTGCCATAATACTATAGTGAGATTAAACTCAATCCTCCATAAGCTCGTGCAAGACAATCCATCTAGTACTTCAAATCATCTGAAACTTCGCATTCATCCTCGTAACAGTCAAGCCCACTATTTTAAGCGATCCAAATTCAAATTGCAACACATATATTTCACTGGTACAGGAGGTCTTCCAACAAACAACAAAAAGGATCACAAGGACTTCAGAATACTCCGCAGGAGATAACCCACCTGCTTTGCCTCAAACTAACATCTCTTCATACTCCCCCATAATCATACTATTACTCGATCACCTACCCTACCTAAGTCTGAACTTACCCCACGACGTGGAGTTTACTTCATTCCACAACTAGACAACACGAAAGGATCCTTCGACACACCCATAACTCGGGGCTACATATCAAACCAAGATGGAAATCAAGCACCAAAGCATTCTTCCTACCCTCAAGTAGACTCTTCTTATCACATCTAAATCATATGAACACATCACGCAGTCACATCATGCTCATCAAATAGCCATCCAGCCATCACTTCCACTAATAGGGACACTATCGGATATATAAGTCCAAAAGCATATTCTCACACAATCAACACCTCAGTGCTCAAGCTACAAGCAAAGATCGGCCTCAAGTCCTCCAGACTGGCCAAACATCAACACACAGAAATCATATCTCGCCCCTCAATTTGAGGAATCACAAGCCGTCGATGCACAGCTAATATCGAGCGCTCATGTGTGCATACAAACGCGTGGAAGGAGTTCAAAGAGTTACATTTCAAGCTAAATCAATGTTGCACGATAAGAATTCAAGAATGTGGGATTTCCTAAAGGTTCTACAGCCTCCCGAGGATAAGTACAGACGTCTCTATACCGATCCGCGAGACTCTACTAAACCTACTCATAACTCGTGAAACCTATGTAACCTAGGCTCTGATACCAACTTGTCATAACCCTAAAACGGACCCGGTCGTGATGGCGCCTATCGTGAAACTAGGCCAGCCGACACAAACCCCAAACCAACCAGATATTCATTGTTTTTTAGACTTATAAAGTCAATAATTAGCTAATAAACCCATAATATAAGTCATGATGGACAATGCGAAAACAAACACAGCCCGACATCGGAGTGTCACCGGTCATGAACAACTACAATTCGTCTAGGAAAAAGATAAAGACAACATAGTCTGATAGAAATGCTAATACCAGACCAAATGCGATAGGAAGGAGAAGCACTAGGCTGCGAACGCCAAGCAACTACCTAGTCAACTCCGAGGATCAGCTGGTAAGCAATATCAACACTCGCTATCGCGACCCAAAGCTCCTGGATCTGCACACAAGGTGCAGGGAGTAATGTGAGTATGCCAACTCAGTAAGTAATAAAAGTAAAGGCAGCTGAGCAGTAAGAAAACACGCAAACCACAGCATAATACTACAGCAAAATAGTATTAGTCCAGAACAATGCAGTAGAGCAGTAAAACTCATAAAACATCTCAGTTCAGTAAAACCTTTTAAAACACCTTTAAATAGTTTCAAACGAGTGATGAAAGCAGTGAGTAAAAGTATAGAAACGTAAAACAGCCCCTCGAGCAAAACATGTACCATAACCGCCCATCGGGCATAATATCAATAGAACCAGCCCCTCGGGCTATCTCACAGTACTCGTATCGGCCCCTCTGGCAATAATATGAAACAACCACAGCCCCTCGGGAAATATCACATCTCACACTGGGTACTCGCGCTTACTAGGAGTGTACAGACTCCGGGAGGGGCTCCTTACAGCCCAAGCGCTATAACAAGCCATCTCGTGGCATAATCAATCAGGCCCTCGGCCTCATAACAATCACAAGCCACCTCGTGGCATAATCAATCAGGCCCTCAGCCTCCCATATATCACAATCAGTGTAACACGCTACGGCGCGCAGCCCGATCCCACAACATCCTCACAACACAGGCCCTCGGCCTCACTCAGTCAGAAATCTCTCAAGCCCCTCGGGAAATAGTAAAACATGATGCTCAGCCTAAAATATCATCTAAAATATTAAAAATTGAGTAAATAAAGCTGAGTTATGGAATCAGTAAAATACAACATGACTGAGTACAAATATGAAGTCAAAACAGTGAGGAATAATAAAGAAAAGCCCCTGAGGGTCCAAAACAGTTGGCACGGGGCCCAAACATGGCATTCAGCCCCAAACATAGTAATACTTTAAAAAGTATAGTAATATCAAACAGTTTCCCATTGAATACGCAACTTAATAGTCGTATGGGATGGACCAAGTCACAATCCCCAACGGTGCACGACTCTACGCTCGTCATCTAGCGTGTGCGTCACCTCAAAGTAGCATAACGATGTGAATTTCGGGGTTTCATACCCTCAGGACAACATTTACAATCATTACTTACCTCAATCTGGTCTAAATCTAGCCCGCAATGCCCTTGTCTCTCGAATCGGCCTCCGAATGCTCCAAATCTAACCAAAATAGATTCATACCATCAAAAATATGCTAAGGGAACAAAGCCCACTAAAAAATAACCAATTTACACCAAAAATCTCGAAATTGGCCAAACCTGACCCCCGGGCCAACGTCTCGAAATCCGACATAATTAACATCAATGGAATCCTTAACCTCTCACGAGTTCATACATACCAAATTTACCAAAATTTAACCGCAAATGACCCTTCAAATCCCAAATTTTAGGTCTCCAATTTCAAGCCCTAGTTCTCTTCAATTTCAACCATTAATTTCCATAAATTACAAGCCTAATTCATGAAATAACACCATAGAAACGAGTTTTATGTTCAAAAATCTTACCTCAACGAAGCCTTCTTGAGTTCCCTCTTCAAATTGGCTCTCCCAAGCTCTATCCCGTATGAAAAGTGATGAAAAATAGCTCAAAATCGCGAAGGCCTTAATTTATATGATCTGCCCCAGCAAAACCGCATTTGCGGTCAAAATTCTCGCACCTGCGGTCCCAGGCGCGCATCTGCGGAATTCACTTAACCGCTCCAGACCGCACCTGCGATCATAAATCTCGCACCTGTGCTATCGCAGGTGCGCTCCAGCACGCGCATCTGCGGTTCCAGCTTCTCATGTCCATTTCCGCATCTGCGTCCCCCTTGGCGCTTCTGCGAGCCCGCACCTGCAGTCCCCAAGCCGCAGGTGCGGTTATGACAGGAGTTTCAGCACTTCAGCTGCAAATTCCAACTCCAAACCTCCCGTCATCTATCCGAAATCACCCCGAGGCCCCCGGGACCTCAACCAAAAGTACGGACAAGTCACATACCACTATCCAAACTTATACCAATCTTCGAAACACCTAAAACAACATCGGAACATCAAATTAACCACGGATTCAAGCCTAAGGACTCCAAAAACTCTGAATCCGCTTTGATCAAAAAGTCTATCAAAACTCGTCCGAATGACCTGAAATTTTGCACACACGTCACAAATGACACAACGGACCTACTCCAACTTCCGGAATTCCATTCCGACCCCTATATCAAAATCTCGCCTATCAACCGGAAAACGCCAAAATTCCAATTTCACCAATACAAGCCTAAATCTACTCCGGACCTCCAAAACACATTCAGATTACGCTCTTAAGTCCCAAATCACCTCCCGAAACTGTCCAAATCATAAAAACCATCTTCCGAGATCGTTTGCTCACAAGTTAACTTCCGGTTGACTTTTCCAACTAAAGACCAATTTAAGAGACTAAGTGTCTCAAGCCTTCCCAAAACCATTCTGAATTCACACCGACTAATCCGATACCACATAACACAGATAAANTGAATACTAAAAAGTCAAGACTGAGCCAAACCTTTCAAATTTAAAGCTTCAAGCTGAGAATCATCCTTCCATATCTATTCCGATTAACCTAAAAACCAAAACCGACGATTTACATAAGTCGTAATACATCATACGGGGCTAGTCATGCCCGAGAACTAGCGAGCGAAGTGCAAATGCTCAAAATGACCGGTCGGCTCGTTACATATATATTTATGTTTTTCATTTTTTCCATCTCTTTCTCCATCATTTTTTACGAAATTGGCTTTTGTTTATGGCTAGTTAAGAGTTATAGGTAGTCCAAACATGGACTATATTTCTAAGTCTCTAATGATTTATGATAGACTGTAATGAGTTGTTTATGGACAATTTTTCATGTTTTGTTACCATATTATTTAAAATATTATCTTTTAAGATTATTCAAAGTACTATAAAAATTTTATGGTTAAATTTATTATAATTATAGGTAATAAAAATATAGACTACACTTCTATTCTTTAATGATAGAAGTATATTTCTCAGAGAAAATTATTATAAAATTTGACCTATATATATGATAATTTAAATATTTAATTTAGAAGAGAAGTGTACATTGATTGGAACTTTGAAATGCTTATCAATAAAAAGAAATTGTCATAAATGAATATTTTAATTTATATAAGATAAAAAAATTAGTTAATTTTGATATCCTATGTATTAGGACTTAATTCATATGTAGCAATTCAAATTAAGTAAAGCTTTATTTGATTTAAAACTCCTAAATATTAAAAAAAAATAATAATAAATGACGATTTTGTCAAGCATGAACTCGATTTTAAAGGGTAAAAAGGCAAACGACATTTCATTAAGGTCCTTCGTGCTTTTAATCGCATTGCTCGTGTGCCTATATCAATGAATATATAATTTTTAAAAAAAATCAAAAATATTATTAAATAATATATATGAATTATAAAATTAAAATTAAAAAAATATAAGTTCTTGAAAACGAATAATATTAATATTTAGATAGAACGATAATGGAAGAAGTCTTGCCATACAAAATTCTCAAATATATAATGTAAAAAATAGGATAAAACTCTAAAATAAAATGTTAATATAAAATATAAATCCAAACAAACACATACATTTGACTTGATTTTGATCAACCCCTAGCTTCTTCGTTCGCGTCTCAATAGAATGCCATAAGCAATTTGAATACGAAGAATATAATCCATCATTGATTTATCAAAAAAATTTTAAGCGGACACGACTCTAACTGAATTCGAAGTTCACTAAACTAAAATCTAAACATTGGTAGAATTAATAAGATAATCTTAATTATTTTTCTTGCTTAATAAAGATATAAAGCTTTTCAAATACACCTTTTTATAGTTGTGATTAATGATATTATCGTCATTCACAAAAGGGCTCTAACTCTACTTTAATATAAACTACAAATATTTACCATTATAGGAGTTCCTAATAATAAATTAAATGAAATGATTATGTTTAGATTCCTATATATTACGAGCTTCTACATACTTAAATCATAGTTTAATCTAATTCCTATATAAACTCCTAATATTAATATTTCATTATCTTTGTGCTTAAACTCGTAAGTATAAACTCCTAGTGACACAGTTTTTACATAGTTTAAACTCCAAATTTAATCATTCATATAAATAATTAAATGACAAAACTATATTTAATGTATAGTATGATATGCGTGTTATCTATCATCAATGATTAAATAATTTATATTAAATAATAATAATTTTTATAAGTAACATTAACACTTTGAGCAAATGAGAAAAATTAGAATTAACAATACTTACATGGTTAAGAAGGAAATTGTCACGACCCTAAAACCGACCCAGTCGTGATGGCGCCTATCGTGAAACTAGGCCAGCCGACAGAATTTCCAAATCAAACCATTATTCTATAAATGTCATTTATAAGCCATAAATTAACAAGAAATCTCATAATATGAATCTAAATAACCAATGCGAAAACATAACACAAGCCCGACATCGGGGTGTCACTAGTCATGAGCATCTATTACCATTGTCTGACAACATAAGACCGACATGTCCAGGAAATCACTGAATACAACTAAGGAAGAATGAGAAGGGAGAAAAGCAGGGCTGCGATCGCCAAGCAGCTACCTTGCTAACTCCGATGAGCCTGCCACCGAGCTCAGAAATGCCTGAATCTGCACACAAGGTGCAGGGAGTAATGTGAGAACGCCAACTCAGTAAGTAATAAAAGTAAATAAAGACTGAGCAGTAAGAAATCACGTAAAATACGTCATAGCACCACAACGGGTACAGTGTTTCCAAAACCAAAATACAAATCAAATCATCTCATTAAACTCTAATTTCAGTGAAATCCTTTGAAAAATAAATTTCTAAAAGTTTCATTAGAGGTTCAATGTAGTTTATAGTGAAAGTGATGAAAATTGTAATCGGCCCCTTGGGCAAAAATAATTCATAAACAGCCCTGCCGGCAAAACCCTCAGTCATTCATTTACATGACATAACAGGAAAATCTCAATGGGAATAACAAAAAAACAAATCAGTGATTCACTTCCAAACATCTCGTAAAAATTCCAGTTTCAATGAAAGTTGCTCAAAATATTTGTTTAACATTTTCAATAGAGTCTCAGTATAAAGATGAGTGGAAACAGTAATTTTATGAAAACAAGCCCCTCAGGCAAAGCATCACTCGTATCTGTGCATATATATAGCCCCTCGGGCAAGCCTCTCAGTAACTCATGACTCAACTCTCATCAATCAGCGCTCACACTCAGCACTCACGCTCAATAGGTACCATATAATAACGGCTGTGGCGTGCAGCCCGATCCATATATCGCCGCGGCGTGCAGCCCAATCCGTATATATAGTCGACTGCGCTCACTAGGGGTGTGTAGACTCCGGAGGGGCTCCTTCAGCCCAAGCACTATATCGCTGCGGCGTGCAGCCCGATCCAATAAATATATATAATATCACTACGGCGTGCAGCCCGATCCAATAAATATATATAATATCGTTGTGGCGTGCAGCCCGATCCAATAAATATATATAATCCTCACCACCAGGCCCTCAGCCTCCCTCAGTCATCAACCTTACAATCAGACCCTCGGTCCCTCTCAGTCATCAGCCTCACAAGCCACTCGGACTATCAGTAAAACAGGGTGCTCAGCCCAAAATATCATTTTATGCATAAACAGAGTAATAGAGAGTGAGTTATAAAATCAGTAAAACGTAGCATGACTGAGTGTAGATATTAACCAAAACAGTGAGGAAACAGTAGTAAGAAGCCCCTAAGGGTCCAAATAGTTGGCACAAGGCCCAAATATGGCATTCAGCCCAAAAGATAGTAATATTTTCAAAAACACAATGATATCAAACAATTGTCAATCAAATACGCGACTTAGCAGTCACACGGGACGGACCAAGTCACAATCCCCAACAGTGCATGACCCCACGCTCGTCATCTAGCGTGTGTGTCACCTCAAAGTAGCACAACGATGTGAAATCCGGGGTTTCATACCCTCAGGACAACATTCACAATCATTACTTACCTCAAATCGAACGAGAATCTACACCGCGATGCCCTTGCCTCTCGACTCGGCCTCAATTCGCCTCAAATCTATCCAAAATCAGATTCATAACATTAATATACGCTAAGGGAACAAAGCCCACGCGAAAATAATTAAATTACACAAAAATCCCGAAATTGGTCCAACCCGACCCCCAGGCCCACGACTCGGAATCCGATAAAAATCACATCAATAAAATCCTTATCCTCCCACGAGTCTATTCATACCAAAAGCATCAAAATTGGACCTCATGTAACGACCCGACTGGTCATTTTGCTTTTTAGTACCCGTTCCCCTAAATAAGACTTTCGGTACTTGCTTTTACTGATTTATGACTTGCAGGAATGGTTGGTTCGGGATTTGGAAGAGTTTGGGTGGAAATCGGAACACTTGGTTCCTTAAGGTTGGATTTAAAGGCCAAGTTTGACTTCGGTCAATGTTTTGAGTAAACGACCTCGGAATCTGGATTCGAAGATTCCAACAAGTTTGTATGATGATTTCGGACTTGGGCGTACATCCGGATCGGGTTTTGGATGACCCGGGAGCATTTTGGTGCCTAATAGTGAAAGTTGATTCCTTAAGGATTTTGAAATTCTTAAATATTTGGTTTGGAGCGGGTTTTGTGTTATCGAGGTCCGAACGGAGTTCCGAGACCGGGAATAGTTCCGTATTGCCATTTAAGACTTGCACGCAAAATTTGGTGTCAATCCGAATAGTATAAGTATGTTTCATTGCGTTGGAAGTAATTTGAAGAAATTGAAGTTCATAAGTTTGATTCAATTGGTTTTAGGGGGTGATTCTTAGATTTAGCGTTGTTTTGGGCGTTCTGAGGGTTCGAGCGAGTCCGTTTTATGATTTCAAACTTGTCGGTATGTTCCGGCGGGGCCCGGGGGCCCCGAGCGTCAATCGGACAAGGCTCGAGTGAAGTTGGAAAAAATTGGAAAGGAGCTGAAGCTCCAGTCATCTGTCATAACCGCACATGCGGTTGGACAGCCGCAGGTACAAGACCTCAGGTGCGGTCAACCGATCGCAGCTGCTGCCAAGAGGGAGGAGCCCAGGAACCGCAAACGCGGCTCCTTCTCCACAGAAGTGGCTCCGCAGGAGCGGCCCAAAGACCGCAGAAGCGGTCCCAGCCCGCTTGGCCCAGTTCCGCAGATGCGGACCCCCTCTCGCAGAAGTGAGACCGCAGATGCGATCCCCTAACCGCAGGTGCGGAAATTGCTGAAGGCAGTGCCTTCATTTAATACGGGAATGTGTCATTTGACACATTTCCACCATTGTTTGGGCGACTTGGGAGCTTACAAAGAGAGAGATTCCACCTAGCATCTTGAGGTAAGTTCATCCTACTTATTTTGAATTTAATACTTGAGTCTTGGGTAGATTAACACACAAAGATTAGGGAAAAATCATGGGGTTAGAGCAAAACCTAGGGTTTTGATAAAAATTAGATTTAACCATGAAATTTGTTATGGATGAAGTAGAAATCATATATTATTGATCCTTAGGTTATAGAGAACAACTTTCTTCGAAAAATTTCGGAATCCGGGCACGTGGGCCCGGGGTCGGATTTTAGGAAACTTGTGATTTGGGTTGGGAAATTACCTTAGTAGTTAAAATGCAAACTCTTGAGCTTGTATTGACTAGTTCCTACCTCGTTTAATTAGTTTTGGATCGTTCGTTTCCAAATTGAGGATTTGAGCACATTCTTGATATTGGGAGTACGCTTTGGAGCGAGGTGAGTCTCCTTTCTAACCTTGTAAGAGGTAATTGTCACCATAGGTGAGTTAATTAATCATGTGTTGCTAATTGTGAGGGCTACGTACGCACGCGGTGACGAGAGTCCGAGCGTAGCTACTATTATGTTAATTGTCCGGGTAGTTAGGAACCATATCATGCTATATTTGCAAATGTCTATATCCTTTCATGTTAATGAGATCACTTAGGATATGTTAGGGGTTGGAAATAAATGTATAAGGACGTATGCACTTACTTGACAACTTGTATGAATTTATTTGACTATGAATGCACCTTATGTGCCTTCTTGATGATTATTGATATTTGTGGATCGGGTCGATCGCCTCGATAGAAATAGTTGCATCTATGGTTCGCGCCATTCGAACCTCAAGCAGTGCACATTTCCTTTTTATGTTGGACCGGGCCATACGACCTCGGCATGATATGCGCATGACATTTATGTGAAATCTTATTCATGACTTACTCTGATAAATGCCTCGAATTGAAATCATATAAGACATGACTGGAATTGATATATATTGATCTCTGTAAAATCTGAGCTTGTTATTTTGCCTATATTATCCATGCTTAGTGAAATCTTAAATCATTATTGGTATTGACCTTAGTAAGTGTCATGTCGACCCCTCGTCACTACTTCTTCGAGGTTAGACTGGATACTTACTGGGTACATGTTGTTTATGTACTCATACTACACTTCTGTACTTAATTGTACAGGATCTGAGGCAGGTATATCTGGCTATCAGTCTGGTGCGCATTCTTGATAGAGTCCCGAGATTCCACGGTGAGCTGCCCTTCTCCTACACCGTTCAGCAGCGTGATGGAGTCTCTCTGTGCTTTTCGCTGTCTATTTTATTCTTTTGTGTATTCTACTAGATGCCCATATACTTGTGACACCAGGTCTTGGCACACATATTGGTAGACTATTCTTTTGGTTTGTATAATTATTATCGTACATTGTTGATCATCACTTATTTATGATTCAAATGAACAAACTGTAGGAATTGTTTTGGTAAAGTAAAACGAGAATTCACTAATATGTAGAGTTGGATTGCCTGACAACGGTGTTGGGCGCCATCACGACCTGTAATGAAATTGGGTCGTGACACCTCAATGGTCCCTCAAATCCCCACTCAAAGCTCTCCAATATCAAGCCCTAATCCCTCAATTTTCTTCCTTAAATTCCCCTAATACCATGATTAAACAATGGAAAAATGGTCATAAACACAAGTAATGAAGCTTAAGTGGCTTACCTAACCGATAACCTTCGATTTCCCTTGAAGAATCACTGCCCTAACTCACTTCCCGTCTTCAAAAATGGAGAACTTAGCAAAAATTTGCGAAGGAAACCTTATATACTTTCTGACCCAGGGATTTCGCACCTGCAGTCCCTTTTCCGCTTTTGCTGTCAAACTACCGCTTCTGCAGTTTTCACTTAAATCATGGAACCGCACCTGCGCCTTACCTTCCGCACCTGCGGTTTCGCAGGTGCACTCAAGCTTCCGCACCTGCGGCTTCTGGTCCTCTAGCCCCTGGCCGCTTCTGCAGCTTACCCAACGCTTCTGCGATCACGCACCTGCGGTCCCCAATCCGCAGGTGCGCTTATGACAGGGGCAACAACTTCAGCTGCTCATTTCCAAAGTCAAACTTTCCGAAAATCTTCCGAATTCATCCCGAGGCCCCCCGAACCTCCACCAAAAGTACGAACAAGTCACATAACACTATTCAAACTTATACCAACCTTCGAAACACTCAAAATAACATCGAATCATCAAAACACCCTTGGATTCAAGCCTAAGATTTCCAATACTTCCAAATTCCGCTTTTGATCAAAAAGTCTATCAAACCTTGTCCGAATGATCTGAAATTTTGCACACACGTCACAAATGACACAATGGACCTACTCCAATTTCCGGAATTCCATTCCGACCCCGATATCAAAATTTCCACTGCCGACCGGAAACTCCAAATTTTCCAATTTCGCCAATTCGAGCCTAAATCTACCACGGATCTCCAAATCACATTCCGGACGCGCTCCCAAGTCCAAAATCACCAAACGGAGCTAACCAAATCATAAAAATCCAAATCCGAGATCGAATACTAAAAAGTCAAGACTGGGTCAAACCTTTCAAATTTAGAGCTTCAAGATGAGAATCATTCTCCCATATCTATTCCAATTAACCTGAAAACCAAAACCGACGATTTACATAAGTCATAATACATCTTACGGGACTAATCATGCCCGACAACTGGCGAGCGAAGTGCAAATGCTCAAGACGACCGGTCGGTTCGTTACATCCTCCCCCACTTAAACATACGTTCGTCCTCGAACGTGCCCAGAGTTGTTCCAAAAGCCAACAAATCGCTGTATAACCTTACCACGCAAATACCTGGGGCTGATCCCACGTCACCCTATCCCATATAGGTCTGATAACGCAACATGACTGAAATTTCGCAATCCAACCAAGTCCATAAACCTTGGAACCAAATTTCCACTTCCGATATTATCCATAAGTTTAGAACCTCGCATCTATACACTGAATAAGTCTGAACACGTTGTATCAAGCCATAACCGCAATTCAAGATGAAATCATATGATATACCACACAACTCAAACTCTCATATCGACAACTTCTAATCACAGCAGTTGTTCACAGCAACACAATACTGGTAATAAACCTCTTATTAAACCAAACCTCATTTCAACACTTTCGTATATTGCCAATGATGAAAGAAACATGCAAAAGGTCATAATTATTCTTCAGATCAACCATTCATGAAACTCTCTCTCCTTTGGCAAGGACCATAGTAAATTTCTAAGCCGAATCCCAATGTTATCCTTTCAACATGCTGAAATCGAATCCGATAGTATTCATTCTAGATCCCAATGACCTCATCTCATCCAACACGACCACTCTAGCGACATGACACATCGATACAATCTAAATCCACAACCCGTGCAACTCGTGCACCAATAAGCAACAGTCCAAATGTACTTAAATCATGGAAAGTGAATCAAATGAGAGAGCTGTACCGCAATCTCACCAGTACCACCACAACACAATGCTGAGAACCCATCACACATTGTAGAACCAGAACACACGAATCTAACCCGAAGGGTCATAGCTCAACATAACTTCGCCGCAATGCGCTACCCTACCCAAACACTGGTTCTCATGAGACACCCCAAATCACCATGCTCAAAATCATCAACCAAGCGCAATTTGATGCCTAACGCCCAAAAGTGAATCACCATAACCATGGAGAAGCAAATGACGCAATGCCACACCAGTCTGAAAAGAACATATCCAATGCGCAACAAATCATGCAACACCCAAATACCCGTCTCATTCAAATCCCGCTATAAAGCCCAAATGAAACCGCACCATATGTGCATATAACCACCAAATCACAACTCCTCGTAACACCGGAGAGTAACTCATAGATCACTCCAGAACACGAATAAACTCATCAACAATCGAATGACACATCTCCCAACAATAGCAGTTCGGAGTCAACAAATCCGACTCGATGCAGAACGCACGTCCATATTGGCCTACCAATGGACCCCAAATCAACTCTGGTCACCCACAATAGATAAAAAACTCTCTGAAAGTTCATAATGACTGAATCATAGCACATACTATCATCTGACTAGTTTGTCCACATCTTCACAGTCCACAACCACGAAATAACCTGTTTATGAGAACTCCTAGTCTCCAAATCCCCAAAGCACACAAATCATCATATCCGATCCCAACTCTACCGTCCGAATATCTAACACATCTCTACTACTCGATCATCCCATTAGGGTAATCCTAAAATTCTCCTGTGCCGACAAGCAAACTTTAAATATCAACATTCGATCAGACAAGATAGTACCGCAATACCGATGAAGCACCCATAACTCAAACATATCGCCCTTTTTGAAGTGTATACCCTCATCAAGCCACACTAATCAGCAACATCATTTACCTAATCATCTGAAACTACCCATGCTGCCTAAAAATTTATGACCTTCCTTTCAGAACTGAACTGACCTTACACATGCAAATCTCAATCCTACACAACATACCGCATATACCATACCACCCTATGATAAATATGAGAACTTCATAATCCACTCTGAGCTACAAGAAACTATGTACTCAACGAGCCAAGAACTTTTTCACTTGATCCCATCTAGGAGAGAAGCACTATACATCCCATGCTCCTCATGCCAGTAGAAAATATACATCTCCAACCGTGGTAGAAATCATCAAGAACTCTACGAATCCCCTTTGCACAAAACCGAACCATCAGGACTGACTCCTTCTAACTTAACCAAGCTACACAAGCCATCAAAACCTAAGGGCATTGCCACGAAACATCTGTAGAAACACGCCGCTTCATAAGCACCCAAGAACTAATCACATCCATTACCATGCCGATCCAGCCTACTACCCAGTAGTCCTAATTTTCTGAGTTCCTTTCGAATCACCTTCAATTTGATACATTTCCTTGCTAGTACACCACTATCCTTAACTAAAACTTACCCCGCGAACTTTAGTATAAGACCACACCGTTCTAAAGCTCAAAAACTGTTGTATTCTTCTGAAACACCCCACAAAGTACCACAGCCGAGATACCCGCTCCGAAGAGACCCTCTGCGAATCTAAAGCCATTACCTTTGCCTTCCTGATACTGGTATGTAGAATCCATAGTGATGTAGAAACGCCACAAGTCTTGTCATCCTCCAATGTAAACCTCAGTTTCTAGCCAAATACACAACCTAAAAATCTCCAATTAATACATGTAAACTCTTGAACCCATTAGAACCATTCTCGAGAGCCATCCACCCTGCTCAAACCTTTAGACTGATCAAACGGACCGAATGGCCTGTGCTTGATAACTAGGGATTCTAGTCTATTTTATGCTCCTTTTTGCTTGAGTTTTGGATTAAAAATGTATACAAGTAATACCGAAAGCTTACATGTTGTGCTTGTTTGCAGTGTTTGGTCAAAAGTGACAAGGAAGTCAAAACCAATTCAAAAAGGAGTGAAACCTGCACAAGTGCAAAGCCAAGTCAAAGCACCGCTACAGCAGAAAATCCACCACGGACGCAGAAGACCGACCGCGACCGCAGTCCTTTTATCGCGATCCGCGGTAGCATGGTTCAGAGAGCTTGATTTTGGGGTTACCAATCACCGCTGACCGCGGTGCTTTTATGCGGCAGCGGTGCCCTTACCGCTGTCACGGTCCGCGGTGGCATGATTCAGAGAGGTGGAGTTTCTTGGGATTTCAAGTTATCGCGGTCCGCGGTTGATTTTACACGGCCGCGATGGCCTCACCGCCGCAACGGTCAATTTTCTGATGTCAGCGGTACCTCCGTCAGGGGCATTTTTGTCCGAAAAATTCAGCCTTGTATAAATACTTCTTTTTCAAATTTTTAGGTCATCTGTTGTTTAGCTGAGCACGTGAACCGCCTCTTTTTACCTTTTTGAGTAATTTCATAGCTAGTTTAGCAATTAATCTTAGTACTTTATCTTGTAATTACATTTTATGGATCAACCTTCATCTAAATCTTTGATTTCTTCTATTATTATGAGTAGCTAGACCCATTAGCTAGGGTTGTGGCTCAACCCTAGTGTGGGTATTTGATGGGTCTCTTATTTTAGGGCTTAGTTGTTTATGGGTGACTGGTATTTGGCCTGATTTGTATTTTTCATGTTGAATTAGTGGTTGCAAACACTAATTTGTGCCTATTTGACTTAGGCTCTTCTTGAGAAACAGAGCTTGAGTCTAGAAAATCAGGCCAACAAGGAATTGGGGCGTATTCAAGAGATTGATATCCCCAATTAAAGGGTTAAACCTAGAGATAGTAATACCCGGCTTGAGCCTACATTGCTTGCACAATTTTGACACCAAATGGTCTTGAAAAAGTCAATTAGGGCAAAGTCACTCGAACTACCGAAAGGTATAGAGTGAGTAGTTTCGTGCATTGGCTATATCACGAACCCAAACATAACAATTTTGCCTTAGGTATTAGAACCCATTAAATATTCACCTAGGGGAAAGTCGCTTCCCTAGTGCCTTTCCATCAATTAAGAAAACCCTACAAAAAGATATCAAACTTAGTCTAATTTCCTGCATCGTTAGTGTTAATCTAGAATAGTGAACTATCAAAGCATGTTTAGAAGTGTAAACAATTACTTTGCACATTGCTATTGTAGATAGGAACCCAATTCCAAACTTATTCTAGCTCCCTGTGGATTCGATCCCGACCTTCTCGGGTGAAAGCTGCATCGACCGCTCTTGCCACTCTGTAGTGGTGAAGGGTTGGACACGATCAGTGCTCCATTAGCACTCCAATACTGCAGATAGTAACCTCACCTTAATGCAACCAAATGAATTCCTGCTCCATGTACCTTACATCCTTCACCAATAACACTCAAGTCATTCCATAAGTTCTTATACACCCATAAAGCATAACACAACCCCTATCCAAAATTTCCTTTATTCAGATCGTCCTCGATCTCAACCTCTGTAAGCCATAACTGATTCACCAGTATGCCCCAAATTGGAAACAACAGCGGACTCCCCCACTTGGCTCAAAGCCATAGGTCAAAACACACAATAAATCATAATGCCTATACTCTATCACTGCCATAGTACCGTAGTGAGATTCAACTAAATCCCTCATAAGCTCATGTGACGCATACCATCTCGTATTTCAAATCATTTGCGAACCTCGCATTCACCCTTGTCACAGTCAAGCCCACTCTCTTAAACGACCCAAATTCAAATTGCAACACGTATAATTCACTGGTAAAAAAGGACTCGCTACAAAACAGCATAGGGATCACACGCCCTCAGGACACCCCGCAGGAGATAACCCACCTGCTTCGTCTCAAACTAACATCTCTTTATACCCTTCCACTGTTATAAACATCACGCAATCACTTAATCTTCCTGAGTCTGAAGTCATATCACGACATGAAATCTACTTCATTCCCCAACTAAACAACATGAAAAGATCATTCAACACACCCATAACTCGGGGCTATACATCAAATCAAGATAGAAATCAAGCACCAAATAGTTCTTTCTACCCTCAAGCAGACCCTTCTCGTCTCATTCAATTCACACGAACACATCTCGCAGTCACGTCATACTCATCACGTAGCTATCCAGTCATCACTTCCCCCAATAGGGACACTGTCGAACATACAAATCCAGATGCACGTGCTCACACAATCAGCACCTCGGTGCTCAAGCTACAGACAAAATCCGGCCTTAAGTCCTCCAGACTGGCCCAACATCAACACACAAAAGTCACATCTCGCCCCTTAATCAGGGAATCACAAGCCGCCGACACACACTGATACTGAGCGCTCATGTGCGCATACGAACACGTGGAAGGAATTCAAAGAGTTACATTTCAGGCTGAATCAATGTCGCACGATAAGAATTCAAGAATGAGAAGTTTTCCTAAAGGTTCTGCAGCCTCCCGAGGATAAGTATAGACGTCTCCGTACCGATCCGCGAGACTCTACTAAACTTGCTCATGACTCGTGAGACCTATGTAACCTAGGCTCTAATACCAACTTGTCACGACCCTAAAACCGACCCGGTCGTGATGGCGCCTATCGTGAAACTAGGCCAGCCAACACAATTTCCAAATCAAACCATTATTTTATAAGTGTCATTTTTAAGCCATAAATTAACAAGAAATCTCATAATATGAATCTAAATAACCAGTGCGGAAACATAACACAAGCCCGACATCGGGGTGTCACTAGTCATGAGCATCTATTACCACTGTCTGACAACATAAGACTGACATGGCCGGGAAATCACTGAATACAACTAAGGAAGAATAAGAAGGGAGAAAAGCAGGGCTGCGATTGCCAAGCAGCTACCTGGCTAACTCCGATGAACCTGCCACCGAGCTCGGAAATGCCTGAATCTGCACACAAGGTGCAGGGAGTAATGTGAGAACGCCAACTCAGTAAGTAATAAAAGTAAATAAAGACTGAGCAGTAAGAAATCACATAAAACACGTCATAGCACCACAGCGGGTACAGTATGTTTCCAAAACCAGGATACAAATCAAATCATCTCATTAAACTCCAATTTCAGTGAAATCCTTTGAAAAATAACTTTCTAAAAGTCTCATTAGAGGTTCAATGTAGTTTATAGTGAAAGTGATGAAAACCGTAATCAGCCCCTTGGGCAAAAATAATTCATAAACAGCCCTGCCGGCAAAACCCTCAGTCATTCATTTACATGACATAACAGGAAAATCTCAATGGGAATAACAAAAAAATACAAATAAGTGATTTACTTCCAAACATCTCGTAAAAATTCCAGTTTCAATCTAAGTTGCTCAAAACATTTGTTTAACATTTTCAATAGAGGCTCAGTATAAAGATGAGTGAAAATAGTAATTTCGTGAAAACAAGCCCCTCAGGCAAAGCATCACTCGTATCTGTGCATATATATAGCCCCTCGGGCAAGCCTCTCAGTCACTCATGAGTCAAATCTCATCAATCAGCACTCACGCTCAATAGGTACCATATAATAACTGCTGCGGCGTGCAGCCCGATCCATATATCGCTGCGGCGTGCAGCCCGATCCGTATATATAGTCCACTGCGCTCACTAGGGGTGTACAGACTCTGGAGGGGCTCCTTCAGCCCAAGCACTATATCGTTGCAGCGTGCAGCACGATCCAATAAATATATATAATATCGCTGCGGCGTGCAGCCCGATCCAATAAATATATATAATATCGCTGCGACGTGCAACCCGATCCAATAAATATATATAATCCTCACCACCAGGCCCTCGGCCTCCCTCAGTCATCAACCTCACAATCAGAGCCTCTGTCCCTCTCGGTCATCAGCCTCACAAGCCACTCGGACTATCAGTAAAACATGGTGCTCAGCCCAAAATATCATTTTATGCATAAACATAGTAATAGAGACTGAGTTATGAAATCGGTAAAACATAGCATGACTAAGTGTAGATATTAACCAAAACGGTGAGGAAACAGTAGTAAAAAGCCCCTAAGGGTCCAAACTGTTGGCACAAGGCCCAAATATGGCATTCAACCCAAAACATAGTAATATTTTCCAAAACACAAAGATATCAAACAATTTTCAACCAAATACGCGACTTAGCAGTCGCACTGGACGGACCAAGTCACAATCCCCAACAATGCACGACCCCACGCTCGTCATCTAGCGTGTCTGTCACCTCAAGGTAGCACAACGATGTGAAATCCGGGGTTTCATACCCTCAGGACAACATTTACAATCATTACTTATCATAAACTGGACGAGAATCTACACCGCGATGCCCTTGCCTCTCGACTCGGCCTCAATTCGCCTCAAATCTATCCAAAATCAGATTCATAACATCAATATACGCTAAGGGAACAAAGCCCACACGAAAATAATCAAATTACATCAAAAATCCTGAAATTGGTCCAACCCGACCCCCGAGCCCACGACTCGGAATCCGATAAAAATCACATCAATAAAATCCTTATCCTCCCACGAGTCTATTCATACCAAAAGCATCAAAATCGGACCTCAAATGGTCCCTCAAATCCCCACTCAAAGCTCTCCAATATCAAGCCCTAATCCCTCAATTTTCTTCCTTAATTTCCCCTAATACCATGATTAAACAATGGAAAATGGTCATAAACACAAGTAATGAAGCTTAAGTGGCTTACCCAGCTGATAACCTTCGATTTCCCTTGAAAAATCATTGCCCTAGCTCACTTCCCGTCTTCAAAAATGGAGAACTTAGCAAAAATTCGCGAAGGAAACCTTATATACTTTCTGACCCAGGAATTTCGCACCTGCGGTCCCTTTTCCGCTTCTGCGCTACCGCTTTTGCGGTCAAACTACCGCTTCTGCGGTTTTCACTTAAATCCTGGAACCGCACCTGCGCCTTGCATTCCGCACCTGCGGTCTTGCAGGTGCGCTCAAGCTTCCGCACCTGTGGCTTTTGGTCCTCTAGCCCCTGGCTGCTTCTGCGGCTTACCCAACGCTTCTGCAATCACGCACCTGCGGTCCCCAATCCGCAGGTGCGGTTATGACAGGGCAGCAACTTCAGTTGCTCATTTCCAAAGCCAAACTTTTCGAAAATCTTTCGAATTCATCCCGTGGCCCCCCGAACCTCCACCAAAAGTACGAACAAGTCACATAACACTATTCAAACTTATACCAACCTTCGGACACTCAAACAACATCGAATCATCAAAACACCCTCGGATTTAAGCCTAAGGTTTCCAAAACTTCCAAATTCCGCTTTTGATAAAAAAGTCTATGAAACCTTGTCCGAATGATCTGAAATTTTGCCCACACGTCACAAATGACACACCGGACCTACTCCAATAAATTCCATTCCGACCCCGATATCAAAATTTCCACTGCCGACCGGAAACTCCAAATTTTCCAATTTCGCCAATTCGAGCCTAAATCTACCACGGATCTCCAAATCACATTTCGGACGCGCTCCCAAGTCCAAAATCACCAAACGGAGCTAACCAAATCATAAAAATCCAAATCCAAGATCGAATACTAAAAAGTCAAGACTGAGTCAAACCTTTCAAATTTAGAGCTTCAAGCTGAGAATCATTCTCCCATATCTATTCCAATTAACCTGAAAATCAAAACTGACGATTTACATAAGTCATAATACATCTTACGGGGGGTAGTCATGCCCGAGAACTGGCGAGCGAAGTGAAAATGCTCAAAACGACCGGTCGGGTCGTTACAGAAATCGTCTAGAAACATGGAATTTGATATGTTTGAGAATATTCTTACATGGTTAGCTCTACACAAAATTAAAATGAAGACAAACTTTTTATTAAAAAAAATGCTTTCGTTATAGTTACAAAATATAAATAAGGAAAAAAAAACTACAGAAGTAAAACCAATTTTGTATTTTGGCCTTCAAATAATTGAGGTGCACGCCCCGGCCACCCTTTTTAAATTTAAAAGAAAAACACATTTGTATTGCCTAAGAAAGTCTTACACAACCTAGTATTTACATAGTTGTGAAAGCCACCAGGTAATTGGAATTGGTATAATTACTAGGGTAGTAATTACACAGCCTAGTATTTACATAGTTGTATAATTATGATGACCTGTTTGTTTGTCATAATGTAATTACAGTGTAATTACGATAGTTTATTGTTTGGTTGCACAAGTGTAATTACACGGTTAGATCGAATTTTAAATGAAGTAGTTATCAAAACTTAAAAGTTAATATAATAAATATATGCCTATAAATTTTTATAAGTATAAATGATATTATATTTTGGTATTTAAGATGTATATTTTTTCGTGAATATACATTAATTAGTAATCATATATTTATAATTTATAATTGTAAAATTAATATATATATATATATTTTTTCCAAATTAATAATATTTAGTTTAGATACTTACAAAACTAAAAACATGAGTTTTGCAAGAACATCATGAAATTCATGTTTGATAAAATAAATTAATATATATAAATATAATGTTATAACGTTATTCAAATATTTTTCAAAACGAATCTATCAATTCTAACTAAAAAATAAATAACATACAATGTGAGCCAATACAACTAAAACAAGTAAATTGGAACCATGAATATAGCACAATTTTAAAACACACAAAAAAAATAGTTTAACATATGTCAAATTTTAACATAATAATAGTAAGTTCCACTACAACTTAAGATTAGAAAACATAATAAGTTTATAACCACATTTAACAACGAAATTTTACTTTAATTGCATCACTCATTATATGCCAAGTTTGTTAATGTAACGACCCGACCGGTCGTTTTGAGCTTTAGCGCGTTCTTCGGCGGTTTGAGGCCATGAGTAGCTTCACTTCAGGTATTATGACTTGTACGCGTGGTCGGAATTGAATTTCGGAAAGTTTGAAATTGATTTGGAAATAAAATTCTCATTTCGGAAGCATTAAGTTGCAAGAATTGACTAAGGTTTGATTTTTGAACGACCTCGGAATCGGAATTTGAAGGTTCCAACGGCAACAGGTTCGTATGATGATTTTGGACTTAGGCGTATGTCCGGATCGGATTTTGGATGACCCGTGAGCGTTTCGGCGCCTATTGTGGAAGTTAGCGTTTTGGAAGAATTGCATAAATTTGGATTGAGGTGCATTTCAGTGTCCGTTTGGGATTCCAAGTTTGGGAATAGCTCCGTATGGTGATTCTGGTATTGGGAGCGCGATCGAAAGTGGATTTGGAGGTTCGTAGGTCATTTTGGAGTCATTTGGCGAAAGTTAGAAATTTGAAGATTTTTGAGAAGTTTGACCGGAAGTGGACTTTTCGATATCGAGGTCGGATATCGATTCCGGAAGTTGGAGTAGGTCCGTAATGTCGAATATGACTTGTGTGCAAAATTCAAGGTCAATCGGACGTGATTTGATAGGTTTCGGCATCGAATGTTGAAGTTTGAAATTCTAAAGTTCATTAAGCTTGGATTGGAGGGCGATTCATGGTTTAAACGTTATTTGATATGATTTGAGGCCTCGAGCGTGTCCGCATGATGTTTTGGAACTGGTTAGTATGATTGGACGGGGTCTTGGGGGCCTCGGGTGGAATCCGGGTGGTTAACGGATCGAAAATGGAACATAAAGAATGGCCGAAGTGCACCAGTTCTGGTGTAATCCCACCTGCGTAAGTTTGACCGCAGGTGCGTGATCGCAGAAGCGTGGAAATGGTCGCAGGTGCGGTTTGGGCGAAGAAGGACAGTGACCGCAGGTGCAGAGACTTACCCGCATATGCGGGTGCGCATCTGCGGTGAGGAGACCGCAGAAGCGGATTTTGGACTTGAGCCCAGGACCGCAGAAGCGGCACATGCGCCGCAGAAGCGGCCTATGCACCGCAGTGCGAAAATGCTAGAGGTAGTAAGGTTTCTTTAAAACGGGGGTTTGGCCCATTTTCTTCCATTCACTCTTGTTTGGACGACTTTTGGAGAGCTTCAAGTGGGGGTTTTCATCATCAATGACAAGGTAAGATATCCCCACCTATCTTGAGTTAAATGCATTGATTATGTATAGATTTTAGCATGAAAATTAGTAGAAATTTGGGAGTTCGAGGAAAACCTAGAAAATTGGTGTTCTTGAATTTTGACCACGATTTTGGTCATGAAATTGAGAGTGAATTATATATTTGAGCTCGTGAGGTTATGGGTAAATTTTATCTTCGAAAAATTTCGGATTCCGGGCGCGTGGGCCCGAGGGCGATTTTGTCAACTTTTTGATCGGGGTTAGGAATTATTATAAATTGGATTATTATGAGTAATTGAGCATATATTAATGGGTTTGCATAATTGTTGGCTAGTTTTGGGGCGTTATGCATCGATTTGAGTCTTCGGAAGGGCGTGGAATGCCGATTATGGAACTTCGGAGCGAGGTGAGTCTCTTTTCTAACCTTGTAAGAGGGAATTGTCCCCATAGGTGAATTATTTGGATATGTACTTCTATTTGTGGGGGCTACGTACGCACGAGGTGACGAGAGTCCGTGGCGTAGCTACTATTATGCTTAATTCCGGGTAGTCTAGGACCCAAAAGCATGCTTTGCTTGTAATATTTGCAATCTTGTTGTCAATTTAAAATGCTTAAAACATATCGAACATGTAAATGAATTTCTAAAAGACTAGACATCGTTCCTTGACTTTTAAAAAGAGAAATTGTCTTTTCTTGGATAATTGCTCCTTGATGAATTCTTGATTGACTGTTTGAACGTGTTTATCTATTGTGGAACGGGCCGAACGCCTTGATAGATTAAATAGATACATCTATGGTTCGCGCCATTCGACCCTCTGGCAGTGCACAGTTTAAATATTGTTGGATCGGGCCGTACGACCTCGGCATGATTTGCGCATGCTTGTATTGCTCGCCTTGAAATTTATAGATGTTGATATTTGTTCTCCCTGGCCTGAGATAAATGTATAAATGATGAAAATGTATTTGGAAATTTCCTATGAACGAAAGAATTGTTTACTTGCCTTACGCTATTGAGTTACAGCCATTTTTATGAAAATCCTCGATTTACTATATTAATGGTATATTATTATTGGATCACTAGTATGTGTCGAAGTCGACCTCTCGTCTCTACTTCTTCGAGATTAGACGGGATACTTACTGAGTACACGTTTTTGTGCTCGTGCTACACTTGATGTGCATTTTTGTTGCACAGGCATATGTACCTCTAGCGGCCTAATGGGCACAGCAGCATGGATGATACGGAGACTTAGGTGAGCTGCATCTCTCGAGGTGACCCGCAGCCGGCATAGTCTCTTTCAGTGTATAGTATTTACCTTCTGTCCAATTTGTATTACGGACAATTATTGTACTTCATTTGATTTCCTAGAAATAGCTCATGCACTTGTGACACCGAGTTCTGGGATGATTATGGGATTATTCAATATTAAGTTGGTTAAAGACATCATTTTATTTAAGTGAATTTCATTATTTATTGTTTAATGTATAGAAGAAATGATTTCAATATATACTAAAATGGCAATTTAATTAACTTCTTGGTGTTGGCTTGCCTGACAGTGATGCCGGTGCCATCACGACCCTTAGCGGATTTTGGGTCGTGACTGACTCATTATTTCTAATATTAGGAGGTGTAGTTTCAAAAAATAGAATAATATAATAAATAAAAAATAAAATATAAGCAATTACATGAAATCACAAGAAGTAAATGTAGAGAAATAAAAGATAAATAATGTACAAAACCTGGCACAAACTGGGAGATGAGGTAATAAATGAAGTGCTTAGTTTTTTCGAGACAATTGATATGTATGGACCTATAAACTGCACTTCAGTCACATTGATAACAAAGGTGAAGCATCCTGCCACTATCAAAGAATATCGGCATATATCCTGCTGCACAACATTGTACAAAATCATTTCCAAAATGATAACCAACAGATTGCAACATGTCATGGATCAGCTAGTAGATTGCAGTCACAATGCTTTTGTTCATGGAAGGATCATCCATGATAATGTGGTATTAAGCCATGAGATCATCAAAGGGTATGGCAGGAAAGGAGTATCACCAAGGATAATGATCAAAGTGGATATGCAAAAGGCTTATGATTCACTGGAATGGAATTTTTTGAAGCAGATATTGTCAAGTATGAACTTCCCAAGAAAGTTTATAACATGGATTAACAGATGCTTTAGAACAGTCTCTTACTCTGTTGTTATAAATGGAAATCCAACACCATCATTTGAGGCAAAAAAAGGACATAGGCAGGGTGATCCATTATTTCCTTCTCTGTTTGTGCTTGCCATGGAGTATCTCACCAGATTACTCACAACACTAAAGGGGAACCCAGAGTTCAATTATCACCCTAGATACGAGAAGTTGGGAATAATACGGCTTGGATTTGCAAATGACCTACTCATGTTTTGCAGAGGAGATGTGGTATCAGCTTCATTGCTATTTGAGTACTTCCAGCAGTTCTCAAGAGCATCTGGATTGATTGCCAACATTAATAAGAGTAGCATATACTTTGGAGGAGTGCCTGACCATGTAAAGAATGAAATAGTGTAGCTGCTTGGTTTCTCTATTGGTACACTACCTTTCAAATACCTTGGAGTGCCTCTAAGTTCCAAAAGGTTGGCTGTAGCACAATGCCAACCTTTGATTGATCGGATGCTTGGAAGAATAAGCAACTGGACTGTCAGGTTTCTATCATATGCTGGGAAATTGCAATAATTAAAAGCGTGCTCATAGCTATACAATCCTATTGGTCAGAGATATTTCAGTTGCCTAAGAAAGTCATCACCAAGATTGAAGTTGTTTGTCGGACATTTCTCCGGACGGATAATACAGAAATTAAAAAGAAGGCTTTGGTCTCGTGGAACAAACTGTGCTTACCTAAGACGGTTGGGGGGATGAATATTACTGATATACAAATATGGAACATAGCTACAATTCTGAAACACTACTGGAATTTGTCTCAAAAGAAGGAGAAGTTATGGATTAAGTGTGTCACGACCCAAACCGATGGGCCGCGACGGGCACCCGGTACCTCTCTCAACCGAGTACCAACATGACGTATCTTTTCATGTCATACTATCATAAATAACTGAGCCGGAGAGGCTGCCGAGAAATAGGTAGAATACAACAGGTAATGTCAACTTATACATAAGACATATGGGCCTCTAAGACCAAAATGACCACTTGAACACTGAACATAGGCCGACAAGGCCATACAATCTTTTACGTACATGACATCTATCTACAAGCCTCTAAGAATACATAATTTTCATAAAGGTCGGGACCGCCATACCAAACAATACATATCTAACTCATACTAACCAAACAAGCAACTCCGAAGCAAATGGAGCGCACCAACATCTTCCGTTGAGCTGATAGCCTACTTAGAGGGCTCTCGACCTGTCTATCGGGACCTGCAGGCATGAAACGCAGCGTCCCCAGGCAAAAAGGGACGTCAGTACGAATAATGTACTGAGTACGTAAGGCATATAAATAAGTACATAACAGACATGGAGGAAATATATAGTAAATGACTCCACCTGTAAGTCTGAATAACTTTGTAAACCATGACATAATTATAGTATCATGTATATGTGTATGAATGTCATGTCGTGCATAGGTACATGTTTCATAACATCATCAGCCTCCGAGGGCATCCCATCATATCATCTTGGCCACTGTGGGCAAAATCATCAACGTATACCAGCTTATCAGGTGGTGGTACGTATATAACGTCGTAACCATTTTCCACATCCCATATACATATATTTACATATATACGCGTATATAACGCCATCTGGCCATGGGTCAATGCACATGTATAAATGGGTGAAATGCATGAAAAATACGTAAAAATCTCAATATTCCTTCCGGATAAACTTTTTTCAACCGCGTATTATTCTGAGACCCATGAACAGAAGATAATAATAATTTTCATGGGGAATCAAGAATATAGACACCCCTAGTATCTCTATGAATAAAGTAATTTATGGAAACTGTACGTTTGCTCGTTTCTTCAGTATAATTTGGACCATGCCAAAAGAAAGAAGGGATGGCCTTAACATACCTGGAGTAGGGAAAACTCCGTATAATATTCCGTTGGAAACCTCCGTGGATTGAACTTAGAACCCCAAAAATCGGATTAAGCTTCTGCTTCTTCGAAATTCTTGAACGCAACTTCAAGCTTCTTGAGGTACTGAACGAAGTCAAATCAAGAAAGAATGTATTTCTTGATTTTTTGGGAATGACTACGTTACTCCTTTCCAAATAAAAATGGAGACTTCATATATGATTCTTATCTTCTGATTTTTGTCAAAATGCAAGAAGGAATCAAGACTTGTAACAAGTCTTTATTAAATCCCTATTATTCTTATATAGCCACCTAAGCTCAAATGTAAGAGTCATGTATACATAGAGATAGTGGGCTGCCACGTGGGGTGGGGGTGGGAAATATTAGTCATTATTCATTTATTTGGTAATTAGGTAATGTCCCGTTACCCGATAATCAACCAATTACTCGTATAATTAAGAATTATCTCAAATTACCTAAAACTCTACTTATTTTTAATATACTTTTTATACATTATACTACCATGGTCATATGGTATCTTACATGGTACCAGTTCATAATTATCGGGTATTATCCCTCGACCCGTATTTTATCCCAAATGCCAAACTTGGACGAAAATTCGTTTCCTTTTACATGCTTCCCCTCTCACCTTCACGAATTTACTTATTACTTGTTTGAAATAGCATAATCCTTATAATCTCCGAATAATCTTTTCCTTGGACTGATGTCAATTACCTTACGGCAAATTCAACGTACAATACTACAGGGTGCAACATCGTCGTAATGTAGTACTGCGGGACGTGACATCTCACTTCCGGACTCTCATTAATTTATTTATGGCGTATTTTTATGTACGAAAATATGGGGTGTAGCATCATTCCCTCCTTTGGAACATTCGTCCTCGAATGTTGGCTGATGCGCTTATCGTTCTCATATCCCATAGCTCTTGTGAATACTTTAGTAGTCCTCTTGCCATCTAGGCAACTGTTCTGTGAATAAGTCCAAAGGCCAGGGCATTCCCCCCTTTAGGCCTCTTTCCCACGCCATGACTTGTGATCGAATTCCTTCCAATCTCGTAACTGTTGCTACCTTTCATCATGCAGCTTCTACGATACTGACCTTGTAAGTGTGCCTATGCGACTCTCCTCTCCTTTTTCCTCCAGTTTTTAGCCAATCCTGAAGTTCTTCGCTTGGTATTTTGTCGAACTTACAAATATTGCTATATCTTATTTTATAGACCTGGTTATCCATTCGTATGACTTTACTGCATCTACATAGGTCATACTATACCATAACTCTTACCTCGATTTCTCGTTACTGAGGTCTGCTACCAAATCCCAGGTTACTTTCATTGCTTATCCCATACGTATAAATCTATGTCCTCTAATGCTTCCACATTACTGTTCATCTTAAGAATGACGGCCTAATCTCCTCTCATACTTTATAACTTTTATCCATTCATTGTTGATTCACCTCAATTTTGATCCATAATCCACCCCTGATAACTTAACCTTTTATGTAATATTGCCGCTAAGATTCACGTTTTACCGGAGAACATCTGAAATTATTAGATTGATCCACCTGGGGCGATAACCTGCTTTCATAACCGTATCTCACGGCATTCCAATGTGATTCACCTTGCGTGGGTATTTTAATCCTGTCCAATTCATGAGATCCCTTTCTTTTATTCGTCGGATCATTACTCAATCGAAGGACCAAACGTCATTTTTTTTGACATCGTGCTTACATAACGTTCTGGAATCATAGCATATCTGTAGCATTTGGATAAGTGCAATCTCATCCCTTTCTCATTCTTATCGCATCCTTCCTTTATCGCTCCATAGTTACTAGATCCACTTAATTCTGACTTACTGCCACATCTCTCCATATTCCCCCCTTTAGGGGAGTACTAAGAGTTGAAGCCACGAGGATCTACCTATAGATGTGTTACCTCTTTATCTTTGGCGTTTTTTTTTTCACATCATTGATGACCCTTCCTTGCCTTGCGGCAATCCTTCTGTACCCAGGATAACAAAATTCCTCACTCGCGATGGTGACACTTAGCGTAACTGGCACATACAGTTTCTTAAGCTTAACTTTGCTCACATTGCTTGCTTTAGGAAAGCGTCTCCCTAAATAACCATTCTCTGAATTCATCATGAATCTTCTTCTGTGGTCCATTCTATTACCGCCGAAACGAAATCTAAAATTCCCATGATGCCGAGTATTTTTCAATCATTCAGCCCCTAATTCATGTTTAGTTTATCTTGTTTACCAGCCCATACTGATTTCTACTACTATGGGGATTAACTCTCCCTTCTGGTATTTGCGTTGGAGTCACGAACTTATTCCTCGAAAATGAGGATATAACCTTATGGCCTACTCTCTTTTGTTGTCTTAAGGCCCATCACCTTTCGTCTCTTTCTTCATTTGACTATAGGTTCTGTAACACTCTACCGTTGTCATTCATGTATCACACCTTATTCATAATGCTTCCTTATCTCTCTTCTCATTACTCAGCTAATATTTCTGCATATCCCTTTTCTTGTGAAAACTTCAACACGACATTCTTTCGCTTTTAGCTTTCCTTGCTTCATTCACGGTTTTTCGGGTTGCTCAACGTCCTCGCTCTACTAGGGACGAGAGTCACACTAAGGCTTCCAGTGCTTTTTTTTTATAGTACTCATATCTAGCTGTATTATTTCAGAGTGTACCATCTGGGTGTCTCACAAGGAGATTTTGTTAGCATATTTACAATATCTTTCGGCAATGTCAACTAACACAAGCAATCCATTCACCAATTCGGGTTACCCTAACCCCAGCCGGATCTTGATATCCCGTCCTTCTCCTAACTATACCTGTTAGCCCCCACAGGGCATAACTGAAATGGGAGTGACCAATCGTACATATCTCTGTTACTGTTGAATATTACACAAAAAGCTTATGTTCCTCTGCCTGAATTATAAACACTGTTAACCTTCATTAACTGGGCGTCTCGTACCCTTCTTCATCTTGCTTCCTTTGCTTGTTGAAACTTGTATTTATCTTCTTAATCTCTCGTTGTCTTTCACCATAAAGGTGGATAGGCATTCTTTCTTTAAGACTTCTTATCAGGAAGCTTACACCTTTCAGTACACCCATGATCTGCTAAAGACCTCACATTTACTTATCGTAGGCATCATACAAAATTTCAATTCCTCTGACTCAGCTCTTCCATATCTATCTCTCTTTCCAACCTTCTTTCCAGGTATTGTCTTATTACGAATAAAATAGAATTTCGGAATTTGAATTCTTATAAGCGAGCTCTACCACACGATCTAGAGTAAGAAGAAAGAGTGACAATCTTAAATGCCCTGTAGCCTCCTGCTTATAAGTGTGGTGCATGACACACCCATAAACAAGACTCTGCTAGAAACGGCTTGTAGACTCCCTAGGACAGAACTGTTCTGATACCACTTTTGTCACGACCCAAACCGATGGGCCGCGACGGGAACCCGGTACCTTACTCAACTGAGTACCAACATAACGTATCTTTTCATGTCATACTATCATAAATAACTGAGCCGGAGAGGCTGCCGAGAAATAGGTAGAATACAACAGGTAATGTCAACTTATACATAAGACATATGGGCCTCTAAGACCAAAATGACCACTTGAACGTTGAACATAGGCCGACAAGGCCATACAATCTTTTACGTACATGACATCTGTCTACAAGCTTCTAAGAATACATACCAAACAATACATATCTAACTCATACCAACCAAGCAAGCAACTCCGAAGCAAATGGAGCACACCAACATCTTCCGCTGAGCTGATAGCCTACTTAGAGGGCTCTCGACCTGTCTATCGGGACCTGCGGGCATGAAACGTAGCGTCCCCAGGCAAAAAGGAACGTCAGTACGAATAATGTACTGAGTATGTAAGGTATATAAATAAGTACATAACAGACATGGAGGAAATATATAGTAAATGACTCCATCTGTAAGTCTGAATAACTTTGTAAACCATGAAATAATTATAGTATCATGTATATGCGTATGAATGTCATGTCGTGCATAGGTACATGTTTCATAACATCATCAGCCTCTGAGGGCATCCCATCGTATCATCTTGGCCACTATGGGCAAAATCATCAACGTATACCAGCTGATCAGGTGGTGGTGCGTATATAACGCCGTAACCATTTCCCACATCCCATATACATATATTTACATATATACACGTATATAACGCTATCTGGTCATGGGTCAATGCACATGTATAAATGGGTGAAATGCATGAAAAATACGTAAAAATCTCAATATTCCTTCCGGATAAACTTTTTTCAACCGCGTATTATTCTAAGACCCATGAACAGAAGATAATAATAATTCTCATGGAGAATCAAGAATGTAGACACCCCTAGTATCTCTATGAATAGAGTAATTTATGAAAACTGTACGTTTGCTCGTTTCTTCAGTATAATTTGGACCATGCCAAAAGAAAGAAGGGATGACCTTAGCATACCTGGAGTAGGGAAAACTTCGTATAATATTCCGCTGGAAACCTTCGTGGATTGAACTTAGAACCCCGAAAATCGGATTAAGCTTCCGCTTCTTCGAAATTCTTGAACGCAACTTCAAGCTTCTTGCTTGTTGAGGTACTGAACGAATTTTCTTAAGTTCTGTTATTGAATTTTTCAAATCAAGAAAGAATGTATTTCTTGCTTTTTTGGGAATGACTACGTTACTCCTTTCCAAATAAAAATGGAGACTTGATATATGATTCTTATCTTCTGATTTTTGTCAAAATGCAAGAAGGAATCAAGACTTGTAACAAGTCTTTATTAAATCCCTATTATTCTTATATAGCCACCTAAGCTCAATTGTAAGAGTCATGTATACGTAGAGATAGTGGGCTGCCACGTGGGGTGGGGTGGGAAATATTAGTCATTATTCATTTATTTGATAATTAGGTAATGTTCCGTTACCCGACAATTAACCAATTATCTGTATTATTAAGAATTATCTTAAATTATCTAAAATTTTACTTATTTTTAATATACTTTTTATACGTTATACTATCGTGGTCATATGGTATCTTACATGGTATCAGTTCGTAATTATCGGGTATTATCGCTCGACCCGTATTTTAACCCAAATGCCAAACTTGGACGTAAATTCGTTTCCTTTGACTTGTTTCCCCTCTCACCTTCACGAATATACTTATTACTTGTTTGAAATAGCATAATCCTTATAATCTCTGAATAATCTTTTCCTTGAACTGATGTCAATTACCTTACGACAAATTCAACGTACAATACTACAGGGTGCAACATCGTCATAATGTAGTACTGCGGGACGTGACATCTCACTTCCGGGCTCTCATTAATTTATTTATGGCGTATTTTTATGTACGAAAATATGGGGTGTAACAAAGTGGGTTCATACTTATTATATAAAACACAAAGATATGATTGAGGTAGATACTAAGAATGCCTCGTGGGTTGTTCGAAAGATCATCAATGCGAGGAAATATTTGGGAAGGGCAGAAGTGAAGATAGAGGAAGCTGTGGTGGAGGGAAAATTCTCAATAAGGAAATATGCTAAGAGGAGATCTCGCAAAAATAAGGTGAAAGAAACTGATATGCAATAACCAAGCAAGTCCAAAGTGGGTGTTCATACTCTATTTGGCTGTCCAAGAGAGACTATACACTAAGGATCGGATGATAAAATGGGGTATGGTGACTGATCCAAAGTGTGTGTTATGTGAAGAAGAGTAGGAGAGCCACCAACATCTATTCTTTAAATGTAGAGCAGCTGCAAAGGTATGGCTATGTATTCTGAAATGGCTGGGCATCAACAGGAATCCTATGGAATGGAGGGAAGAGATAGATTGGGCCAGTGTGCAAGCTAATGGAAAGAACTCCTTCGCAGAGATATACAGGCTGAGCTTGGCTTGTACAACTTATCAATTATGGCAAGAAAGGAATTGCAGAATCTTTCAACAAAAGAAGAGGACGATAGAAGAAATAGTAAGAACAATTGTGCAAGAAGTACCTTGTAGAGGTAGAATTAAGACTAAGCTGGGAAACCACTTACATAAGATAATTTTTTATCTGAGTTTGTAAGGGTATAGGGAGTAGGCTGATGTTAATTAGATGAAGATGTGATAGTGATAGAGCTAGAGTTGGGATCAATGTCAATTACATGCTGACCAAATAATTACTTGGCCAAACAAACATGCCAAACTGTATAATTATACCTGATTACAGTCAAATCCAATTCCTACTTGGCTTTCCAAACAAGCTCTAAATTGGGTTATTCTGAAGAGGGTTATGATCGGTAAGAGGCCAGGGGTTCACAAACGGGCCATTAAAACTAAATACTAGCCCGATTGGCCATTAGCATTTGAACACTGCCGCAAGTGAACCTCTCCAGTGCATTGCCGACTGCTTGTAGCTCCTAACCATGGCTGAGCAAAGCAGCTGTCACCTCCGAAGAGGGCAGTACCTTGGAGAAATCTCTGCTCTCTGCTTTCTACACCTTCCCCCTGACTTCTCTTCTCTTCCTTTTCTTCTAGCTGGTCCGTTCTCTTTTAACATTTTGTTATTCTTTACTCACTATATTTGTATTGAAACGGTTCTAAGCATACAATTAATGTGTCTCCACAGGAACTGGTTCACAAATTCTTGTCTACGATTTAACGACTGGGAAAATGATAAAATCATTTGATGTGTTCGACGGAATTCGAGTGCATGGAGTTTCTTTGCAGACATTTAACGAACACTTGTCGGGTTCACTTGTTACTTTTAAGACTGCAGTCTATGGTGAGAGGAGAGTTAAACTTTTCAGCTTGCAAATTCAGAGGGTCTCTAATTCTCAAACTGAGCAACAAGCATGTTTTCATTTAACTTTAAGTCTCCTGCTCCTGTTACCTAAGTTTAGCCACTGGGTTTTGGACGTTAGCTTTTTGAAGGTAAACTTTTTTTTCAATGGATTTAAGTTATATACACTGATAGTGTAGTGAAATTTTACACCATCAGTTCAATTTTAATCAGTTATAGCACATTATTACTCTATTTTTCAGGTTACCATATGAAAGACTTATCTATTGTTAAGTCAACTTAACCTGATGGTGTAAGAAATCTGTACACTGACAGTACACAAAAGTTAAACTCTTTCTTAATTATGAAACACCTTACCCCTTTTGTTGGATTTATGCTTATTATGATACTGAACATGTGGTGGTAGTGGGATGGTGCTACTTCTTCAAACAATGGTGATTGTCTTGCCATAGGATGCAGTGACAATTCTGTACATATTTGGGATATGTTGAGATGTTCTCTCCTTTCCAGAGTAAGATGCTCAGGTTGGTTTATCAGTTATCATACTAGACCAGTGCTTTCTGTTCTATTGTTCATTAGGAGACTTAATTCAACCATGGATGCCACGGTTCATGTTTGACTCTTTTCTTCATCTAACTTTTAGAAAGGTGTTTGTTGTACTCCATGAGGATTTGGGGCGATGATGTTGGATCTCTCCGTGTAGCATCTGGCACTATCTTTAATGAGGTACCGATATTTAGGTTATACCTTTTCCCACTCTATCTTATCATATTTCCCTTGCTATAGTATTTTGTCCAAACTTAGGAGTATTTTTGATATATTGCAGAGATGTTCATCTGTCATTGGAGAAGTTTCTTCCATCACTTATGATAATTTTAACCCTAATTTTGTCTCTAAATAAATTAAATAATCTAGCAATATAGCCTCAAATCACACTTCATGGATCTTTTTGCTTTGTACATCCGTTATCCGAAACTCACTGGCTTGATTAGTCAGATTCACCGAATAGGCCCACTAAGCAGGCAAAACGCTCCCCACCGGTAGGTTTTCATTTTACATTCTCAGGTCTCAAAACTGAGACCTCTGGTTTAAAGTGGAGAATCCTAATCATCCCGCCAATACCCCTAGGTAGTTTTATAGGGGGGTCAAGAAAGGGAAAGGGAAAGAGTGCAGTGGGAATCAAACCCACATCTATTGTTTGGGAGAGTCCCACAAATACCACTAGGATATAAACCTTAGTGATGCTTTAGATATTTGAGTCATAAGGTACATGGTTAAAATTGTTCTGCTATCAGAAAAGATGAATGCACATTCTTTAGAAGTTTCTTTTGACTACTTTGACTGTTTTCCTGAAAACTTCTCCTTTTGAATATTTTTGCATACTATAAACAGATTTTATGGTTCTCCTTCTACAGTTTTGGTTGGATATTGTTCAATAACTGAAGATATGCTCTATAGCCTGTATTGACTCTCTTGTTTCTACAGTTTCTGACAGTTCAAAATTATCACTTAATTCTTTAGTAAAATGGATCTGTTCAAAGGTGTTCGTAACGCCTTTTGTGTGCTCCTTGATATATGCATGTCCTCCGACAGGCGCTTAATTTTCTTGATCTGGGTTTGGCAGGTTCTTGTTTGGAAAGTGGGTTGTAAGCCTGATCCTGATGTTATTGGAAGCCCTACAGAAGACCTTTTACATTTGACCAGTCACGAGGGTCGCCAGCTTCCTTATCAGCAATATGAAGCTGTAAATATATGTAAACTAATTGGACATGAAGGTTCAATTTTCCGCCTTGCATGGTCTGCTGATGGATTTAAACTAGTATCTGTATCTGATGATCGAAGGTCCATATTTTTCTTAATTAATACCTATGTATATATTGATCCATAGAAACATTTAATCAGCGACTTTAGGTGGTTATTCTTCTTTTTTGTTAGTGCAGTGCTCGTATCTGGACGCTTGGTGCTAATGGTTCCAACCACGTGGTTGACTTTGTCTTATTTGGTCACAGTGCTAGAATTTGGGACTGCTATATATTTGACTCTGTAAGTTCATGAAAGTACTTTGTAATTCACTTACACAGCATCGGGGAATATGCTGTTCAGCAGGCTAAAGTACTGAAGTTGCAGATGTCAAAAATAACTGCGCAACCTTGTAATAAAAGCTGTCTAAATGGCCTAAAGCATTTTATGGTTGGGGTTGACTAGGGGTTTGCAGGAGAATACAACAAGTCAGCTAAAAAAACTTGTCCAGTGTCCCAGTTCCTTCAGAACTAATGAACTTTTAGACAACTAGGGACAATTTATGATGAGGATAGATGGATAAGCTTGTAAAAAGAGGAGAGGAGAAGAGAAGATAGGGAAGATCGCTCAGGTTTTGGTTAAACTTCTTCTCTACAATGAAATCACATTTAATAGCACCTAAGGGTGTGGCCTAGTGGTCAATAAGGTGTTGAGTACTATGAGGTCTTAGGTTCAAATCCCAGTGGAGGCAAAAATACTTGGGTGATTTCTTCCCATCTATCCAAGCCTTGGTGGACAGAGTTACTTGGTAGCTGTGATGGTGGGAGGTAGTAGGTACCCCGTGGAATTAGTCGAGGTGCGCGCAAGCTGGCCCGACACCACGGTTATCAAAAGAAAAAAATGATATCACATTTTGTGTAGCTTGACAAGTCGACAAATATATGCTTACTGAGCTTCTGCATTTTCCAATCTGAACAATTATTTATCAGTATGAATATCGATACTTTTATCTTGCCAATCTTTGACTTTATTTTAATAAATACTTGGGGAACAATCTGACAAGCAAGAAGTAATGAAAAGCCTACATGTAATCACGTAGCGCTGTCATTGCAAACCAAAATCTTTAATATGCACATTGATAATGAAGACATGTAACTTATGGGGTTTTTTAGAGAGTCAAGAGAGCCCAATTGCGGTTGCTTTTTTTGTGTGCGGATTTAATGCCAGAAATAGTTTTCCTGTATCAGACGGTTCTGTGTTCTTCATGAGGGGTACATTTTATATATTTATGATGCTATGCGGTAATTTTTATTGTAAAACTGTACGTTGTGATGGTTCATTAAGAATTTGTGCATTCCTTTCCTTCAAATGTGGGACATGTGAGGATCGCTTCTAAGTTTGGTTTTGTCTGTCTATATGTGGGACTCTGCTTAGTTAATCATAACTGCTGGCGAGGATTGCACGTGTCGTGTATGGGGAATGGATGGCACACAACTTACAAGAATCAGGGAGCATGTGTAAGTGAAAGGAAAGTTTCATCACGGAAGTGACTTCTTAATTATATTATTGTACCAATTAAATTATTATTTCTCATTTTTGACTTCATTAGTGTCACTTTATGTTCTGTGGTGCAAAATGTTTTGCTTGCATTGTACACCTTAGAATAAACTGGTTTTATGATATACACCCTGCGTTTCAATTTATGTGAACCCATTTGACTGGGCACGTATAAGGGTGGCAAGTGGGCCGGTCCAAACGGTCCCGGTCCCGGTCCCGGGCCGGTCCCAATTTAAACGGGCTAAACGGTCCCGGTCCTGGTGGTCTTTTTGTAGGAACCGGCCCGGGACCGGGCCCACGAACAAATGGTTCCGGGCTAAACGGTCTCGGCTCGCGGGCTAAGTGGGCCTAAGTGGGCCCAACAGATTTTTTTTTTAATTTTTTATATAAATTAGAGAAAAAAAGATGTTAATAAAAATATCTAAGGCAATTCCTTGTAAATTTTATTATAGAATTGTGACCTAAATTTTTTAATTCAAATTTAAAGACAAAAATATTGTAAAGAGATATTCAAAGCAATGCGTTATAATTATATTATAGCATTAAAAAACACATGGCAATATCTTTCTTAGTCTTCCTCCCCCCTATGGAATGAGCACAACAAGGTGCTAATACCACCATTGAGAAGAAAAAGAAACTACTCAAGATGTGCCAAAATACAAGTTACATAATACATACTAACTTTTGTTTATACAAGTTACATGGTATCTCTTACAAACTTCATAAATCCATTAAGGTCCGGAGGAATTTCCGTTGGTGGTGGCGGAAAGGAAGCTTGGTCATCACCGCTTCCGGGCGAAGCAGAATCCTCCGCAAGTTCAACTAGCATTTCTTCGTAAGCTTCGTCTACCTTTGGTTGTGATTCAGCAAGTCTAAAATTTCTTCTTTCCGAACGGATCCAATCTCTGAAAAGTACTGATTTTTCTAAGCTCTCCCTCATAGACGCTCTATAATCACCGAGTTGAAGTCTTGCTTGACTGAAAGCGCCCTCCGATCCCATTGTTGAAGCTTGAATAGTTAAAATATCTCGGGCAATCCTTGAAAGAACCGGAAAGTGTTTTTCTTTGTCCTTCCACCATTTCAAAAGATCAAAGGAGCCGTCAGGATTCACTTCCTCAATTCCCCGTGACAAATAAACTTCAAGCTCATTTAGTTGTGAAAAATCACTACTAGTAGAACCTTGAGAACCCCTAAACCCCGCCCAAGCACTAAGTGCTCTTACTCCCGCAGTTCTTTTAGATGATTGAGAATCAGAAGAAGGAGTTGGAACATTTGGTCTAGCATGATCTAATGCACTTGATAAGCATTATAAATAGTTTGAGCATTTATTCTAATTGAGGCTATTGCTTCCGGAAGTTTAGACAACTCCTCATCTTCAAGTGCCAAACTTTTATAAACAGTTTCATACCAAATTTGAGGACCTCTTAATTTCATACAAGGATTTAACAAAGCAGTAACACCATAAATAGGGGGAATAGGGAAAAAATATTTTTTAAACTTTTTTCTCATAGAATCAATAGCAAGTTTATAAATTTCCCCACCCTCTGAAAAATGAGCAAACAAATTTGCAAGTTCTGCAATATAAACTAAACAATTCGAAATAGTAGGATAATATTGCCCAGAAAATTCATTTGTAGCAATATGAAATTTTTCTAAAAAATCTACAAGCATTTTAACATTAGCTCAATCCGCATTTGTAAGGTGCTCATCATCCTCACTTACATGAGCATTAAACGTTGAGTTTATGGGGTTTCTATATTCATACGCAACAACTAAACTTTCATACATGTAATTCCATCTAGTTGAACAAGGTTTAGGAACCTTTCTTTCTCTTAGGCCTAATTCATCGCATCTTTTAAAATATTCTCTAAGTGTACTTCTACGGTTTGAATAAAAAAGCTAGTTAAGAGCCATTTTAACCTTTTCAATTTCAATATTTAAAACTCTCATACCATCACCCACAATTAAATGGTAAATATGACAAATACATCTGACATGAAAAATGTTACTAAATGCAGGACTTAGTGTAGTGGTAAGCAAGGCTACAACATTTGTGTTACTTGTAACATTATCCATTGAAACTGACATTATTTTATCACTAATGCAAAAATATCTACAAATATCCGTAACTGTGCTAGCAATAAACTGCCCTGTGTGACGTGAATTAATTATTCTATAAGCAATAATCCGCTTTTGCATTATCCAATCCTCATCAATCCAATGACTGGTAACAATAAGGTAATCACAATTATTACCACTTTTACTAATATCAGTTGTAATAGCAACACGACAATTTATATGAGTAAATAAATAGCGCAAATATTGTTCATATTCATGTTTATATTTATAAATATCACTCTTTACGGTTGTGCGAGGAAAACCTTTTTAAGTAGGATTAAAATTTTTCTAGTATAATGCACAAAGTGAGGGTCAGAAGGAAAACTATAGGGTAAGCACATAGCAGTAACTATTTTTGCCAATTCTTCCCGATCTTTTTTTGATCATAATATAAAATACCACCGGTAACAGCGTTAATTCCCGGTTGAAATTGATTTGACCCGGTACTAGGGTTAGCCTGACTAGGAGTAGGTACACTTGTCCCCTTGGCCAAAGCTTTGGCACGAAGATATTTGGTCTTGAGGGTGTATTAACATGCGTCTAGCCAAAGTTCCCGTCCCCTCCCTCCTTCCCCTCACCCCCCCACCCGACCTCCAAAATATTTAAAAGCTAGCTCCTTGCCACAAAGTTTTACACTTAGCCTTATTTTGTGGAATTAGTTGAGTAAAAAATGGCCAAACAATAGATGTTTCTGTCCGTTTGGTACGTTGTCTAGAAAAAGTAGGGGTAGTAACAGGAGTATCAGACGGGACATCATTTGGATTATCACTAGTTGGGTTAACTTCAGGAGCAGGACTAGTGGGTGTATCGTCATCCGGTTGAGTTTCATCAAAATCTATTTTCTCCTCATCATTTTCATCAATAGTTGGATTAGAATAAAGAGCATTCATTAATTCATGGTCTAATTGTTCACCAGCTCCAACATTATGGCAAAATTGACTCTCAGTAATTTGTAATAAACTATTATCGCTATTAAGAATAGCAGGTGTAGGACGGAAATGGGGTTTGGGTCGGGGAGCCGGAGGCAGTAGAGGAGGAACAGATCGACCACTAGATTCGCTACTCTTGGATTTTCCCTTATTTTTACCAAAAAGTTTTTTTAAGAAAGCTATCTTAATTAATCAAATACTAGAAAATAAATAAAACAAACAAAACTATAATATTAAAAATTAAGAGTTGGAACGAGTTTACCGAATTGACGAACAACTTGTTAAAAATTGATTATCGTTGAAGACTTGAAGACTTCAATTCACCAACTTCACAGTTTTTTCACAAATTGTAACAATAAAGTAAGCAATAGTAGCAATTATAGAAGAAAATTAGAGAGATTGATGATTTTGTGAGAAAAATGAAACAATGAGGGGGTATTTATAGTTGAAAATAGGGAAAAAGTGTAATTATAAAAAATTTGGGGTTAAAACATAGTTTGGGGGGGGGGGGGGGTTGGGGGTGGTTAATAGGCGTATTTTGTTAAATAAGCCAACTGACTATTTTGGTCGAAACCTAAACCGGCGTNTTAAAACAAAGTTGGGGGAGGGGGTGGTTAAATGGCTATTTTGTAAATAGCCAATGACTATTTTGGCAAACCTAACGGCTATTTTTTAAATGCCCAAACAGGCAGAACTTTAAATTTTTGACCGTTGACCGTTTGGGCCCGCCAAGGACCTGTCCGGCCCCGGTCCCAGGCCTAGCGGTGCTAAAGTGAAGAATCGGACCAGGCCCAGGTAGCCGGTTCTAACCGGTTCAGGCCCGTTTAGGCCCAGAAGACCGTTTGCCACCCTTAGGCACGTAATTTAAGAAAAGAGAGAACTTTTGAATTTGTGGTGTAAAATGAGGCACATATATTTTGTGTGGCTATAAATCATTGTATAAAGGTAAATTGTTTCCAAATAAGGAAAGGGGTCATTCTTTTTGGCACGGGCTAAAAAGGAAATAGGTTTACATAAATTGATACGGAGGGAGTAATAACTATATCACATTTTATTGGTACAGTGGAAGGGGAATCTGGCGATGTCTCTACGATCCTGATGCAGCACTCCTTGTGACTGCGGGATTTGATTCTGCAATAAAAGTACACCATCTGCAAGGATCGTTTTCTAATGGGTCAGAAGGAGGTATTGTGGAAGTACAGGACTCAACTGTCCAAAAGGAGGAATTTGCTCTTTATATTCCAAATTTTAGAGAGCATGATGGCCTCTTGAACAGGTATAGCTGATATTTCAATTTCCCAGTGATGATGATTTTCAAAGCACATGATGGCCTCTTATATCCTTTGTGTGTGTGTGTGTGGGGTGTGGGGTGGGGGGTGGGGGTGGGGGGGGTTAAGGATTATGTTAATGAGTGAACCTTGCGTTTGTGACACGTGGAACATTGGTGGCATGGTGGCGCGAACCCATGTGGATTCAGTTACTTGTAGAAGAAGCTGCTCATCTGATGATCACAAACTCATGTTTTTTCTATCAATTTCTTAGAAACAATATATTAACATATCACATATGCCACTTTCTTGTTACTTTATTGTGTAAGTTATCTAGTTGAGAAGTATTGGTAGTTGAAGTACCTTTATCACTTGAAGTAACATTTCTTACACCCTCTTTGGGAGTGTGGGATGATTTAATTAAAAGTGCTTTTACTTATAAAAATACTAAAAGTACTTCTCTAAAAACAACTACGCTTTGAAAAGGTAGAAGCTTTCCCCTTTAAATTTTGTCTTAGTTATGCTGACACCTGGCCTTGGATGAAAATGGAAATAACTGTATTATGATAGGAAATTCAAAGTATGGATCCCTATTTGAAATCCAAATATTGATCTAGGGGATGTGTAGATTTGCCCCAACAAACTTTATTGAGGTAAAGTGTGTTGTGAACTAAAATTTTTGGTGTGGGGCCTAGCAGTCGATGAAGCTTAAATGAAGACCATGAGGCTAGGGTTCGAATCCCAGCAAAGGAAAAAAGTTAGGTGATTTCTTCTAATATGCCTAAGACTTGGTGGGCAGAGTTACCCAATACTTGTCCTTGTCTGGTGGAGGGATGCATGTACTCAATGAAATGGTCGAGGTATGCGCAAGCTGGTCGGAAACCACTGTTAATTTTTTTTTCAAAAAAGAATTTTGAGCCTGTATGTATTATATTTTCAGGAGTAATTGTTGAACAAGTTGTATTTTTCAGGAGAAGTCTCTTATATTGCTAATGCAACTCATCCTATCTTAGTTCTTGACAACTTACTTGTTCACATTTGAGCCCATGATTTCTAAGTGCTTATTGGCTGATCATTTGGCTTTATCAAATTTCATGCAGCAAAAGCGAATATGTAAGATGCTTGCATTTTTCTCGGGAAGATTCTCTTTATGTTGCCACAAACAATGGATATGTGTACCATGCTAAACTTTATGATACTGAGGATGTGAAATGGACCGAACTTCTCCATATTGGGGAGGAAGGACCAATTGTTTGCATGGATTTGTTGTCACACTGTTCTGATGTTACTGAAGACATTGAAAATTGGGTTGCTGTTGGCAATGGTAAAGGCACTATGGTGATTGCCAGAGTTGTTGATGATGTCTTGAATCCTCGAGTTGAACTCACGTCTACATGGTCAGCTGAACCAGAGAGGCAACTACTTGGGACTTATTGGTGCAAATCTTTGGGACCGAAGTAAGTTATGATGATGCCAGAAGTCAAAATGATACGATGAATATGCTTGACATATTTAGATAGAAGATTGATGAACGTCTTTCTAAGTCTATCCTGTTGACTTTTGGCTGATATGATCTTTCCTTTCAGTACCATTAGTATGCCGTTGGCCTGGAGAGCAGAGACCCCCCCCCCCCCCCTAAACCCCATAAACACATTTTACTTGATAAAATCTGCATCTGTTGGTAGGGATAATATATCATTTACATGTCTGATCGTGTGAAAGCCATATATTCTGATGACCTTATCCTGTAGGTTCCTCTTCACTTCTGATCCCAGAGGCACATTGAAACTGTGGAGGTTGTTCAACCCTTTGCCCTCTGTTTCTCAGGATGTCATGAGAAGGTGTTGTGTATCTTTAATAGCAGAATTCCGCTCATGCTTTGGAATGCGGATAATGTGCTTGGATGCATCAGTAGAGAATGAGGTTAATACCCTTTACATTTTATGCATTGTGAAATTTAGCATGTTCCTTCTCTCTTTCTCTCTCTATGGCTTCAAATTTGTTCTCTCTCTCTATATATATATGTGTGTGTGTGTGTGTGTAGCCTCAAACACTTTTTGGGTATTACTCCCTCTTCCCAAAACGCCTTCCTTTTTTTGGATTTTTTCCAAAATATTGTTCATTTTCCTGAAATGAAATGAAAAGTTCTAATGCATTTTAAATACCAGCAAAAGTTCTATAGGACTCATTCTATCATTCTCAATTCAAAATTATCCTTTATTCTATATTCTATGACACAGCGGCAAAGATTGACCCACAAAAAATCATATTATCAACTCTTATGTTAATATTCGTGCCTAGTCAAAAAAGAAAAGACTAGCAAATTGGGACGGAGTAAGTTAGAAACGGGGCATATGGCTGCTTTACTGCAATTGTCATGTTCCTATTATTGATTAGTATCCTTGAAGTAGCATTTGTTATACATTGTACCGATTAAATTGTTCCAAATAATTCTTCAATTACTCTGCTATGTGACTCTTAAGATGAAGTTCCTCCATACATATTGGGTGTTCCCTTTATGTTCCTAAATAAAAGAGGAGTTGCTTCAAATATATATATTCCTTCTCTCTTTCTATCTCTGGAAAGCAATAATATATCCTGACTTGTCTGTTTCAAGTTTGAACAACCCACCAGTATGAAATATTACTTACTGTGTAAGTTTCAAAATTCTTGATATATTTCCCTTTTTATAGGTCCTAGTGTGCGGTGACATTCGTGGTAATCTTTTGTTGTTTCCGATGCAAAGAGACATTCTTTTTAGCATGTCTACAGCTTCCGAAATAAATATAAGTCCTTTCAGCAACTTCAGAGGAGCTCATGGAATATCAACTGTGTGTAGCATCTCCATTGCTAGTTTTGGTCCTACACAACTTGAAATTCATTCAGTAAGACCTTACTTGGATGCTTATTCTGTTCTGCTAGTTACTTATAATCATTAAGCAACTTCCTGCTTGGGTTTGAGGTGATCTTTTCATTCTCCCTTTGTGATATGTTGATTTAAGAATCCGTTGATATTTGATTTTCAGGACTTTTACGCTGCTTTATATGATAAAGCTTTCGGATACTATATAAGAACTAAGTCTAAAATAATGAAAAAAATCTGTAATAAGTCTCATCATATATTTTAAAATAAATATATACAGATGGAGGTTGACCTTTTATTAGTCCCTGTAGCTGTTAACCTCAAGATGTCTTTTCCCATCATTATTTTAAGTGTTACAGAGAGAGTCCCTGCATTATAACATTGGCCAAAGTACAGTTGAAAGTCTTTGACTGCATATCAGAGTATGTATTCCTGTTTTTTTTTACCGGTTGGAATCTGGACTTCTCTGTTCCATGCAAATATAAATCAGAGATAAAAAGGTGAGACAAGGTCATGTAGTAAGAAATGATACTACAAAAATGTGTAAACTATTGCCCCCAAAGGCTTTGGTCTAGTGGTAAGAGCGTAGCACATGATGTGTGGGTTAGGCACACGTCACACTTTTGAATCTGCTGCAGACAAAAGCCTGAAACAAACACAAGCGTGGTATTTAAGTGAAGAAGGGTAAAGGGGCGGGCCCATTATCCTCTAAGTTCCGATTGTTTGTCCTTGAATCATCTTGTCTACAAAAAAAAAAAAAAACGAGAAAGAGGACTCTTTTTAGGTTTCTATTATGTAAACACAGATTCATTTAAATTTTTACATATAAATATACCGTTAATATCAGGACTTTCGTGGATTCAAGACCCTGAAAGTACTTGATGCAAGAACATGCCATTGTGTTGTCCAATGCAGTAGCTTTTCTTTTTGTTCTTTATTTTCTTCAGACTGGAGGAGATGGGTGCATATGCTACTTTGAACATGATAGAAGTCGTCATAACTTGGAATTCGTAGGGATCAAGCAAGTGAAAGAGCTAAGTACAGTACGATCAATCTTCACTAATGCTGACCAACAAGGCGATTTACCTGGAAGCAGTTGTGCAATAGGATTTTCTTCATCAGACTTTATCATATGGAATTTATTTTCCGAGACAAAGGTTTGGTCTCTCTTGCCTACTCGGTCGATATTCTGTCCCTCTGTTTCTCGTTCTCTTCCACATCATAATGATCTTACATTCGCTGGAATAGGTTTTGCAAGTAACCTGTGGTGGATGGAGGCGTCCTCATTCTTATTTTCTTGGTGATGTACCAGAGATGAAAAATTGCTTTGCCTATGTCAAGGTATAATCTTTTCCAAATCTGTTAATTTCCTGTTCCACGATGGATTTAGAAGATAGGAAATGATCATACAGGCAACAGGAGGTTTAGTCCAGCTTGCTTTGGGAAGTGGAGTTGCACCACTTGTAGTTATTAGCTGGCCTCAGAGTAATAATTCTTCTAATGACGGGATTAATATCGTGACCACACCATAGCTCTTTCTTTGCAGGATGGAATTATTTATGTTCATAGACACTGGGTGACCACTAGTGAGAGGGTTATGTATCCCAAAAATCTTCATCTGCAATTCCATGGCAGGGAGATACATACCTTATGTTTTATCTCTCAAGATTCATCGTGCAGTCTAAATGAAAAGCAGGATATTTTTTCTGAAATGATTTGGGTTGCAACAGGTTGTGAAGATGGAACTGTGAGATTGACAAGGTATGATGCCATTTCCGATTTTTATTTTTATGCATTATTTAATCCTGGGGGATGGATTTTGTCTATTTTTTTAGTTTTGTTTCAACCATTTCCCTACCTAATTGGGCTTCCTTCGACGAGTCTTGATATTTGCGCACTTTCTTTGTCGTTGTCTTTTTGAAGTTCTGTGACAAATTAGTTATTTTGCTGATGTCTCAGGTATGCTTCAGAAATTGAAAATTGGTCAACTTCCAAGCTGCTTGGTGAACATGTTGGCGGATCAGCTGTGAGATCTATATTCTTTGTCTCAAGGCTACATAGAATGGTGCTGGATGAAAATGACATGCCTGACAGCGTTAACAGTGAAAAAGGGTTTTTAGAGGACCCGGAGGATCTTTCATTACTAATATCAGTAGGTGCAAAAAGGGTGGTAACTGCTTGGAAGCAAAAAAGTAAGATGAGAATTAGGGAAGGAACCTTTGACCCAGAGTGCAACATTAGAAATGATTTCCAGTGGCTTTCTACTGATATGCCAACCAGAGAAAGAAATCATGGAAAACTACAAAACAATAAAAAAATTAGTGAAATGGTCGAAAATGATGGATCACTTCCCTCAGAAGACAAGAGAAGCTATTCAGAACCATGTGTACCAGATATATGTGAAAATGATTGGAGATATCTCGCAGTTACTGCTTTTCTTGCTCAAGTTGCAGGCACAAGGTCAGTAAATCAACAGTATCCAACAGTTAATCAACAGTACATCATCGTGTTCTGTCAAATTAGGCAAATATGAACAATTTCACATCCTGTTTATTCATCTGCAGGTGTTCAGTCTGTTTCGTAGTTGTTGCATGTTCAGATGCCACAGTTACACTACGAGCTCTCTTACTACCCTACCGACTCTGGTATGTACGTCCATTATCTCATCATGTCCAAATAACAATACTTGTATTCCCTTTTGCAGCATGGTACTACGGAACATGCTGTTCTCTTGTTTCTGACCTGGTCTCGTTTCCAATAACAATTTCAGGTTTGATGTTGCTTTACTGACTCCTTTGTCATCTCCGGTGCTTGCTTTGCAACATATCATTGTTCCTACATATCCCCCACTTCAAGGTTGATTTACTACTTAGGTTTAGTTGATTAGCAACTTTTTTCATATTTTGACTGTGTAGGATCTATAGGTTAAGATTGATTTTTGAGCATAGTATGTTCCCAAATGCATTTCAAAGCAAAGATCCAGTAATCTCACAGTCAATTCTGCATTAATTAATTTAAACCAGGAATTAAAACAAATTATCTAAAAGCTACTAATAACAAGCAAACCTAAGCAGCGAGCACAATGGCACCACCTGCCTCCGTAATCTTCTTCTTAGTGTCTTTGAGATGAGCTTGGCCTTCATCAAAATAGGCTGGGAGGGTGGCGATCACCCTTGGCCAAGATCTTGAAGTAACTGACCTGGCTATTGCTGATTAAGAAGCACTGTCCTTGCTACCAACAGCCTTGTCCTTCACCTAAGGGATGAGAGGCCAGGGCTTGTCTATATTCTTTCTTGTTTCAGAGCTTGTGGAAGTAGTGTATACCTACCTTTTTGAAGTAGTTCGAATTGTACTTGTCAAAGCGGATGCTATTAAATACCCCTCCATCTCATTTTATATGAAGGTGTTTGACTGGGCATAGATTTTAAAGAAGAAAACTTGTGGTCTTAAAAATGCCATATCATTTTTGTGCTATAAAATCATATCATTAAGGGTAAATAGGAAGTTTAAGGTTAAATTGTTTCTAAATATAGAAAGGTGTCATTCTTTTTGAGACAGAGTAAAAGGGAAAGAGTGTCACATAAAATGGCACGGAAGGAGCAAGATAAAATGGGTTCTAGTATTATTTACGTAACTACTTTTCAATTTTTCATATGCTTTACAAACTACTGAAACCTTCTGCATTTTTTTTTGTTTTTGTTTTGATTTTTTGTTCAAACCTTCAACATATACAACAGTTTTTCTTCTATATTTGATCTTTGACACATCACACACTGAAGATCTGAGGGAGGTGATGAAGCAGCTTATATGTAGTACCAGAGGGAGGGAGAGGGGTCTTTGGCTGGTGTAGAAGAAGAGAATAGCTACTACTTTGTGAGTGCTTTCCATCAAATGCAGTTTCTCGTGGTAGGCAAGATAGAGGAGCTTTATGAAGGTTAGAAAAATGAGATTTATCTCTCAGAATTATTGTAGGTCGGAGTAAATACATGTAGGATGTGGATTGACATGTGAGGATTTGGGGGGGGGGGGGTGTACCAAGTAAGAAAGTGACCCATCCTCAGTACTGATGACTATATAGAAGACGTGCTTGTGCTTTATGCCATTTTCTCCTCGAGCACTGGATAGAGATTGGTGAGCAGACAGCCCAGTGAGTAGGACCACAGAGGTTAAAATTACCAGGTCAAGCAATTTAGCTTCCTTTAGACCGAACCGGACCACAGCTTGGGGAGAAGCATGGAGACATATTTCACTCGTGGCTTTTCATATTTTTACAGGGTATATTCTCGAAATTGACAAAAGGAGAGGAAGGGGGATGGGGAAATTCCCTAGCTAAAATAGTAATTGAATGGGGAACAATAGTGCTGTGTGAATTTTTTTCTATGAGAAGAATATGCAATTCAATGTATTCAAACAAAAATATTATTGTGAAATACTAACCTTAAATGGCGATAAACTAGAAAAATGTGCTAGGAATTATACTTGAGATATTGAATTAGACATTCTAGTCAGTTGAAAGCAAAAGGATCTTTCAGTTGGAGTCGTCCCAAAGGAATTGAATGTACGATTAAGAAAATGAAGAAATTTCTGAAGAGATCAGTAAGTTTCTATGTCAATTCTGTCCAGTTCAAAAAAGTCTTTATGTCAATTCTGTATTCTACATAGTGGGATTGGCACTTAAAATTCTCAGCTTTCTGGGAATTTTGAAAATATGTCTGCTGGGATTTTCACAAAAAAACTCCAATGAATTTAAAAAAAAAAAGAAGAACCGCAATGAATTTTACCTTTATGTTGTCATAGAAACTGTTGGATTGATTCTTCCTTTTTTTTTTATAGGAAACACAATGTTTACTTCTTTCTTTATGGGAGACAAAACAAACTCTAGTTAGTTCTCTCAGTTTGTGGTATTTATGTTGCAACTACTTGCGGAATTACAGGTCTTTACTTGCATTTACATTCTTGTAGAGAAGTCATATACATTTTTTGTTCCTTTTGTGATAAAAGGTAGATGATAACTCCTGTCTTGTATAGCTCTTTTTTTCTGTGTTTTTATTCTGATTGAAATCTTGATTTTGCAGGCAATGTTCGGTTCGGAAGTCGGTATATTATTATTAGTGGGTCTACTGATGGAAGTATTGCCTTTTGGGATCTTACTGAACATGTTGAAAATTTTATGCGGCAATTATCAGCAGTTCAAATCAGAAAAGGTCTAGACAGCCAGAAAAGACCACGTACAGGTAGAGGAAGCCAAGGTGGACGGCAGTGGAGATCATTGGGCAGTCCAGTGTCTAATAAAATAACAGGTGAGGAACAATTGTTGGGAGTTCCTGTTTCAAAGGGAAAGCCTGATAATGGTTTGTGTGCGACAACTGTCCCAGGAACTGACAAAACTGTGCAAGATCACACTCTGCGAGGGATATCTCATTTGGTAGAAAATACACATGCATTTTCTCCAGACACCTTCACTGGCATAAAGGAAGTATTACACAAAGCATGGCCCTTGCATATCTTCAAGGATGTCCACCAGTCAGGGGTCAACTGTCTTCATGTTTCAGATATAAGAGGTCCTGAAGTTTCTGATTCAAGGTTTACATTTTGTGTTTTAAGTGGAGGTGACGACCAGTCACTTAACTGTCTTAGATTAGATTTCTCTCTGAAATCGTTGAGGCCGAGTTGTGAAAGTTCGACTCCGGAGCAACAACAACATAGCACCACTGGATCACTGAGTTTAGGCGGTCATGTTCACCATTATGAAGTCGGAAATTATGATATGAGATTTGCGTTGCTTGATAAAGTCATGTCAGCTCACAGCTCTGCGGTTAAAGGTAGATAATCTGATTTGTTTTTTCATTAAAATGTGCATACGTTTTTCATTTTCTTTTTATTATTTTGCGTTGTGATTTTGCCTTTTTCATTCTAGCTGCTGGAAAGCTCTGTTTACCTTTTCATTGTAGGATCCACAGCTGCTATACTCCAAATAAAGTTTCATAGAACTGTTGGACTAAAGTTCATAGAACTGTTGAAGAGGGATAGTGTAAACCCAAAGTTTGGCCTTTTGTCTGAAGGTTCTCAAAATTGGTCATCTCCTCCATTCTAGCTTCAGTGTCTGAGTGTCCAATTTTTGCACAAGCTAGAGTTTATTTTTCTATCATATCATATCTATATAAAGTAGAGTCTGCAGTCTCTGTGTCAAATCTGATTGTTTATTGATAGGAACAAGGATAGGATAAACAAGAAAATTAAAGATAGCTAGTAAAAGAATTTAGAATAGACCCAAATTGAAAGCAATAACTAGAACATTCAAAGGAAAATGAACACCCTAATTATGCAACAATAAGAACTAGGAATACCTTCAAGTGGAAGAATTCCACTTGATAACACCCTTGCAAGAATTGTCATCAACCATGGGATTCCACCATACTTCTCAGTAAGAGAAAACATTAATACTCAAGGTAAGCTGCCTAAGATGGTAAGAAAAGAACTACTTATACAGGTTCTAATTTAGGTTGCAAATTCCCAAACTATCCCTAAGCTAGGCCTTAAGATAAGGTGTGCTGAAATTGCCATTCTGAACTCCCAGGCCTCCCTCGCGTTCGAGGTGTAAAGTCTGCTATCGCGGACCTGGGCAGCTGAGTTTTCATCGCAATTGCGGTCTTTGCTGGTGCTGCCTCCTTTGCAGTTGCAGTCTGAGCCTCGCGATCACGGTCTTCACTGTAGCCAAAAACTGCAGCTTCTAAATGTGATTTTAGCCTTCCTCTGGCCTTGTATCTTGCTCCCCTCTTCTTGTATTTCCACTTTAACATGTTATATGCCTTCTCATTTTCTTGGAAGGATCTCTCAAGACTCCGTAAACACTTGAAGGTTGAGAGCAAGCTTCTAGTTCCTTGATGCCTACCGTGCATGCCATCATTTATGTTAACATATAAACACAGCTTAGTTCATTCTCATTTCACCTCCTGCTGCCCTTGATTTGAAGTTTCTACCAGTCCTTTTTAATTGATTCCTTTGTCATGTTATTTTAAAACCATTCAAATGTGCTCAGTTTGGCTTCATCCACACACTTTTAATTTAGTGTTGTAAGTTTATTAAATTAAAACAAGGAAAAAAAAGATAGCGTTATAAGCTCATTTGGCTCTATAATGCCCTCATAAATCGATATTTCTGTTCACACCTATTTAAAAGACTATTCTTATAAAGCTCGATTTTCTGGATTCTCCACATCCCTGTATTACATTTTTGCTGACATCCAATCTGTGGTACGAGAAAGCAGAGATAATGATTTGGAAAGAGAAGTAATTGGGAAAATACTTGAAGCTCTTTCTGGCCTTACCCAACCTTATGTATTTTTACCCGCGTAGAATCACTCCCAGCTTCCATCCAAATGTTCGAGCCACATCGCTTTCTTTTAATCAACCTTATTTTGAAACCTTGTAATCATGTAATGCATAAGTTATTCTTTCGGTCTCATTAAATGCTTACCTTGTTTTAGCTTTCTGAAATTTCACCAGCACCTTTTAGCTAAGTACTGAATTTGCAGTTGTATTGTGAATGACGATAGGCATAGCTGCCAAAATGGTGTGAGGAATTTCAATGAGTTCATCCTTACTAAATCAATTTCAGTGAGTTCATACTTCCTAGATCATGCTAAACATTCATGGTCATTCTCCTTTTTTGTGGGTTTAGCGATCTGGTATCCAGAACCTATCCACTGGCCTGACTAATCCAGATTCACATCAAGTAAGGCTCATTTAAAGGAGAAGCGCACTACCAGAAATTTCTCCATTCCCTGGGATCAAACTCAAGACATCTAGTTAAGGATGGAGGGATTCCATCCATCCCACGACATCCATTGGTGACCGTTCGTTCATGGTCATTCTCGTTCTAAAAAAGCTGTGCCAATAATGTGATACTGTTTGACAAGAAAAAAAAGGGTAGCCTTAGGCTATGAAGGCTGATTTATGCAGTGAGAAAGATGATTTATAGGAAAATCTTTTATGCAACGACGGCCCCTACTCTTTACCTTTCTAATGGAATCTCCAAATAAAGTCAACATCATCTGAACTGAGTAAAGCAGAGTAAGTTCTATTATTGTGGTAAATAATGGAATTTTATGTAAAATGAAAAAAGTACTTTTAGTTCTCTCCCTCCTGTTCATTAGGCATTGGCCACGCTCATAAGACTCCAATTATTACTGGAGTAGTCAGTTTGAATTGTGTCTCACTTTTTATCTTGGGGGTTGCCCTACTACCTATACTCTATATATATGCTCCATCACCCACCCATAACTATCAGAGTTTTTCTTGTCAAATGACTCTGATGAAATCATCATTTGCACGTAAGAATGGACCTGGACCTGATGTTAGTCTTGTTCACTATAGGTGTTTGGACAGATGGTTGTTGGGTATTTTCTACGGGTCTTGATCAGCGCATCAGGTGTTGGCATCTCGAACAGCAAGGCAAACTAACTGAGCACAAACATATGGTTGTTAGTGTACCGGAGCCTGAGGCATTGGATGCTAGGGCCTGTGGAAGGTGGGTAATCCTTTCTTTCATACTGTATTGTTGATTTTCTTGTTTAATCTTCCATTTTTCACTTTCTGGAAACCAACCTCTACATCGCTTTAATATTTTCTTTAATATTTTCATATTCAGGAACCATTATCAGATTGCAGTCGCTGGGAGGGGAATGCAAATGTTTGATTTTGTTGCACCTGATGACATGAAGGGTGGAAATTAAGGTTTTTCCCTATTGTATTAAAACATTTTGAGGAATGTAAAATGTATGAGGTTCCTCTATTTTGGGCATTAAGTGCGAGGCGTCTGATATGACATACGAGGAAATTCTTATATTTATTTAATCATGATATTTGGTACTTTCTTAGGCATTCAGAAGGTGAATTATATGAGGTACCAACAATTAGTGCAATACGTCCCAAGAAAATAATCTTGTGGTTACAGTTTTAGGTAGCTTTTGCAAGCCAAGAGAACACTAGAGGTTAGTGAAATACCCGAGAATCTGTAGAATATACCGAGGCATCCTAGAAGGTGAAACGTTTGATGCATCTTTCGCCATAGCATTGGTAGTACTGGTGCTGCTGCTGTTGTTCGTTGTACATTATTTTATTTTATCTGTTCATTTCTTCTACTATTTTTAATTTTATCTGTTCGTTTCTTCTGGTTGGCATGAAATGGTTTTCTTGTCTATGCACCTCCAATTACTTCGGTATTATCATTCCAAAATTCTTTGTTTTTCGTGTTGAATGTGTGTGGTCTTATCATAGGTGTTGTACGTATATTCGTAGAATATTTGTTGTTTTATTTGTTTTCCCCGCATCTTTGGGTTGATATGTGGGATCTATTGCGTAGTTTTTCAGCTGAATCCAATAGTATGTAATGTTGTTGATAAGTGTCACTCACTTTAAGTTTTCATTCTTTTGATTGAGCTATAGTGGCATGTGCAGTTTCTTTTAATAATCGAATGTCCCTGAAAGGAGAGGGGCATATGCAATTACTAGAGCGAAAATGTAAAAGCTAAAACATGTGCGCTGTGAATTCAAGCATCTAACGGCATTTAATATTGAGAATTATAACTTCTATCGTATTTTCACGAACTTGATTGTTTATTTTATCATAAGGCAATAGCATCTTTAGACATCTCAGAAATTATGATGTATGTTTTCAATCGAAGTTAATGGTGGCATCGTAATAGTTAACTGCCATGGCAAATGTCTTACAAAACTTGGCCACTTCCCGGAAAAGGAAAAGGTTGAATTTGGTCAGTAGTCAGTACTGCAAAAAAAGAAAAAGACAAAAAAGAAAACCAACCAAAAGCGCTAGTTCGATACTGAGATGCGAGAAGGTTGAAGACGTAGCTTCTTTAAAATAACAAGCGGAAGATCAAAATTCCACATTACTCTCTTTATGGTTCAGAACAAAAAAAGATTGTTGATTTTATCAGTCAAAGTGGTTAAAGGAAAGCAAAAAGTAAGAAAATAGAGACAGTGAAACCCCTCATTTCAAAACATTCTCGGTTCCCTCATGATGGAATGGATGTCAAGTAGTATACAATGCAGCCAAAATCCAGAGAGACAAAGATAGGTAGTAGATGAGATAGCTTGAGAGAAGAATCCACCTCAACGGCCCTATCACAAAAAAAGAAAAAGAAGCAAACCCCAGTTGAGGTTAATCAAGAATCAAGTATGCATAAGTTGTTGAATGAAGAGTGAAGACTAACCTGCACAAGCTACAAAAGAAAGCAGGAACAAGAAGGCGACGGGGAGGAAAGCAATTGTTATGGATTCTCTCAGTCTCATCCCAGTTTTCATTGCCCAAAGAATGTGAGATAAAACTTGGTTGTTGTATGAATAGATAAATGCTGGATTATTGCAATTATATACCACTTGTAGTAGGTGGAATGAGTTATAAGTCGCAGCGAGTTTGGTAGATACCTGATGGTGAACAAGGTTTTCATTGTATTTATGTACACATGTAAAGAGAGAGGGAGAAGAAAAAAACTTGCTAAGATATATGTAATGGACTCGTCACTCAACTATCTCAAATTATCTCCTAAAGTTACTTTACTTTCGTTTGTAATAACTATGCCTATTGCACCCAGAAGGTTACTCAACTAGATTTTTCAAATTTTGGATTGCCAAATACCTATTTTACCCTCTAAATTATGGACATATATCTTCTTTTTATTTTTTTAAAACCTTTTAATATTATGGGCTTACCTATAGAATAAATAAATATTATTTATAAATTAAAAAAAATAGAAAGTATTTAAGCATATATAATGCTGGAATAACAAATAATGAGCATAGTAAAAAAATTAATTAGAATAACTTCTTAGTAATAATAATTTTAGTATTAACAACAAAAAATAAAATTTATTTACACAATTCAGAATGAAAGAAAATAAAGGTTGTAATATATATATTCATGCACGTAACATAAAAATAATTATTTGAATAAAAGTATTTTTATTATATACATTATATATTCTTGAAAATTATGCTCAATTATATTATTGTTTCTACCAACTTTCCGACGACACAAAGTTATATCACCGGAAAGCAGGGGGACTATCTGTATAGGGTNTGCATGAAATATATATTTTACAACCTTTCTTTTCTTTCATTCTGAATTGTGTAAATAAATTTTTAAATTTTTGTTGTTAATACTAAAATTATTATTACAAACAAATTATTCTAATTAATTCTTTTACTATGCTCATTATTTTGTTATTCCAGCATTATAGATGCTTAAATACTTTTTATTTTTTTAATTTATAAATAATATTTATTTATTTTATAGATAAGTCCATAATATAAATTAAAAAGGAGAAATCATAATATTAAAAAGTTTAAAAAAGTAAAAGAAGATAAATATTTATAATTTAGAGGGTAAAATAGGTATTTGGCAATCCAAAATTTGAAAAATCTAGTTGGGTGACCTTCTGAGCGCAATAGGCATAGTTCAGTAACTTTGTTGTTACAAACGAAAGGAAAGTGACTTTAGGAGATAATTTGAGATAGTTGACTGATCATTTGAGTAATTGACTCTATGTAATGTGCATCAATAACTACTGCTCAGTTCCAAATTAGTGGAGTTCGCCAATATGAATTCTCCAATCTTTAGAAAATTTATTTTATAATTATTCTTACAGTTCATCCACCGTAACTTTTCTTCTTTATCCGAGTATCATATTGGTTTCTCGATGCGAGTGAACGCCTTTACGTCTTTATTCTAAGTAGGTTCCACAATTCCCATTACTTAGGTAAGTCAGACGCAGCAGAAACACTGATGTACCCAGCGGAATCAGTGCTAAGGATGGGTGGTTTTTTGCCTGCTGGCTACTGAGGGTGATAGAGAATCCAAGACTGTATGACCATATAAAATTTATATAACAAAATCATTTAGTGGTAGAAAGGGGTGGGCTACACTTCGTTTTTTGCAGCGTGGCAGGGGCAAGGATAATGGAGTCCGGAACCGAAATGTTATCTTTTTTTAGACTTAATTTTTTTTTTTGATAGAAAAAAACATATAAAAAAAAAGACAATCCGATCCACTAGGCTCCTGCTACGGGATAGCACCCAAATCTTCCTCTGGTTAAAGGGAGCAATCATGGCCATGCAGTCAAACAATCTTTTCTTCTTGACGCAACTGTGACGTCACTTTTCACACAAAGACATTTATCTCCCTGCATGAGATTATCTACTTCCTTTCTCATTTTATGTTTTAACACTTTTTCCTTTTTAAACTGTCAAAAAATGTTGCTCCCCGTTTCAATTTAGATGATGTAGTTTGACTTAAAACAAAGTTTAAGAAAAAAGAAAAACTTTTAAAATATGTGTTGCTAAAAACTGAAGAGGCAAAAGCTTAATGGGATCAATAATATTTGTATGGCTATAAATGCTTCTCATTACTCCCTCCGGTCCATAATAAGTGATCAATTTGCCTTGGGTACATCCATTAAGGAAATACTAAATTCTACACAAAAATAATTAGTATGACTAAACTACCCTTAATTAAGTGTTGTAGCATAATTTAATGTGATGAGTAAAAGACTTTTTAGGGATACATACAAGGGCAATTTTGGAAAAACAAATTGTATTTTTTCTTGATTATATAAATGAACACTTATTTTGGACGTAAAATAAAAAGGCAAATTGGTCACTTATTGTGGATCGGAGGGAGTAAGGGTAAAGAGGTTTAGAATAAAAAGTTTAAAGTTAAATTATTTCTAAATAAAAAAATATATTATTCTTTTTGGAATGGACTAATAAAGAAAGTGTGTCATCTAAATTAAAACGGAAGGAGTAGTTTTTTTAATTAAGAAATTTTAAAACAATAAAACACAAATATCTAAGTATTATTTTAATACTCCTTGTGTTTCAATTTAGATGAGTTAGTTTGACTCGACACAGAGTTTAAGAAAAATACAAAAAGACTTTTAAAACTTATGGTATTAAAACCTTAAGGGATAAAAGCTTTGTGAGACCATGGCATTTGTATGGTTATAAGAACTTTTCATTAGGGGTAAAATATGTAAAATAAAAAGTTTAAAGTTGAATTATTTCTAATTGTAGAAATGTGACATTCTTTTTTGAACGGACTAATAAAAAAATTGTGTCATTTAAATTGAAACAGAGGGAGTATTATTTTTCATAATTTTTTTATCCAGTTAAACAATATTTCTAGTCACCTTAGGGCTTCAATGGGTAATTTTGTCCTTAAACAAGAGTATATCCCTCCCTAGCAAGTAAAGACAGAGTTAAAACAGTGATATTTAATAAACATGACGGATTGTGGTCTTATTGAATTTGACAGCCATATCTATAAAATCCTAGACCCCTCTAATTTTTTTTTTTTTTTTTTTTTTTTTTTTTTTTAAGAATTAGTCACTCATTTACTGTTTCTACCTACATAGTATTGAAACGCGTTTTACATATTTTGGTCACTATATTTTTTTTTCACCTAAAAAAGTATTTTGAGTCCAAAAAAGACAATATTTTGATTCCGGACTCAAGGATAATGGCATGGCCACATCAAGGGAGAAATTAAAAAATAGCCAGATTTACAAGTGGTCGTTCAAAAATTGCCCAATTTTAAAAGTAATCGAAATTTAGTCACTTTTCATGTAAAGATAAATCTGAGCGAAAACACTGTTTAAAACCCGGAAAATACGCTAGTATATTATGCTGGAGTTCTAGCATAAGTATACTTGAACTCCAACATATTATACTGGAGTTCCAGGATAAGTATGTTGGAACTCCAGCATAATATGATGGAGTTCCAGCATAAGTACACTAGAACTCTAGCATAATATACTGGAGTTCCAGCAAAGTATACCGGTCCAGTATATTATGCTTGAAGTTCATACACAAGTGCTCGAATCTCCAGTATATTATGCTGGAACTTTCCGTGTGTTGGAGTTCCAGCATAATATGCTGGAAGTTCATACACAGGTGCACTGAACTCCAGTATGTTATGCTGGACCGGTCTCTGTTGCAGCAAAATAGTGGCTATTTTTTATTGACTTGGTAAACGCTGGCTATTTTTGAATGACCAGTCCGAAAACTGGCTAGACCGTGCTATTTTTACCCACATCAATTGTCGAAATCCTCAGTCTTGGCCTCGTGGGGACTGCCATTCCATTTGCACTACACAACAAAAACTAAAATACTACACTACTAATGTTATCACTGTTACTGTTGCTACTGTTGCTCCTTGTTACTGAATAATTAACGAGACGTAAATATATTACTTTTTCCATAGATAGGTGACTTAATTATAGGAGCTGATCCTTAGGATATTTTTCTTTATTTTGTTTCTTTTGATAGAGTCTTGTGTAAGTGTATAAATCTCTTGTATTCCTAAATAGAAATACAACAAGTTATGCATGGGGTAAAATTGGTTTATAACGGATTGTCGAATGGTAACGTGACACATGGAACCGAAGATAGGCAAAGGACAAGTCAGGAAATAACTAATACCGGATACGACGAATGCAGTCGATATCGAGTAAATCTCGAAGGGAGCGTAGTAGACGGGAGAAGGCCAAGGGTTTGCCATCGGATATCATTCAATGAGAAAATATTCACTAACATTATATGAGCGACTGTTACAGAGAATATTTGCATTCATGGCCTGCCGTTACACGTTCACCAATGACTCTTTTATTATCATTTAAGAGGAGCTTGATCCTAGGATCTTGTTTCCCTAGGTAAAGCTATAAATAGCAGGCTCAGCGGCCATTGTAAACACATGAAACATTCTATACAAAAAGGCTATATTTTACTATTTTGCTCTGAAATTAACATCTTTCTCTCACTTTGTCGTTATTCCCATTTGTGCTCTCGGAAATGCTGAGTTCGGAGCCATGCTTGCTATCTTCTTCAATTTCAATCGTTAAATCTCAATTTTAACCTCATCTCTTTATCATTTTTTGATTAAATCAATTCCCTGATCTATAAACTACGTAACAAATTTAACTGTACCATTTTACGGGTAAACAGTTTGGTTACCATCGTGGCGCATAGACAGCTGCATAATTGTTTTGATTTATTCGTTTATTACTAACTTGTTTTGATTCTTTCCTTAGTAAAAAACTAGATATGACAGCTAATGATGTCAACATCACACACAACGTTGAGGAAATCGAAGAATTGTCCCAACATGATGACTCAATTAGTGAGACTCGTAATGAAGGGAATCAAACGACCCCGGGCCGAGATGGCCAGTATCCTCGGCATGTGCGGGAATCGACTCCCGATGATGCAGAGGAGGAACATGTCGTAGAGACGGTTAAAATCTTGAGTGATCAGCAGAAAGCAATCATGAAACACCTCTCAAGGCAGGAATGAGTGATGATACAGTTAAAACAAACATTGTCAGACGCCTCCACCAATGTGAATGAAGGGGCCCGATTCCTCCCAGTGTTCCTACCAACCAAATATCACAGAGGGTCGATAACAACACCCCAAGGGGTGAAGTCGGTTTCGACAAAGCCGATGGAACCGGTAGCAGATATGGGAATAACAATGGGAATGATCCCTTCAAAATCGAGCTTATGAGGTTTATGAGGGAAATGAACGAATGAATGGATCAAATGCAAAGGAGTTTCACGCTCGGATGGATTATATTTCGGGTGCACCACCAGTACCAAAAGGTCCAGATTCGAAAAAATACACGCAATTATCATTTAAGCCGAGCGTAGCACCAGAATTAATTCCAAAGAGGTTCAAGATGCCGGACATACCAAAATACGACGAGACTCCGAATCCGCAGGAGCACATCAAAACCTACACCATGGCTGTGAAAAGGAATGATTTGGCTCAACACGAGATCGAGTCAGTTTTGTTGAAGAAGTTTGGTGAAACCCTCACAAAGGGGGCCCTGACATGGTATTCTTTCTTACATGAGCATTCAAGAGATTCTTTTGAGATGCTTGCAGACTCGTTCATTAGGGCCCATGCTGGAGCAAGGAAGGTTCAAGCCAGAAAGGCATACATATTCAGGATTGTGTAGGGCGAGGCTGAATTGCTACGAGAATTCATGATCCGATTCCAGAAAGAGAGGATGCTGTTACCGGCGGTACCAGATGAGTGGGTGTTGATACCCAAATTGCCCTCATATTTTATAAAGTTTTCTATATACTTTCAAAAGATCATTTTACATTATTACCCAATTTACAAAGGTCATATAAGTATTTTCTATAATTTTGTAAGCTTTAAAATTGATTTTGTTGCATTTAATTTGTTCAAATATTTATCAATTATCCCTTCAAATTATTTTTAGAGTGATTTTGATCATCCAGATTTATCATTTTATACTCACATGCATTTTATAATATTGTATCTCATTTTTACGTAATTACATTTGCAATTTTTCTATTTTATCTACAGTAGTTACAATAATAGCCGATATTCTATAAATAATTGCGTTTATTATATTATTTATGATAAAATAGCATTTTATATTTTTTTTATAATGTTTAGTTATTATTTTCATGCATTTTCACAACAAAAATAATATTTTTACTATTTACTAGACGTTTTAGTAATTTAGTTTTTAATTAATTTTGGGTGTTTCAAGAGCTAGCCCAAAACAGGCCCATTTTCGGACCATTTCAATGGCCCAAATTCCCAACACATTTGGCTCAATCTCTTTAGCCCAAACCGAATGACCCAATTGACTTACACCTGTCACGATCCAGTCGCGACCCACTAAACAACCCGCCCCACTCATCTCTTCATCCTAGCCATTGACCTTTTAAGATTAACGGCCCTCGCTCACCCAACCCTCTTTAATTAACCAAACTTACTCGAAACCCTACCATTTCCCTGAGACCGCTGCCCCTAAATCCTCTCCTCTCCTTCTTTCTAAGAGAAACCCTAGCCTCCTCACTCAAATCCCAATCCTAATCCGATATCACATAGAAAATCTTCCATGCTTCCTTTCCTTTTTCGCACACACGGAGATTCTTACCATCTCAATGTTACAGTGTTTGGTACTCAGTTATTTATGGAAGTTAAATCAGTAGGTGTTCGTTCGACTCCGATTCCGTATTATCTTCATGTTCTTGACTTGGTATATTCACTACCAGGTTATATTGGGTCTGATTCAGTGAGATCTTTGACTATTTTTGTTCTCCTTCTTGAACTAAGGTTTGCCCGATTTTTCTCCTACATTGATTTTGCATGCTTTTCTTTCCTTATTTGTGTTTGATTGATTGTGTTTCCTTGTTTGTTCGTTCAATTTTGCTACTATAAAAACCCCCTTTTCCGTTTCCCTAACAGACTTTAATCACTTTACTTCTCTCACTCTCACACTTTCTATACTATTCTACGCTCTTGATGGTGTCCGACTGAAAGCCAAGGCCACCGGAATCTCATCTATCGACCTCCCTAGTGCGAGCACTACTCGGGGCTCATTGAAGCTCCTATGAACTCTGGCGCACCGGGATCTGGGTTCTCTTCGTTCTCTATCAATTACTGCCATTGATGGCATTCTAAGTTTCTCACTCTTTTGCTCGTTTATCTTTGAAACTGGTTAGTGTTATCTCCCTTTACAATTTAAATTACTTTCCTCTTATACGATTATGTCTATGTGAATTCTGTGTGCCTCTATTGTTTGACTCAGTTTCCTACTACTTGTGAACTCCTAATGTTGTATGATTATCACATGTTCTACTAATTGTTAATCTTGATGATGTTTCTTCTGCAATTCTTTGTGTTCTAATATTACCTAAGTCCAATGCTTCTAAATGAGTAGCCTATTCTTTTAGGTGCAGTCGATTGGAATAAAGTTCTGGCCCTCTTAAGTATTACCTGACTTTCATATTAACCTTTAATTTTGTATAGTTTCATCTTCCATGACTCCCCGAATCACCTTATATTTCTTAAGCCTTCTTGAGATGATTGGTGTCTGCCTGGAATTTGAATGTGTTAAGTCCCTCATATTTGAACTAAGTGGGTGTTTGTAAGTTGATTTGGACTATGCATACTAGTCTGACTGCTTTTAAAAAGTCCTGTTTGATTACCAATTAGCTGTGGCCATGCCTTCCTTATATTTCATATTTGGTGTAGTCATGTACAAACTGCTAACTTTCTTAGAATTAATCCATGATCGGGTGAAATTTTGCATGTCGATACTGTCTAAACTTTTAGACAAACATGACTTATGTTTCTATACCATTTGTGAGCCCCAACAATGTATTATGTTCCATGCTTACTGTAATTCTGTTGTCATGATAGAACCCTGCCTGCTAGTGTTAAATCTGCTTGAGCCTAATGCCTTTGGGCAATCCTGGATGCGTAGCTGAGCTTATCATGTATGATCAACCTGTAGAATCTCTAATATCTTTATAGAATTAAGTGAATACTTGCTAATTATTGTGTCACACCCATAGAACTGTGTTTATATGATTGGTTTGTTTAGGACTTTCATGATAGGGATCTTTGTTTAGCCATAGGACTAGTTTTAAACATGTCTTACCTTAGATCTTCCTGTTAAAGCTTCCATGTATGAATTTTCCTCGAATCAGTCCTGCACCATGTTTTTCTTAAACCCCTACTTGTTGAAATCTCTTTGAGAACTTCTGCTAAAATTGTTCTATTCATGTGCTTCTTTTACCTCTGGGATATCATGTTCAACAAGTCCAGTTTCTTTATTAGCTATAACCCCCTAAGTATCCCCCTATGTATGTGTCTATATCTGAAGTTACTTGAGTAATTAGTTTGTGTTGGGCTGTTACGTGGGTTGTTAGTTACTGGGTAAGCAAGACAATTGTCTTCATGTTTGTGCCTGGTTTGTTGGGCCGTATGTGTTGTTGGACCTAAATAGTGGATTCAGGTGCATTTTAGTTGTCCTTGTGAGCTCGGGATTTGGGTTTGCTGGTTGTCCGGAGAGCAAGGCCGTTGAAGGCCCAGAACATCACTGGGTTACTTTCTGTTGGGATTATAGCTGTTCTATTGGGCTTGTGACTGTTTTATTCTGTTTGTATTATTTTATTTGGGCATATAATAACTTGTAATAACGAATGATGGGGAAAATTAGTAAAAGGGGGACTGGGGTACTTTAATTCTCGCATGAATGAGTCGAAAATATGTCTATAGGGTCTAAATGCTTTGTTTGCTATCTTGTTTGACATGCTCTATTTCTATACATTGATGGAATGCCTATAGGAACCTAAGTGCTTTACTTGCTCAATATGTCTTATTTCCATACACTGTTAGAAAACATGCTCATAAGAATCTAATTGCTTCACTTGTTCACATGCTCTACTCCCATACGCTACTAGATGGCATGTCCATAGGATTTAGACGTCATTGGTTATTTGCTCAATTTGCTATGTGATTGTTAGACATCATGCCTATAGGGCCGTGTTAAGTAATTAAGATTTGCTTCTATCGGCACTCATCTAGATACCATGTCTATAAGGCTTTAATTGATTAATTAAATTGCCGTTGTTGCTGTTCTTATCACTGCCCGCCTAGAAACATGCCTATAGGATTTAGCAAAATGAATTCGTATTCAACTGTTTAGAAAACATACCTATAGGATATCACTGCTCGCTTAGAAAACATCCTATGGGATCAAAGACGAATAATTCTGAGTTTTCAACGGTTTCACTACCCAAGGACGAATCACCTAGAGATCATCCCTATAGGCTTTTAATAACGATTATAATCTGCAGCTTTGATAATCTGACCAGCTATATTGTTTATGAGATTTTATTAATTCATGCAGTCACGTAGAAGCCATGCCTATAGGTTTTGAACAACTTTAATGCGTCTCAATCCCAAAACTGCCTATGACCCTTTACTATATAATCTGAAACCTTGTTAGTATAAAATGTGTGACTGTTTCGCGTGCTTTTGTGCTTATGTGTGGAGGAGGCTAACTTGAGCCCTTAATTGCTGTTATGTGCAGTTCTACATGTTTGCATGTGCACCTAGTTTTATCATTTTGATCACCCTAAGTAAAGTCTTGAACCATCCAAATTGTAGGTCCAAAGCCTCTTGGACCACATGCATGAGACGGGTAATGCACGCATAGGACGCGGTTTAGAATTGAAATAGACTCTTTAGGTAAACAACTTTAACATAGTAATTGGGTAGCAGGAGATGATAGTCTGTGCCCGCTGAATAATATGGTCAACCCCTACCTCAAGGGAGTTGCAGAATATTATTTATGTTGCACAGGGTAATCCTTTAGGCTAAAAAACTTAGGACCCCTCATACGTTTACTACTTGCACCTTTGTTTATTCGGGCTTAGAACAAATTGGGTTGTATCTTGTAATCTCCAAGGAGTTGTACCAATCATCTATTAATGAATAGTCTATTGCTTTCATATGTGCAATCTTCTTTATACTTGTTTTACATCGTAGTTGGATATTTTGATTACCTATCTTCCTTTAACTTATGTGATCATATAAAATAATTATAATACAATAATCCCACATAGCGTAAATTTTGGTCGGGACCCACAGTTGTGGACCTCGAAGAGTGCGTAACATCTTCTCTTTGAGGTAATTTGAGCCCTTACCTGATCTTTGGTGACACAGACTAGTTAAAATAGAGTTATTTGCAAATAGGTGCCCTAACACACCTTAAAATCATTAGGTGGTGACTATTCTCTTGTAATACCCATTTAAAGGAGTTTTCACACGTCAAAACCCGCTTTCGCGAGTAAACGAAATGCGATAGCATGCCGACTCTACTGGGAATATACGTAGGCTCTTACCATAATGAAGTTTCACTTATGTGGATTAACGGGTTATTTGACTTCCTGTACATCCCCCTCCCATTTACTTTATTTGCTTTAAGTTGCTATATCATGTACATCCTCTCCCTATTTCTCTTATTTGCTTAAAATTACAGTATCATGTGCCTGTCTCCCCTATTGCTTCATTTAATTATGTTCTGGAACTTTTTTTTCATGAGTTATGCTAACTTATCTCCATTGTCTTTCCTCTTTCTTTTCCTTCTCCTATTCATCTTTATCACATTATTATTATTATTTTTACGTGCTTTCATCATGCAAAATATCTGGCAACGTGTTGATGTTTTTTTGTATAAAGCACGCTTTCCACATCATACTCCACTCGTGCTTATTATCAACATAGTGGCGCTTGATGAGTGTTCGCGCTTTCCTAAAACACCCTTTTATACCGGAAAGGCTTATTAGCAGTAGACTAGTCGATTAGCGGTGCAGTCGACGGTCCCGTGCCTTTTCTTCTCAAGTCGTCCACTTGAGAGTATTAGTCTACACCTTTCTAGAAACCCCACTCATGCTAAACCTAGTGTAGATTGAAACATCACTGACGCATTAATCCATTCAGATAAACCTTGTCCAAAGTCCAAAGGGATTTTCACAATTCCAAATGACACCATTATATTATGTGCATTACTCGGAGAAGACGTGCGAACATGTTGACCGTTACTGCATGAATAGTCGAATCTGGAGGGAGAAAGGGCTAACTCTTATTTGTTTGCAGAAAACAAAGCACGAAATACCAGGTTTGGTATGATTCAGAGTATCCCACCCCTGATAATTGACTGGTGGAATGACCTTGCACCATGTGACAGAAATTACGTGAGGAGAGTACTAGGTAACTTGCCATCTTTGCTGAATATTTGAACCAACAGGGAATTAATTAAGGCAACCACCATGTTTTGGGATGAAAAGGGAGTTGTCTTTTGATTTGGCAGTATGAAATGATTCCTCTTTTGGAAGAGATAAGAGGCTTCACCAAGTTTCCATGGGATAGTCCAGGTCTATTGGTGCCAGAAAATCGCACCCCACACGGTTTTCTAAAAATGTTAGGGTTTAAGAAGAAAGACGAATTGGTTTGCTTGAAGAATCATACACCCCCTTCGAGTTTCTCTATGAGCGATATGGGTACAACAAATAATTTCACTTGCATCACGAAGAACTAGATATTACCTCTTTGGGATGAGTAGACCGTCGGGTTTATGTCTTCATAGTTTGCTTCTTGGGTTTGTTGATCTTTCCGATGCAAGGAGGGAGAATTCACACTCGCTTAGCCATGGTCGGCAGGACCATGATGGTGGGTATCAATGGACTAGCTAAGATGTACCGACCCTTGGACCGGTGCAAGCATGGTTTTGGGCACTTCAAGGGTTGCAATCTCCTACTACAGGTTTGGCTGCTAAAACACTTTCAGAGGGGAAATTACCGCCAAGAGCTCTTGCGCAGACCATTGAGCGACTACATAGCCAGTCATCAACCAAAGAAGATGACATTCGCCCCAGATAGGTTTGAAAAACCTGGGAATGCTGTAGGCTAGGTGCGTTTCTTCAGTAATCTGACAGACGAGCAAGTGCATTGGATGTTCGAGTGTTTTCCTAGTAGCGAGTTCATCATCAATTCCAAAGGAACTACTCACTTGGTATTGATTGGGTTGCGAGGCATCTACCCTTACGCTCCTATAAGGGTAATGAGGCAAGCTGGGAGGAAGCAAGTCATACCTCGGGTTTCCAACATGGTTCAGTATAAAGCGGACTTCAAAGAAGATGTTATCCCATTCAAATTTGAGGCCCAGCACATATGGAACCAAAAGATCATCGTGGACGGAGAGACTATTGAACCAGACAAGTATCCCGCTGGTTATATGTATTACTACCTCTCGTGGAAGATGACATAACCGGAGATGTCAAATCGAGGGTCAATCTGAAAGATAGAATCATAGATGAGGTGGCTGAGGCTCAGGTAAAGTACAAAAGGCTACGCAAAAGAGTGCTCAAATCTGAAGCTAAGCATTTGGAGCAACATAAGGTGGATATAGAAGCGATCAAAGAATGGAAAGAGATTGCAAACAAGTTGACAGAGAGGTTGGAGAACCTAGAGCAAGGCCTGATAGAGCTAGAGAGGAAGATGAGAAAGAGGCTTTGGGATTGTCAAGGTATAGGCTATGATGAAAGAGGGAAGCTAGCAACGACTTACTTGATACTCGACATGCGTGATCTGGGAAGTGTGGTTGATGGAGTCAAGAGAGCCAAGCATGGAGAAGGTCCTTCGAGGACCAAGTAGACTAGGAGATAATGTTCTTTACTGCTTTCTAGATTAGATTTCATTAGATTTTGATGTAATAAGGCTCAATGCCATTAGTGACTTTATAATTATTATTTCGATTTAGTGAAAGAATGATTTGGCTTATTTTCGCATTAATGGAATGAGGCAATGTTGGCATGAATTTCCTCCAAGTTTATGTGTCTCTTAGGCCTACCTCGGGCACTACGAGGTCCCCAAATTAGGACGTGAACTGTTGCATGACCTTACGTGTTACTTGCTTATGCAAACACTTTTTTATTTCGTCTTGCTGACTTGGTTACCTTTGTTTTTACTTCTTTTTATTATTACCATTCCCAAATGTTGGTTCGTGCGTTCTAGCATCATCGGCATATCACACTAGATCCAGAGGTCCTCCACCTTCTCCTCCACCTAGCGACCACAAAATCAAAAGCAAAGGCAAAGGGAAGATGGATGATTTAAGTGGTAACCGAAAGGACAATGCTACCACAACAGAGAATGTCAAAACTTCAGATGGAAGGAGTACGCCAAGACAAAATGAGTTGGTCCTATGGTTGGAACAGAAAATCTTGGAGCTACAAAGTGAGCTTGAGTAGGTCCGAAATCTCGCAAACCTCTCCCTTACTCTAAATGTCCCGACATCAACCATCGGAACACCGCCACCCAGAATCAAATACAGCCCAAAACATAAAAGCCTAAAATCCGCCACTCATAGCTCCATAAAATCCTCCCACAACGCACGAATATCCCAACCCACACCCCCTCAAAACCTTAACCCTCTACCAATACAAACCCCTCAACACCACCACCATCACCTGACTAGTATCCGCAAGCCACTACTTATCATACCCCTCAAAACGTGCCACAACATACTCCTGATCCATCTCAAACCTCAATCAATGATCAACCATACACTCAAGTCCCAGGAACACATCAAGGCAACCCGATATACATGGAAAACTTACCACATACCCACCAGCAAACCCTATACATACCCGAACCAACCGAGAAGGACCTGCTCATCTGGAAGATGGCTGAAGAGCTAAAGAAGCTAGCAGGAAGAGTCCAGAGTGTTGAGGGTGGGAAAGGTGTTGAAGATTTGAACTATGAAGACCTGTATATCCAGCCAGACGTGGAATTACCAGAGGGGTACAAACCTCCCAAGTTCAAAATATTTGATGGTACCAGTGACCCTAAGGTGCATTTGAGGAATTACTGTGATAAGCTTGCAGGATTGGGAAAGAATGAACAAATCCGCATGAAGTTGTTCATGCAAAGTCTCACCAAGGATGCTTTATCTAGGTACATAAGTCAGAATCCAAAGAAGTGGGAGAACTGGGTAAGCATGGCATCCGATTTCAAGGATAAATTCAGGTTCAACACAAAAAACGCGCCAGACGTTTTCTATATCCAGAACCTCAAGAAGAAGCCGATAGAAACCTTTTGTGAGTATGCTACTCGCTTGAGATCAGAGGCCGCCAAGGTGAGGCCACCACTAGAAAAAGAGCAAATGAACAAGTTCTTTGTCAGAGCTCAAGATCCACAGTATTATGAAAGATTGATGGTTATAGAAAATCACAAGTTCTCCGACATCATCAAGTTGGGAAAAGGATAGAAGAAGGAATCAAGAGCGGTATGGTGACCAATTTTGAGGCGCTGCAAGCCACCAATAAAGCTTTACAGTGCAGAGGTATTTCAAAGAAGAATGAAATGGGTGTCGTGATGGTAGTCCAGGGCCCTAAGTCTCCCCTTACTTATCAGACACCTCCACCAACATATCAACCCTCACCTCCAAAATACCATTACCCTACCACCACCTACAATACCCATCATGTATATTACCATTCACCTCCTCCCGCCCACCAAAACTACCCAAAGCCACTGATAAGTTAGGATTTTGACGTGTTTTATACCCCTACTTGCCTACGCTTTTGTTATACAATTGCTACAAAATAGTCCCAAAACGCTCACAAGTTGTACTTAATTGCAGGTTTGATCGACAAAGCGACAAAAGTCAAATATCGGCTCAGAAAGGAGTGAAACCTGCTCAAGTGTCAAAGACCAAGGAAGTTGAGGAAAAGAGGCCCTAGTGCGGACCGCGCAACTGTGAACGCGACCGCACTAGGAGGTTCCGAGAATGGCAATATTCAAAGGGAGGCTACGCGGCCGCGCTCATTTTTACGCGGTCCGCGGTCAGGCTCCGCGGCTGCGCTATACTTTTATGCGGTCCGCGGAGCAGAGATTCAGAGATCCTAATTTTGACCCCTTCTAAGCAATGCGGCCCGTGCTCAATTCTGTGCGGCCGCGCTAACTTTCACCGCGGCCGCGCTACATTTTTTATGCAGTCTGCGGTCCTCAACTTTAGAAGAAGCAGAAACAAAGACCGCGGTCATGTTTGCGCGGTCCGCGCTGACCCCGCAGGGGTATTTTTGTCCAATTTTTCCAGCCGAGTATAAATAGACCCTTTTTCTATTTTTAGGTCAAGTTTTGTTTTTTCTGAAGCTGCTGAGCTCGTGAGAACGACTAGTTTAGCCATTTTTGGCACTTTTGATCTTTAATATTGTATTTCCTTCTTAGCAATTAATTAATATGTTTACTTCTTCATCTATTTCTTTAATTTTTGCATCTAGCATGAGTAGCTAAACTCACTAGCTAGGGTTGTGGCTCAACCCTAGTGTGGGTAATTGATGGGTGTTGCCATCTAAGGTTAGATTGATATTGGGTGTTTGCTGTTTGGGTTAATTTTAGGTTTTGATTAAGGATTGGTGGTTGCAAACACTGATTCTAGCTTGGTAGGTTTAACTCTTCTTGAGAAAGAGAGTCTATAACCCTAAAATTGACCCAACAAGGAATTGAGATGGACCCATGAGAAATGGTAGTCCCAATTAACGGGTTAAACTTCGAGAGAGTAATCACCCTACTTGAACCCTAGTTGCTTGGTCTAATTGGCCTACCCAATTGGTCTCGAGAGAGTCAATTGGGCAAAATCACTCTCTCTACCAAGAGGTGTGAGAGTGGGTTCAATTGTGCAACGGTTATAGCATAAGCCCAAAACATGTCAATCTATCCTTAGTAGCATCTACCCCTTAATTAGCCACCTAAGCAATGCCACGACCCTAGTGCTTTTCTCTATATTAATTACAACTTAGCAATATTCCCGTAGCATAATGTAGCTTCAATCATTAGTCTTATAATAGTAGATATAAAAATCAAAACCAAAAATGTTTGAAGTGATATTAGAAGCACAACTGCAATTCTAGACTAAACAGACAATACAACTCCATTACTAGCTCCCTGTGGAAATTCGATCCCGAACCACTATTCGGGTAAAAGCTGTTGCGACCCGCTCTTCCTACCTTAGTGTAGTGTTGAGTCGGTAGCGATCAGCCACGACCACACTTCGACCGCAAAACTCCTAGACAATATGCCCCTATCACCGAACCCATAGCCTAACTATATGAGAGACTGAAGGCTGCTGCTTATGTCACTCCCATTCCTATTGCTACTTTTGAAAATCATTCCCAGTGGGTTGACCCCAACAATACTTGTGCCTACCACTCAGGCATGAAGGTCCATACTATCGAGGAATGTTTGCATGTTAAAAGATAAGATCCAGACACTGATTGACACCAAAGTTATACATGCAAATGAGTCTGCACCAAATGTCCGCAATAACCCTCTTCCTAAACACAGGGGCGAGGGAGTGAATGTGATAGAAACTGATGAATAATGGGAGCAGGAAGGATCCATCGGGCTTATCCGATAGGGGGGCGCTCTCAAAACATCTCCTATCACCCTCTCGCCGGTTGTGGTGCTAATCCAGGCGCTATTCGAGGTCGCAGTAGCTATGCCCTTCACTGTGATGGTAGCTCCAACACCGTCTTATATGTCGGATGTTGTTCCATGGGATTATGGATGAGGCAAGGAGAAAAGGAAAAGACAAGATAGAAAAAATGGGTGTTGCACAGGGAATGACAAGAACCGATAGGGTTTACACGCCGGAAAATCTTGGAGGAACGAGTAAGAAAACTGCACCAAAGCCTCCTGTTTTGGAGACAGGTGCTGATGACCTTTGGAGAAAGGTACAGGCGGGAATACTCTATTGTTGATCACCTAAACATGACTCCCACCCAAATATATATCTTGTCGCTGTTGCAAAACTTAAATGCGCACAAAAATGCCTTGATGAAGGTGTTAAGTGAAGCTTATGTACCTACCGGTATCACTAGTGGAGAGATGGCGAAACGTGGTGGGGTAGATACTGAAGAGTCACAAGAGTACATTCCACGAAGATGAGCTGCCACCGGAAGGATTAAGTCATAACAAAGCATTGTAAATCACTGTGCAATATGAAGATAAGTTTATTGCTAGGGTTATGATAGACGGAGGTTCAAGTCTGAACATATGCCCGCTGACTACTTTGAAAAGATTGGGTATAGGTTTGCATGAGATATGTATGGGAAGTATGAACGTGAAAATATTTGATGGGTCTCAGAGAGCCAGTATTGGAGAGATCAACCTGGACCTAAAAATGGGCCCAACCTGGTTCGATGTTGAGTTTCTGGTGCTGGATATATCTGCTACCTATAACCTGTTACTAGGATGACCATGGATACACGCGGCTGGGGCAGTCACTTCTAGTCTGCACCAGGTTGTGAAGTTCGAGTAGAACCATCAGGAGGTGATTATCCACGAAGATGGAAGCAACCCTATCTACACCAACCTGACCGTGCCATCCATCGAGAATAGGAGGAAGTTGGGAGGAGAGACATTCCACAGCATTGAGCGGATAGACGCAATCGAGAGAGGGCGATGGTGGAGCAACAAGATAGAGAGCATAATAATGTGGTTAGGGTACGAACCCTGCAAGGGTCTTGGTCTTAAGCTTCAAGGGATCACAGAACCAATATGATCATATATATCATGGCACAACCTTTGGTCTCAGATATGAATACACCGTGCAAGAATATAATGATTGGATACCGCCATGGCGTGACTTCTACTATCTGTTGGAACAACTCATACCACCACTGCACCAGACATTTTGCCAGACTGATGTGATTTGGGGATCTCAGGAAGATGAGGTTTTGGCCAGTATGAGGAAGATGTTTCTGGACGAGAAAAATATGGACTGCAGTGCAATCTTGGAGGAGGAGGAGGAAAACCTTACCATTAAGATAGTGGGAGATGGAGTTATTCTCAGGAATTGGACTGCTGCACCATCTCGGGCTCGCCGAGTACCGGGTAGCCTTGGAAGAATTAGCATGATTCATTTTAAAATAGTTTTTAGCATTTAAGACATTTTTAGTGTTTTGTTTTGAAATAATTACTCGAGACATCGAGTCGTACTTGTTTGACAGTTTTAAGTTTTATTAATGCATCACTGCTTTTCGTTTATTTGTATTACTATCTTTCTACATTTTTTCTAGTATAATTATTACATATCCTGATGAACCTATGACTGTGACATGTAATGAGACAACACAACATAAGGAAAGTGATTCGGATGATTTCGAAGATGATATAATACTTGAGGAAATTGTCAAAGAAGTAGAGAATTTTGAAAACAAACCAAAGTCCAATTTGGAAGAAACTGAGGCGGCTAACTTAGAGGATTATGAAACAGTCAAAGAAACTCGCATTAGATTCATCTATCACCATCAGAGAAGGAAGAGTACATCAGGTTTCTAAAGGAATATGAGGATATTTTTGCATGGTCCTACGACGACATGATCGGGTTAAGCACATCCAGAGTGGCTCACAAGCTACCTACCAACCCTATATGTCCGCCGGTAAAGCATAAGCTCAGAAAGTTCAAGCCAAATATGAGTTTGAAGATAAAAGAAGAGGTTACCAAGCAAATCAAAGCCAAGGTCCTTCGTGTGGTTGAGTACCCAACTTGGCTAGCCAACATATTACGAATTCCAAGGAAGGATGGGAAAGTCAGGGTGTGTGTTGACGATCAAGATCTGAACAGAGCAAGTCCTAAGGATGATTTCTCGTTACCCAATATACACATACTGATCGATAACTGTGCTAAGCATGAAATCCAATCCTTTATGGATTGCTTAGCAGGATATCACCGGATTTGGATGGACGAAGAGGATTTCGAAAAGACAGCCCTCACCACGCCATAGGGAATATACTGCTACAAAATGATGACGTTTGGTTTAAAGAATGCCGCGAAAACCTACATGAGGGACATGGCTACTCTTTTCCATGATATGATACACAAATAAATAGAGGTATACGTGGATGACATCATCATCAAGTGTAAGAGGAGTTCGGATCACATAACAAACCTGAGGAAGTTTTTTGATCGACTTCGAAAGTACAATCTGAAGTTAAATCCTGCAAAGTGTGATTTCGGAGTCCCAGTCGGAAAGTTGCTGGGATTCATCGTCAGTCGCTGCGGCATTGACTTAGACACGTAAAAGATCAAAGCTATTCAGGACTTGTCATCGCCAATGAGCAAGAAGCATGTGACAAGTTTTCTAGGGCGCCTCAATTATATCAGCCATTTTATAGCACAGTCAATGGTAATATGTGAGCTGATCTTCTCTGCGACAAGTGAAATTGAATAGTGTCAAAAGGATTTCGTTAAAATCAAGGAGTACCTGTCCAAGCCGCCCGTGTTAGTCCCACCAGAGCCCACGAGACCTCTACTACTATATCTATCCGTGTTGGATGGAGCCTTTTGTTGCGTCGTGGGGCAACATGACAAAATCAGAAGGAAGGAGCAAGCAATATACTATCTGAGTAAGAAGTTCACACCTTACGAAGCCCGATACTCTTTGTTAGAACGTACCATTTGTGCCTTGACATGGATAGCCCAGAAATTGAGGCACTACTTCTGCGTTTACACCACATATCTCATATTGAGGATGGCTCTGTTGAAATACATCTTTCAGAAACCCATGCCTACGGGTAAGCTATCAAAGTGACAGATATTACTAAGTGAGTTCGACATCATCTATGTGACTCAGAAGGCGGTCGAGGGAAAGCATTGGCCGATTACCTGGCAGAGAACCCCGTAGACAGAGAACGTGAACCATTGAAGACATATTTTCCCGATATGGAAGTGTCATTTATAGGGGAAGATATTGCCGAAGCATATGATGGTTGGAGGATGTTTTTCGATGGAGCCGCAAACTTCAAAGGAGTGGGCATCAGAGCTGTCCTGGTATCAAGAACCGATAAACATTACCCAGTATTCGCCAAGCTCAGATTCCCGTGCACCAACAATATGGCAGAATGCGAAGCTTGCATCATGGGACTCAGGTTGGCCATCGACATGAATATTCAGGAATTTCTGGTAATTGGAGATTTAGATCTGTTGGTGTGATGACCCAAAAAGTCATCACTTGTTTTAGAAACAAATTCAGTGTTCCGAGGCCTAAAAACCTCCTTTTTACCTCACCTCGATTTGCATGCGCAGTCCGAGCGCGTAGCCGGAAAGCCATTATATGAAAAACTGTGGAAAATGATGAATTTTACCTTTAAAATGAATTTAAGTTGACTTCGGCCAACATTTTGGGTAAACGGACCCGGACCCGTGATTTGACGGTCCCGAAGGATCCGTAGGAAAATATGGACTTGGGCGTATGCCCGGAATCGAATTCCGAGGTCCCAAGCCCGAGAAATGAATTTTTAAAGAAAATTGTTTTCTGGAAAATATATGAGTTTTTAGAAATGAGATGTGTTTCAAATTTGATGGTATCAGGCCTGTATTTTGGTTTCGGAGCCCAGTATAGGTCTTATATATAATTTAAGTTAAGTCTGTGAAGTTTGGTAAGAAGCGGACTTGAAATGACGCGAATCGGACCTTATTTGAGAAAATTAGAAAATTTGATGTTCTTAAGTGATTTCATGATTTTGATGCTAAATTCATAGTTGTAGATGTTATTTTGGTGATTTGAATGCATGAGCGAGTTCGTATGATATTTTTGGGTTAGTGTGCATGTTTGGTTTGGAGCCCCGAGGGCTCGGGTGAGTTTTGGATAGGCCACGAAGTGAAATTGGACTTCGAAAAATTGCTGGTGTGTTGCAGGTGTGTAGCAGGCCTCTGATCTCGCATTTGCGAGATCAGGCATCGCAATTGCGATGCAAGCAGGGTTCGCAAATGCGATAAACTCGTCGCAAATGCGAAGAACCCCGGGCTAGCCTTATCTCGCATTTGCGAGATACACTTCGCAAATGCGAAGTTTTCAGTTTATGCCTGAGGTCGCAAATGCGACCCAAGTATCGCAAATGCGATATCGCAAATGCGACAGTCCTATCGCAAATGCGGAGGACTGGAAAATTGAATTGGTCGCAAATGCGAAATTTTGTTCGCAAAGGCGAAAGTCTCAGAATCCTGAAGGGTTCGCAATTGCGAACCCTGGTCGCAATTGCGACATCAGAGACCTGTAAATTCATAACTTAGACGCATTTCAACCATTTTTTCACACTCTTTCAAAACCAAAACACTCTAGGGCGATTTTTCAAAGGCAATTTCTTCTCCAAATCGATTGTAAGTTATTTCTAACTCGCTTTCTTCAATCTCTAACATCTTTTCACATGATTTCAACTCAAAATCAAAGGTTTTCATGGGGGAAATTGGGTGTTTTGGATAGAACCTAGGTTTTTCAAATTTTGGGGATTTGGACCTCGGTTTGAGGTCCGATTTCAAAACAAATTGTATATTTGAGTTCGTGGGTGAATGGGTAGTCGGGTTTTACGTTCGAACCTCGGGTTTTGACCATGTGGGACCGGGGTCGATTTTTGACTTTTTGGGAAAAACTTTAGAAAACTTATTTCCATGCATTAGAATTGATTCATTTAGCATTTATTGATATAATTAAGTAACTTGTGGCTAGATATGAGTGAATTGGTGGTGGAATCAAGAGGTAAAGCGATAGTTGAGGCTTGAACTGTGTTCGAGGCATCGAGGTAAGTGTTTGGTCTAACCTTAGCTTGAGGGATTATGAGTTGTGTCCTATTTGCTATGCGATATTTTTTGAGTACGACGTATAGGCATGATGACGAGTATCTATACGTTGGTGTCAAGCATGCCCGTGAGTCTTGTATTGTTATTAAAATGACTCCATTTGTATTGTTCATGCCTTTATGTGATGCTTTCTATTATTGGGCAAAGTTTGTGGAAATAATGGTGATATTTGAACATTGAGGAGCGTTGGCTCATGTTGTGAGGTGAATTGTGGAAGAATAATTGGTAACTGAACCTTATAGAGCATTGGCTCAAATTGTGAATCTAGTTGTGAAGTAAATGTGAAAAAGAGAAGAGGATTATGGTATTGTTCCCTTGCCGGGACGTTGTTGCTTTTGAATATTGTTCCCTTGCCGGGATTTTATTATGATTCATTTATTCCTTGCCCTTATTGTTTGTGTTTGTTGTTTGGGTGAGGAAGAGTGTAAAGCACGAAGGATGATGCTGTGCCGCACGATGTACCATTCCGTGCCGATTATATTGATTTTATGGTGAGGATGAGAGTAAAAGCACGAAGGGTGATGCCGTGTAGTTTATATTGATTTTTATGGTGAGGATGAGAGTAAAAGCACGAAGGGTGATGCCGTCCACTTGTTTGATTTCTGATTCTTGTTGATAGTTGAATTGTGGTGTTCCCTATATTTACCTGCTGTCTTCTTGTTGCCACCTGATATTTCCCCGCAGCATGTTTCCCCCTCCCATCCTTGACTGTATATTTCTACTTTTATTTTTTTTGTTGTACATTATTTATCTGCACAGGTTTATTTGGTAGTCTGGTCCTAGCCTCGTCACTACTTCGCCGAGGTTAGGCTAGGCACTTACCAGCACATGGGGTCGGTTGTGCTAATACTACACTCTGCACTCTTTTGTGCAGATCCCAGTGCTGAAGATTTCGGACCGCAGTGAGATTTCTGCTCCTTGTTCATCAGGCGACCCGAGGTAGTCCTGCAGGCGTCCGTAGGCCTTGGCGTCTCCTTGGCCTATTAAATTGTGTTGTTCATTAACTGTTGGTTCTTAATTGTTAACGGATTTAAAATGGAATCAAGGTAATTAAATTCAGTTGTTGGCTTGCCTAGCTTTCACTAGTAGGCGCCATCACGACTCTCGAGGGTGGGAAATTCGGGTCGTGACAAGTTGGTATCGAAGCTCTAGGTTACATAGGTCTCACAATTCACAGACAAGCTTAGTAGAGTCTGAGGGATCGGTACGGAGACGTCTATATTTATCCCCAGAGGCTACAGAGTTAGGAAAAAATTCACATCTATTCTTTACTGTCGTGCGGTTTGGTTTCTCAATGCTAATTGAATTTCTACTCTGTTCTTTCGCAGATGCCGAGAACACGCGCTTCCTCATCCGCTGATCAGCAGCCCGAGCCCCCAGCAGCAGCTCCCACGAGGGGCAGAGGGCGAGGCCGAGGCCGTGCTAGAGGCCGAGGTAGGGGCAGAGCTCAGCCCGGAGCAACGGCACCAGCGGCGGATCCTCAGGTTGAGTTTGACGAGGAGGTTCCGGCCTAGACAGCTCCGGTGGGCCCAACTCAGGTCCCAGAGGGGTTCATTGCTACCCCAGTACTTCAGGATGCTCTGGTCCGTCTAGTGGGCCTCATGGAGAGTGTCACCCAGGCAGGCTTGCTTCCGTAGCACCAGCCGTCTCTCAGGCTGGAGGAGGGGCCCAGACTCCTGCTACTCGCACTCCGGAGCAGGTGGCTCCCTAGTTTCAAACTCCAGCAGCTCATCCAGGTTGAGCAGTTCAGCCGGGTGTGGTAGCCTAGGCTGGTGACGGAGCAGCTATGACTGCCGATGCCTTGTGGAGATTGGATAGGTTCACCAAGCTCTTCACTGCCACTTTCAGTGGTGCATCTTCTGAGGATCCCCAGGATTATCTAGATAGCTGTCACGAGGTTCTCGGGAACATGGGGATGGTGGAGACCAATGGGGTCGATTTTGCTACTTTTCGCCTATCTGGATCCGCCAAGACTTGGTGGAGAGATTATTGTTTGGCTAGACCAGCCAGATCACCATCTTTGACTTGGGAGCAGTTCACTCAGCTATTCTTGGAGAAGTTTCTTCCCATTACTCAGAGAGAGATCTATCAGAGGTAGTTTGAGCGTCTCTAACAGGGTTCCATGACTGTTACTCAGTACGAGACCATGTTTATCGAGTTGGCCCGTCATGCTCTACTTATACTTCCCACTGAGAGAGAGAGAGAGAGAGAGAGAGAGAGAGAGAGAGAGAGAGAGAGGAGGTTTATTGAGGGACTTATCCAGCCTATTCGACTTCAGATGGCTAAGGAGACGGGGAGTGAGATTTCTTTCCAGGAGGCGGCCAATGTGGCCAGGAGAGTTGAGATGGTTTTATCACAGGGAGGTGGTCAGGGGTCTGACAAGAGGCCTCGTCATTCACGCAAATTTAGTGGCGCCTCGTCTGGAGGCAGGGATTCGTATGGTAGAGGCCATCCTCTACAGAATACATCAAATATCTAGCTGTACTATTTTAGAGTGCACCATCTGGGTGTCTCACAAGGAGATCTATTAGCACATTTGCAATATCCTTCGGAAATGTCAACTAACGCAAACAATCCATCCACCATTTTGGGTCACTCTAGCCCAGTCGGATCTTTATATTCGTCCTTCTCTTATACTACTTTTGTTATCCCCCATAGGGCATAAATGAGATGGGTGTGGCCAATTGTACATACCTCTGTTATTGTTGAAGGTAACTCAAAAGGATTATATTTCTCTGACTAAATTGTAAATATTGATAATCTTCATTAATCGGGCGCCTCGTACCCTTCTTCATCTTTCTTCTTTTACTTGTTCAAACTTGTATCTTTCTTCTGAATCTCTCATTGCCTTTCACCATAGGGGTGGATAGATATTCTTGCCTTAAGGATCCTTATCAAGAGGCTTACACGTCTTAGTACACACATGATCTACTGAAAACCTTACATTTACTCATCATAAGCATCATGAAAAATTGAGTTCCCCTGACTTAACTCTTCCATAGCCACATTCAATCTCTTACCAACTGTCTTTCTGGATGTAGGCATCGTCGTATTATAAACAAGATAGAGTTTAGGAAACTGAGTTCTTACAACTAAGCTCTACCACACGATCTAGAGTAAGAAGAGAGAGTGACGGTCCTAAATGCCTTGTAGCCTTCTGCTTATAAGTGTGGTGCATAACATACCCATAAACAAGACTCTACTAGAAACAGCTTGTAGACTCCCTAGGACAAAACTGCTCTGATACCACTTTTGTCACGATCCAAACCGATGGGCCGCGACGTGCACCCGGTACCTTACTCAACCGAGTACCAATGTAACATATCTTTCGTGTCATACTATCATAGGTAAATGAGACAGAGAGGTTGTCGTAAGATAAGTAGAATAAACATGAGAGAATACTCGACATAGAACGACCCAACCTGATATAGAAACTTACATATGTGATATACGGGCCTATAAGGCCAATGTGATCATTTATAAACTCAAAACATAGGCCGACAAGGCCATACAAGTATCCATATACATGACATCACTCTACAAGCCTCTAAGAGTACATAATATCATAAAGGTCGGGACGGAGCCCTTCCATACCAATCAATGCATGTACTAATCATACTGACCAAATAAGCAACTTCGGAGCAAATGGAGACACCTTCCGCTGAGCTGATAGACTACTTGGAGGACTCTCAACCTGTCTATCGGGACCTGCGGGCATGAAACACAGCATCCCCAGGCAAAAGGGACATCAGTACAAATAATCTACCGAGTATGTAGGGAATGAAAATCAGTAAATAATAGACATGAGAGAAACATAGAGTAGAAGACTCGACATGTAAGTTTGAATAGCTCTATGAATCCTTTAATATTTAAAATGTCATGCATATGCGTATAAATGCCATACCATGCATGGGTATATGCGTTCATAACATCATCAAGCCTCTGAGGACATCCCATCATATCATCCCGGCCACTGTGGGTAAATCAACTAAGGAAAACCAGCTGATCAGGTGGTGGAGCGCATATAACGCTGTAACTTTTTCTCATATCCCATATACATGTAATATACATATATACGCGTATATAATGTCATCTGGTCATGGGTCAATATACATGTATAAATGAATGCAGTGCATGAGAAGTACGCTAATAAAATCTCTCGGAATGTTATAAGACTATTATGCCTTTGAATATATCATGGAATAAGCTTTTTCAACTTACGTATTTTCTGAGACCCATGAACAGATGATAGAACAATAGGACACATGGGGAATCAAGAACATAGGCATTTCTATGAATAGAGTCATTTATGGAAGTTGTGCATTTGCTCGTTTTGTTTGTATCGTATAGATCATGCCAAAAGAAAGAAGGGATAGCCTTAACATACCTGAGCCGATTCTCTTGACAATCCCTCTAACACACGTCAATTGCAACAAATTACATAACGGCGGATCAAAGTAGGGAGAAATCTGTATGATGTTCTTGAGGAAGATTGCACCGTACTCCCTTAGAATCGCAAATATCACGCTTATCACATGATGAAGTTTCAAATGAATTACTTTGGAGATTCCATCCGTATGAAAATCTCATAGCAATCAAGGTTACAATTCTCTTACTCACTTTTAACATACTTCATACACCTTACTATCATGGTCATGTGGTACCTTGTATGGCGCTAGTCCATAAATACTGGGTATTATGGCTTGAACAGTATTTTATCACAAATCGACAAACTTCGACGAAACTCACTTTCTTCGATTCGCTTACCCTCTCACCTTCACGAATTTACTCATCGCTTATTGAAATATCATAATGCTTATAATCTCAAAATTATCTCATTCCCGAACTTTTGTCGATTAACTTACGATGAAACTTTAACGTACAAAATATGCGGGATGTAACATCTAATTTCTGAGCTTATATCAATTTACTTATGGCGTACTTTTACGTACGAAAACATGGGGTGTAAAACCTGAATCGATTATTACCGTCAATGCTGCCAATCACAACAGTGATCTGATGAAAGCTATGTGTGAAACATTCAAAATCAAGCACCACAACTCTACAACATATAGCCCACAAATGAACGGAGCCGCAGAGGCCGCCAACAAGAAAATCAAGAAGATATTAAGGAAGATGGGGGATAACTATAAGCAATGACACAAGAAACTACTGTTTGTCCATCTTGGGTACCGCACCACAGTCCACACGTCAACTGGGGAAACCCCTTATTTAATAATCTACGGTACTGAAGCTGTCATACCCGCCAAAGTGAAGATTCCTTCCCAAAGAATCCTATAGGAGGCCGAGCTCATCGATGCAGAATGGATACAGAGCCGGTATGAGCAATTGGGTCTCATTGACGGTAAAAGGATGAATGCGGTGTGTCACGGTCAACTCTACCATAATAGAATGGAAAGGGAGTTCAACAAGAAGGTTAGACTGAGGCTATTCACACCAGGGAATTGGTGTTGAAGTGGGTCTTCCCGCACCAGGACGAAGCAAAAGGAAAATTCTCACCTAACTGGCAAGACCCTTACATGGTTCACCGAGTACTAATATGAGGAGCACTCATACTTGCAGAGATGGACGGAGAAATATGGCCAAAACCTATCAATTCGGACGCCGTCAAGATATATTACATTTGAAATTGTATTTGCACTTTCTTTTGATGTAACATGAACTGCGCTTGACCTGATTCCTGTTTAAGAGGGGATACGTAGGCAGCCCTGTGGGTTTGGTCACATCATAATAAAATCTTCATTCCCCTCTACGGTCAAGAACCGGGGTGAGAATTCGAGTTTTCATCAATCTTATTACGTCAAGGATCGCCAAGAAGTGTATTGCTGGAAGTATACATTAAACTGAGGAAGAATTTTGATGGGGTCCTCAAAATTCCGAGTTAAGAAGGTTGCAATGTCTCAAAGCATGTCACGGTCTATGATTCAACCACACTGTTTACTTTTGTTCATTATTTTTAAAGCAATTTCATTACTTACAAATGATTTACCATAAATGTATATTTTCAAAAAATTGCATTTTCTGTAGTAGCAGATGTTACCCAGGGTGACTCGAACAAGGTGTAAAGACAGGAGCAAAGGCAAAGCGGGGAATCGAGAGCACGAACCCACATTTACCCTACAACTCATGATTTTTCTTTGGATGCAGGCACAATGGACATAACAAGCACGCCAACAAATATATACATACAATAAGATCACTATCTTCACACCGACAGAAGTCGCCAAGCACAAACGCGTCAAGCTAAGGACCACTTTTCTCTCTCACATTTTATCGTTGCTTTTCCTACATAGGGCTAAGCACTGCCCTCATTACATTGCATAGGCCTAAGTAAGGCCCTCATCACTACATAGGGCTAAACACTGCCCTCATTACATTGCATGAGGCTAAGCATTGCCTCCATTATTGCATAAGGCTAAACACTGCCTTCCTTTGCATGAGACTAAGCATTGTCTCCATTACATTGCATGATGCTAAGCATTGACTCCATTATTGCATAAGGTTAAACATGGACTTTCTTTGCATACTGTCTCCATTACATTGCATGAGGCTAAGCACTGCCTCCATTATTGCATAAGGCTAAACGCTGCCTTCCTTTGCATGAGACGTGCCTATAGGAATAAGCAAAACAAATTCGTGTTCAACTGTTTAGAAAACATGCCTATAGGATATCGCTGCTCGCTTAGAAAGCATGCCAATAGGATCAAATACGAATAATTATGAGTTTTCAACGGTTTCACTGCCCAAGCGCGAATCAGCTAGAGATCATGCCTATAAGCTTTTAATAACGATTATAATCTACAGCTTCGATAATCTGACTAGCAGTATTATCTATGAGATTTTATTAATCCATGTAGTCACGTATAAGCCATGCCTATAGGTTTTAACGACTTTAATGTGTCTCAATCCCAAAACTGCCTATGACCCTTTAGTGCATAATCTGAAACCTTGTTAGTATAAACTCTGTGACTGTTTCGCGTGCTTTTGTGCCTATGTATGGAGGCTAACTTGAGCCTTTAATTTCTATTATGTGCAGTCCTATTTGTTTTGAATGTTCGCCTAGTTTTATCATTTGAAGCATCCTAAGTAAGTCTAGAACCACCCAAATAGTAGGTCCAAATCCTCTTGGACCATAGGCGTGGGACGGGTAATGCATGCATAAGAAGCGTTTTAGAATTGAACTAGAGCGCTTTAGGTAAACAACTTTAACATAGTAATTGGGTAGTAGGGGATTATAGTCTGTGCCCACTGAATAATATGAGCAATCCCTACCTTAAGGGAGTTGCGAAATATTATTTATGTTGCACGGGGTGATCCTTTAGGCTAAAAACCTTAGGACCCCCATACGTTTACTACTTGCACCTTTGTTTATTCGGACTTAGAACAAATTGGGTTGTATCTTGTAAACTCCAAGGAGTTGTACCAATCATCTAATGAATAGTCTATTGCTTTCATATGTGCAATCTTCTTTATACTTGTTTTACATCGTAGTTGGATATTTAGATTCCCTATCTTCCTTTAACTTATGTGATCACAAAAAATAATTATAATACAATAATGCCACATAGCGTAAATTTCGACCGGGACCCACAGTTGTGGGCCTCGAAGAGTGCATAACACCTTCTCTTCGAGGTAATTTGAGCCCTTACCCGATCTTTGGTGACACAGACAAGTTAAAACAGAGTTATTTGCAATTAGGTTTCCTAATGCACCTTAAAATCGTTAGGTGGCGACTCTTCTATTTTAATACCCATTTAAAAGAGTTGTCACACGTCGAAACCCGCTTTCGCGAGAAAACGGGGTGCGATAATAGGCAGCAGAGGCATTCACAAAGGGTCTAAATCTACAGAGCTCCGACGCCTCCTGAAAGCTGAAGGAAAGCTTGCTCGGGTTTCATGCAACCACATGGGCGGATATCCATAACCGTTATGAGTCAAATAAAACGATCTGCTCGGGTCCCCGGTATCGACCAAGGGACGGGAAGGAGACAGAAATCAAGACAAGTTTAAAAGTGTCTGATGCGGATCGACGGTCCTCTAGAGGTTGTTTTTTGCCGTATGAAAAAACCAAAAGTCATAGCAGCAAAGGGTTTTGGTCATCAGATAAGTTTTCTCCCTATAGAAGAACCGATCGTTGCCGGAACAACAGGTCGTTACTGGAGGAGGAGGTTCCAAAGGCCCGAGACTCTACATATCCCAGGTTATCAAATTACAACTTTAAAATCAACTTGGTAGAGTTGGTATCAGCAATGAGGAATATCAAAGAAGCACGGTTGCCGAAGCCCATCTGATCAAACCCTAGCTAGAGGGACCCTAGTTTATGGTGTGAATACCATGGGACTCACGGCTATAGAAATGGGGACTGCCGAGATCTTCTTGAGGAGGTGGAGACATTGTTGAAGATTGGCCATCTCAAGGATTTTTTTAGTGACCGAGCCAAGAACAACTACGGCTGAAGCCGGGATAATGCAAAGCCTTTGAAGTTAGCAGAAGGCTCCCCTTGGCTGACTATCAACATGAATTTCGGAGGAAATAAAGTCAACGGTGTAACCTTTTTAGCAGCTAAGAAAACAAAGATATCGGTGACTCACAACAAGAGACTTTGGGAAGTCACAGAAGATTATATCACCTTCACAGATGAGGACACCGACGGACTTCTACTACCACACATTGAAGCTTTGGTGATCTCTCTTAATGTTTTAGGTTTCACAATTAAGCCTGTTTTGGTTGACCAGGAAGCTCAACCAACAAAATATAATGGAGAGTTTTGGAGCAAGCAAAATTAACCGGGAACATTGTTCGGCGACAAAACTCTTTGCTGGCTTCAACTTGACAAGCGTGACAACCCAAGGAGAGATTTTGCTGCCCACACATTCTGAAGAAGTAACAAAGACTACTCTATTCGAAGTGGTAGATGGTGATATGGGCTACAATGGAATCCTCAAAAAGTCGCGGATACATGAGATGAAGGCAGTACCCTCCACATATCATCAAATAATTAAATTGTCAACCCCGAAAAGAATCAAGCAGATAAGTGAAAATCAACCAGCAGCAAGGGAGATGAACGCGGTAACTGTTTCCAGCAGCAAAAGGAAAGAGTCCGATAAATAGTAATTATAGGAGCTGATGCCTTCTCCCTCTACGAATGAAAAGGGTTAAGGCGAATAGTCATCGGAAGATATTTTTAGGTACCAGAGGAGACGGATGCAACTAAGTCAATCGTGGAGGAACTCAGCAAGTGGCTTTGTTCGAGGAGTTTCTGGAAAGAAGTTCCATTTGGGGACAGGTTTAAATCCTGAGCTCAGGTTAGGGTTTATTAATTTTCTTAAAGCTAACATAGACTGCTTTACTTGGTCGTATTGAGGTTTGACAGGTATCCCATTGGAGGTGGTGGTCCACAAGTTGAATCTGGATCCAAACTTCCCACCAGTAAGGCAAAAGAAACGCATGGTAGATGGTCAGGAACAAGTTTGTTAAAGAGGAGGTAACCGGACTACTTAATATTGGTTAGATCCAGGAAGTAAAATATCCGAAATGGTTAGCAAATGTAGTCGTGGTACCCAAAAAGAATAATAAATTTAGGATGTACTTAGACTATAAGGATTTGAATAAGGCGTTGTTGATACCCCATTTTTCTCTCATATATTTTAAAAATGCATATATACTTTCAAATAGTACATGAGCATCAACCAACATTTTTCCATAATTTTCCTGTAATTTTAAAAGGATTTTAATTAATTTATTCTAGCATCTTATTATATAAATAATTACTACTTGCATTACAAACGGTTCTATGATAATTTTATTGCTTAATTTTATCATTTATATTTATACTAAGCTTTAATTATTTCATGAATAGCCATATGTACATGTTAGGGTTATACTTGCAATAACTTTGCAATAATGAACCATGTGTGCATAATTACCTTATTACACAAGAAAATAACCTTTTATATTTTCATAATACTAAGTAATTATTTTAAATTATTTTTCATGCACAAATGATATTTTTATCATTTATAAATTATTTTATAAAATTGTTTCATTGAGTTAATTGGGATTCAAATAATAGCCCCTTTTTCTTAATCAATTTCGGACTTTAGCCTACCCCAGCCCAATTAAACCTTAGCCCAATACCCTAATCTAACCCAAACCCTGACCCTATTTTAAAACCCGCCCAACCCCTCAGATCAAATCCTGGCCGTTGATCTCAGAAAATCAATGGTCCAGGATTATTTTCCTTTTTTAATTACTCATAACCCCCCCAAACCCTACTCATTCTCTAAATTACGCCGCCTCTGAATCCTCTCCTCATCTCTTCTCTCTCAGAAGCTCTCAAACCCTAGAGCGCCGTCACTCAAAATTCCCTCCAAATCCCTTCGATTCCCAACCAGATATGGAATCATCTGGTGATTTACTGCCTTATCCGGCCTCCTACCTCTGCTGGTCGTTCGATTTCTTCGCGGTTTGAAGGAATCTCAAAGAGATTCAACTCAGAGTCAACCCAGACTCTTCATTTTTTCGATGAACCTGCTTTATGTTCATCGCTATGTTTGTGAGTATTGTATCTTTGTGTTTATGGCTTGAAACTCCTGTTCTTAATTGGATTTTTCCTCACCTCGTTCCATTTTTTCAAACCCTCATCTCTTTCTACTTAAGTCTGTTCAGATCCTTGTAGATCTGAAACGCTATTAAGATTATCTGGTATTTTCTTTGAAGAACCTTCTATATTTTCCTTATTATCGATTTCAATGTTTTCTAAAACTAGGGTTTCCTCTTAAGTTCTCTGCAAAAAGGTTCTAAAGTTTCTAAGTGTTTGAATCTGATTATCTTTACTAGTTCTACTGATTTTACATGCCTATGTTATAATCCCTTGTTTGTTTAATTATTTCACTGTTCGCTTCAATATTTTCCCATTATTTTCATCTCTGTCAATTAGAAGAGATTGATTGATTTTTATTAGGGTTCAAATTATATTTTTCTGCCGAGATTGATACTTCTCTGTGATTTTTACCTATTTTTCTTATTTGTGACTCTTAATTGGCACTTCTTGTCTTAATTATTTTACTAAGCTTAATTTATGGGAGTTGATTATTTTACCAACCCCTAGACTGTCTCTAATTTACCTGTTTACCTTATTTATGTGACTAATTATCCTTGTTACTGGCCCGATTTTTGTGTTCTGACTGTTAATTGACTGCTAGACCTATTATTTACCTTATTTAGACCTCAATTTCGTGTTATTTTAAGCAATACCTACATGACTCTGCCTGGATTGATCCTATTAAGCCCTAATTGACTGATTGATTGGTGTCTTTGCCTTATTTGTGAACTCTTAATTTCCTTTACCTTGTTTGCTTTACTCTGCTCAGTGCTATACAAACCCCATTCTGATTTTGAAAACACACGAACACACATAGAAGACATAGAAACACACACACAAACTATTGCTCTTATTCATACACACTCTCCATTGCAATTCTCCTGTTACTTGTGTTTGTTGCACTGTCTAGCCGGCTGAAAGCCAAGGCTAGACTCTTGGATCCTATTTGCTTCACTTTTCTGTTGCTATCTCTTAACTGGTATGTCTCCACTTCTGCTATCATTCAATATGCTATGTGATTAGACTTATGTTTCTCCTGTTTACTGCTTCTAAACAACATGTCTACCTCTGTTATCGTGTCCATCTGCTGTAGATATCAACATGCCTCTGTTTGCCCTTATGTTTCTGTTAACTAGCATGCTTTAACTCTTGAATTTGTCTTGTCCAATATGTCAATATGGTTCATACACTTTAGCATGTTCCTTTTTGATCTAGGATACTTGTCTACTTGTTTCTCAACTAGCATTTTTTCCTTCCTGCTTTATGTGTCTACCTTAACAGATTCATGATTAATTCATGATTTCTGTGCTCTCAACTTTGCTGCCTTTTCTGTATGACTGTCTGATCAGTAACTTGATCCCAGCATGTTGTTTTCTATTTAATATATGCCTATATGCTCACCTAGTAATAGCTAATGAACTAAGTCAATCCCAAGCAATGTGAAACCTTGTTTGAACTGATTGTGACTCTGTTTGACTATTGGAGTTCATGTCTAAACCCCATTTGCTGAGTGTGGTTCTGCTTGCAGTTCTCGTAATCTGGTAATCTGTTTCTATTCACTTCTAAAATCCAAACTGTTTTTCCAAAAACTATCTCCTACTTTTTATATACTATTTTCAACTCTTACTCTTAGCTGTCTAGGGTCCGGCCACCCCCAGTGTGAGCACTGCTTAGGGTCCATGAGACTCCTCTGAACTTTGACACATTGGGGCTGGTTCTCCAATCCTTTGTGAATTTTGTTGAACATCTGATTCTGGTGTGAGCATTGCCCGGGGTCCCTAAGGCCCTTGGGAACTTCGACATACCAGGAACCAGTTTTATGTGTTATGAATGGGCTACCACTATGCTCAGAGATGCTATGCTCGAAGGCCTGGTTCCCGGGTTGATATTGGGCCTATGAAGGCTCCCTATAGTATAATGGTTCTTTCATTGTGTAAATCATTCATATTGGTCTGTAATAATAATCTTTATAAAACAGATATTGGGGTTATTAGTAAAGCTGGGAGGGATTTTTATATATTTTTGTTGGGATCGGGTAGAAATCATGCCTATAGGATTGTTGTGATTATTTATATGCATTAGAAACTATGCCTATAGGCCTTATCTTCATATTTGTCCTTAATTTCCACTTTGCATCAGTAAAAATCCTGCTTCTAAGTCGTTTTCTCAATTCTGCATCAATTATCATGTTTTCAAAACCTTCATGTATGCATTAGAATTCATGTTTCTAGGAATTTCCTTGTTGAACTCGCTTGGCAACTGATTAATGCGTTTACTCGCCTAGAAATCATGCCTATAGGAAACACATATAAAATTAGTCTTGACACTTAGACACCATGCATATAGGAAATAAGTTTAAAATTTGTTTGACAACTTAGATATCATGCCTATAGGGAACGTGTATAACATCAGTTTCTATGCCGTGAAATAACGCTTGGGATCAGTTTCAGCACTTAGAAAACATTCCTGTAGGGTCTAAAAGATAAAATGTGCCTGTTAAGAATCAATCACTGGTTTATAAATTATGGTCTGATTAACGTTTAGATACCATGTATATAGGGTTCTGCCGGTTATCACTTAGGCAAGCCTGTAGGACAATTAAATCCTGGGTTTAACATTGTGATTTTCTTGCTGCTTGAAACGTACTTAGATTCAGTAAGTGCTAAAAAATCAGTAGGCAAACTGATAGGTACTCACTGCCTCGCCTAAATAAAACTGCTCTATATTCTGTTTGTATTCATTTAGATATCCTTCCTATAGGACTCGTAAAATTATAAAAACTGCTTGTTTGAATGGCGTGCACTTGTTTTGTCTATTTGTGGAGGTAAATATGAGCCCCCTTAATTGTCGTTTATGTGATAGTCCTACCTGTTTTTGTTTGTCGCTTAGATTTTCTCCTTTTAAGCAACATAAGTGAGTCTAGAACCACCTTAAATAGAGGTCCTAAACACCCCAGGACCACAGGTAAGGGACGGGTAGTGCACACATAGGGTACGTACTGGATGTTATTAGAACGCTTAAGTAATAATCAAAAAGGGAAGGGTAATTGGGTAGTAAAAGGAAATGATGTCCTGTGCACTAATGCTATGTGTAGCACCCCAACTTGGGGATGATTACCAAGTATTGCACAGAAGTGATCCTATAGGCTAAAAAACCTAGGACCCCTTTTACTCCTTGTTTAAAAGTAATATGTGTTTGTTTATCTGCTTATAAGACTAATTCGCTTAAATTGAGTTTGGCCGGGACCCACCGTTGTGGACCTCGAGGGATGCCTAACACCTTCCCCTCAAGGTAATTTCGAGCCCTTACCCAATCTCTGGTGATGTAAACTAGTTCATGAGTTATTTGTTCCAGGTGCCCTAACGCACCTTAATCCGTTAGGTGGCGACTCTTCAAATCTCATACCCAATTCCCAAAAGGAAAGGAGTTGTCCCCAAAATGTCGAAACCCGGACTCCATGAGGAAAAAGGGGGCGCGACAGCATGACGACTCTGCTGGGGATATTTTAGGCTCTTACCATAACAAACTTGTTTTTGTGAATTAGTCTTGAACATGCTTTATTCTGTTAATACATGTGCACCCTTTCCCTTTCCCCTTCTTTGGATTTAGTAGCCTATTTTTCAAGCATTTATGATTTCCTTTATTACAGAAACTGACTTGTCTCCTTGTTTTCTTTCTTAAACGTCTTTTAATTATTAAATACCGCATTTTATCATTCTTTTAACGTGAAAATACGTGACAACATGCTATTTATTATTGCATAAGTCATGCTCAACATCATATTCCAATCGTACGTAATCAATCCTATAGCAACGCCTGATGAGTGTTTGCGCCCTTCCTATATATCACCCTTTAAATTCGAAAAGGCGTATTTGCGGTAAAACTAGTCGATCAGCGGTGCAGTCGACGGTTCCGTGCCTTTCCCCCTTAAGTTGTCCACTTGAGGGTACTAGTCTAGACCTCTCTAGAAACCTTACTCTGATTAATTGTACATGCATCATGGTCAAACCTAGCCGGGTTAATATGTTGTCCACATAATAACCCTTTAAGACAAGCCACGTCCAAAAGTCCATCGGGTTTTCCATAATCCCAACGGACGCAACCACGATTGTGTGCATTAATTTTGGAGAAATAAGTGCCAATATGCTAGTCATTGTTGTATAAATAGTCAGATCTGGAGGGGGAAAGGGCCAAACCATATTTGTTTTGCAGAAAATGAGGCACGAAGTCCCCGGGTTCGGCATGGTCCGTAACATACCACCATTGTTGCTAGATTGGTGGGAGGATCTTCCATCAAGAGATAAGAATCATGTGAAAAGGGTCTTGGGAAACTTGCCTTCTTTATTGGACCTCCAGCCAAACAACATGTTAATCGAAGCTCCCACAATGTTCTGGGACAAAGAAAGAGCCGTGTTTCGCTTTGGAAACATAGAAATGACCCCTCTCTTGGAAGAAATAGGGGGATTCACTGGGCTACCTTGGGACAGTCTTGGTTTATTGGTGCCGGAAAACCGCTCTACTAGGGGGTTTCTGAAGATGATGGGATTAAAGAAGAATGATGACTTGGAGTGCCTGAAGAATTCCTACATACCCTTTGACTTCCTCTATGAACTATAAGTCACAGCAGAGGTTATCATATTTTTGATGGCGAATTCTCCATCATTTCCTTGGGTTGGATTCACCGCAGGGTTTTTGTGTTCATCGTCTTTTTCTTGGGCATGTTAGTGTTCCCGATCCAAGGGAACAAAATCCACACCAGACTGGCCATGGTAGCCAAAACCTTGATGGATGGGATCGAGGGGCAAACATATACCATTGTCCCTATGATCATAGCAGACATATACCGGGCCTTAGAGCGCTGTCAAAAAGGGTACAAATACATCAAAGGTTGTAATCTATTGTTACAAGTTTGGCTGTTAGAGCATCTCCAAAAGGGTCAATACCGTCAAGAGCTTCCGCGAAGGTCGTGGAATGATCACATAGCTTTCCATCATCCTAAGAGAATGACCTATATCCTAGACCAAGGATCAGGTTCAATGGATGTTCGAATGGTTCCCTACCGACGAGTTCATTATCAGATCTAGGGATGTTCCATACTTGGTACTGATCGGGTTGAGGGGCATATACCCTTATGCTCCCATCAGGGTTATGAGACAAGCAGGCAGGAAGCAGGTCATACCACGAGTTGCTAAAATGAGTCACTACAGGGCAGATTTTCAGGATGACGACGTCCCAAAGGTTGGCCCAGGAAATAGAGTCATAGATGAAGTTGCCGAGGCACAAGTGGAGTACAACAAACTGCGCAAAAGAGTTCACGAGTCCAAGGCTGAGCACATGGAGCGACACAAGACCGATATGGAACTAATTAATGAATGGAGGGAGAGGGCTGTCAAATCAAGCGGAAGGCTGGAATATCTGGAGTACAGTCTAATGGAATTGGAAGGAAAGATGAGGAAGAGAGTCACCGATTGCCAGAACACCGAAGGAAATGAAGGAGGACATTTAGCAAGAGTATACCTACTGCTGAACCTGCGCGAACTGGGGAATTTGATCGATGAAGACAAAACATCCAGCCTGGAGATGGTCCTTCTAGGACCAAGTAAATTAGGTTTATTTGCATTTTAAAATGTAATAAGGCCAAGTGCATTAGTGATTTATCTTATTTAGTGTCGTTTTAGATTCATCTATTTTTACATTGATGAAATGAGGCAATCATTGGTACTGAAATTCTCCAAATTTATTTGTCGCTAAGCGTACCTCGGCACAATGAGGCTCCCAAATTAGGACGCGAATTTACATTCCCGCAATATTTGTTTAAATATTGCAAACATCTTTCAGAATTCTTACTAACGTGTTTACCTTTTGTTTTTCTTTATTTTTATTATTCCCATCCCCTAAGGTTGGTTTGCACATACTGGCATCATCAGCATAGCACACCAAATCTAGAGGCCCTCCACCTCCTCCTCCTCCGAGTAATCCGAAAAGCAGAGGAAAAGCTAAGATGGACGACTTGAGTGGAAAAAAGAAAATGTTGAGAATATTGAAAATTCAGACGGTCGGAGTACTCCGGCTCAGAATAATTTGGTCCTGCGATTAGAGCAGAAAATACTGGAGTTACAAGGAGAACCTGAGCAGGTCCGCAACTTGGCAAACCTCTCCCTCACTCTGAATGTCCCAGACGTTAACCAACAAAATGTTCAAAATCCAACACCTCCTCAAAATACGCCAAACCAACGTCCACAAAATCCTCCCGCACCCTATCAATACGCCACACCACCTCAAAATCCTAATCCTCTACCGGTGCCAACTCCTCCACAACACCATCATCAACCAACCTAGTACCCACAAACCACTACCTATCACACTCCTTAGAACACACCACAACCTATTCCCGATCCTCAAAACTCGACCAACGACCACCACTACACCCAAATCCCTGGCACCCACCAAAACAACCCCATATATGTGGAGACCCTACGTCACTCCACTCAGCCAATCTCTTATACGCCAGAATCCACTAAGAAGGACCTGCTCATCAAGAACATGGCCGAGGAACTCAAGAAGTTGACAAGTTGCGTTCAGGGTGTTGAAGGAGGTAAAGGGGTAGAAGGTCTGAACTACGAGTATTTATGCATACAACCAGATGTGGAACTGCCGAAGGGTTACAAACCTCCCAAGTTCGAAATGTAACAGGTGATCCCAAGGTTTAGCTGAGAACATATTGTGACAAACTCGTGGTGGTCAGAAAAGATGAAAGGATTCGGATGAAGCTCTTCATGAGAAGTCTTACCGGAGATGCCCTGTCCTGGTACATAAGCCAGAATCCTAAGAAATGGGCCAATTGGGTGAGCATGGAATCAGATTTTATGGACCGGTTCAGGTTCAATACGGAGAATGCACCAGATGTCTTCTATATCCAGAACCTAAAGAAGAAGCCAACTGACACTTTCCGTGATATGCTACTCGGTGGAGGTCAGAAGCAACCAAGGTCAGACCAACATTAGACGAGGAACAGATGAACAAGTTCTTTGTCCGGGCACAGGACCTACAATATTATGAAAGGCTAATGGTTATTGAGAATCACAAGTTCTCCGATATCATCAAACTCGGAGAGAGGATTGAAGAAGGTATTAAAAGTGGGATGGTGACAAATTTCGAGGCACTGCTGGCCACAAACAAAGCATTGCAATCAGGTGGCATATCAAAGAAGAAAGAAGTAAGGGAAGTAATGGTGGCCCAAGGCCCAAAATCTCCACTCACATACCAAACACCTACACCTACATTCCAACCCTCACCTCCCAGATATTCTCAACCCGCCACTAACTATCACACTTATAACACCCAGCCAGCCTACTATCATTCACTTCCACCTCGTCCAAATCACCAGAAACTCCGACCTAATTTTGATCGCAAACCACTCAGACAATACACCCGCCATTACTGAACCCATCGACCAGCTGTATGAAAGATTGAAGGTTGCTGGTTATGTCACCCCTATTCCCGCTGTGGTAATGGAGAATTCATCTCTATGGGTCAACCCGAATAAAACCCGTGCATATCATTCTGGTATGAAGGGGCACACCATTGACGAGTGCCGGACATTGAAAGATAAGATCCAGACATTGATTGATAATAAGGTCATACAGGCGAAGGAAGCTGCACCCAACGTCCATAACAATCCTCTTCCAGATCATAGGGGCGAAGGGATCAATGTGATACAAACTGACGAGGAACGAGATCCCGAGGGATCAATCGGACTTATCAAAGAGGGTGACGATCCTAAGAAGCCCGCCGTCACGCTCAATCCCATTGTGGTATAGGTACAACCGCCAGTTGAGGTTGAGGTAACCGCATCGGTTCTATTTGAGGTAGAGGTAGCACCACCTGCAGCCACACCTGTTCCATTTGAGGTAGAAGTGGCTACACCTTTCACAGTGACAGTAGCAACCATGCCTCCTTTCAAGTCCAATGCCATACCTTAGAATTACGTCGTCGAAGCTAGGCGTAAAGGAAAAGCAAAGATGGAAGAATCTGGTGCCGCACAGGGAATGACCAGAACTGGAAGGATTTATACAACCGAAAATTTGGGAGGATCAACCGAGGAGGCTGCTACTAAACAACCTGTTATTGAAACTGGACCAGACGATCTTTGGAGGAAAGTACAGGTGAGAGAATACTCAGTCGTCGATCATCTAAACAAGACTCCCGCCCAGATATCCATCCTGTCGCTATTGCAAAATTCTAAAGCACATAGGAGTGCTCTGATGAAGGTGTTCAATGAAGCTTATGTGCCCAACAATATCACCAGTGGAGAAATGGCCAACATGGCAGGGCAAGTACTGGAGAGTCACAAGATCACCTTCCACGAGGATGAACTACCACCTGAAGGGTTAAGTCACAACAGAGCACTGTATATCACGGTACAGTTTGAAGACACATTCATTGCCAGGGTCCTAATAGATGGGGGCTCGAGCCTCAACATTTGTCCATTGACTACTCTGAAAAGATTGGGCAAAGATTTCCATGAGATACGGGCAGGAAGTATGAACGTGAAAGCATTTGATTGGGTCTCAAAGGGCCACGATATGGGAGATTAACCTTTGTCCGCAGATGGGACCAACTTGGTTCCATGTTGAGTTCCAAGTACTAGACATATCAGCTACATACAATCTTTTACCGGGTCGACCTTGGATACATGCCGCTGGGGCTGTGGCTTCCACGCTGCACCAGGCCGTGAAGTTCGAGTGGAACCATCAGGAGGTAATCATTCACGGAGATGGAAGTAACCCCATTTACACCAGTCAAACTATCCCGGTTATCGAGAATAGAAGAAGGCTGGGTGGAGAAACTTATCACCACATCAAACATGTCAACACAATTGAGAAGGACAAGTGGTGGAGTAACAAAATAGAAAGCATACTGGCATGGTCTAGGTATGAACCCTGCAAAGGGCTTGGGAAGGAACTCCAGGGCATTACCAAACCGATACAGTTGAAACATCGCGGTACCACCTTTGGACATGGGTATCTGTACACCTGGCAGGAATATGATGATTGGTCTCCTCCATAGCGTGGTCCTTATTACCCTCTCGAGCAGCCGGTACCACACCTAAGTCAGACTTTTCACCAGGCCGATACAATATGGGGATCTGCAGAGGAAGAAGCTTTGGCTGGACTGGGAAACTTGTTACTGGAAGACGAGAATATGGATTGCAATACGATAATTGAGGTGGAGGAGGAAGAAGGCCTCACCATTCAGACTGTGGAGAAGGGAGCTATTCTCAGAAATTGGACTGCCACACCATCCCGAGCCCGCCGAGTCCTTGGGTAGCTTGGCAATTAGCCTGATTTATTTTTATAGCCATACTAGGCATGTAGGATATTTTCAGTAATTTTGTTTTAAAGACTCATTTTGTTTTGAAATAATTGCTCGAGCCATCGAGCCGTACCTGTTTTGGATATTTTCAAATTTAATCAATGCATTGCTTTTTATTATTCATCATTATCTTTCACATTTTTTCTTCTACAACGTTATTATTACTTTTCCTGATGAACCGATGACTGTGACATGTAATGAGACAACGCAATATAAGGATAGTGACTCAGAAGAAGAAGATGAAATACCTGAGGAAGTTGTCAGAGAAGTTGAGAACATTGAGAACAAACCTAAGTCCAACCTGGACGAAACTGAAGCAATCAATTTGGGAGACACCGAAACCGTCAAGGAAACTCGCATAAACATTCACTTATCACCACCAGAGAAGGAAGAATACATTCGTTTCCTAAAGGAATATGAGGATATCTTTGCATGGTCATATGATGACATGATTGGTCTGAGCACATCCATAGTGGCTCATAAGTTGCCTACCAATCCAATGTGTCCACCGGTGAAGTAGAAACTCAGAAAGTTCAAACCAGACATGAGTCTGAAAATCAAGGAGGATGTCACTAAGCAGATCAAAGCCAAAGTCCTTATGGTAGTTGAGTACCCAACCTGGTTAGCCAACATTGTACCGGTTCCGAAGAAAGATGGGAAAGTCAGGGTGTGTGTCGACTATCGGGATTTAAACAGAGCAAGTCCCAAGGACGATTTCCCACTGCCAAATATACACATCCTGATCGACAATTGCGCCAAGCATGAACTCCAATCCTTTGTATATTGCTTCGCGGGTTACCACCAGATCTGGATGGACTAAGAAGACGCAGAGAAAACAGCTTTCATTACACCGTAGGGAGTGTACTGCTACAAGATGATGCCATTCGGTCTAAAGAATGCTGGGGCTACTTACATGAGAGCCATGACAACCATCTTCCATGATATGATACACAAAGAAATAGAGGTGTATGTTGACGACGTTATCATTAAATCCAAGAGGGTCGCAGATCACATAACGGACTTGAGAAAATTCTTTGACAGGCTAAGGAGGTACAATCTAAAATTGAGCCTCGCAAAACGTGCATTCGGGGTTCCTGCAGGAAAGCTGTTGGGATTCATCGTCAGCCGCCGAGAAATCGAGTTGGACCCATCCAATGTTAAGGCTATCCAAGAGTTACCACCACCAAAAAACAAGAAGGACGTGATGAGCTTCCTAGGACGCCTCAACTACATCAGCCGCCTATAGCACAATCCACGGTAATATGTGAACCCATCTTCAAAATGTTGAGAAAAGATGCTGAAACCAGTTGGGCCGAGGATTATCAGAAGGATTTCGACAAAATCAAGGAATACCTATCTACACCACCAGTCCTAGTCCCGCCAGAACCTGGGAGACCGTTGCTACTCTATCTGTCTGTATTAGATAGAGCTTTCGGATATGTTTTGGGACAACATGATGAGACAGGAAGAAAGGAGCAAGCCATATACTACTTGAGTAAGAAGTTCACACCTTATGAAGCACGATACTCTCTGCTGGAACGCACTTGCTACGCTTTGACCTGGACAGCCCAGAAATTGAGGCATTACTTCTGTGCCTATACCACATACCTCATATCCAGGATGGACCCTTTGAAGTACATCTTTCAGAATCCCATGCCAACCGGGAAGTTAGCCAAGTGGCAGATAGTGTTAAATGAGTTCGACATCATCCATGTAACTCAGAAGGCGGTCAAAGGACAAGCACTGGCAGACCATCTTGCTGAAAATCCTGTGGGAGGAGAATACGAACCACTAAAGACGTATTTTCCCGACGAAGAAGTGTCATTCGTAGGAGAGGACATTGCTGAAGCCTACGGCGGTTGGAGAATGTTCTTCGATGGGGCTGCAAACTTCAAGGGAGTAGGCATCGGAGCAGTTTTGGTATCAGAAACAGGCCAACATTACTCGGTATCCGCAAAGCTTAGGTTTCCGTGCACCAACAATATGGCAGAATATGAGGCTTGCATCATGGGGATCAATTTGGCCATCGATATGAATATACAAGAGTTGCTGGTAATTGGCGATTCGGATCTTCTGATACATCAGGTTCAAGGAGAATGGGATACGAAGAACACCAAGATACTACCATACTTGTATCATGTGCAAGAATTGATGAAGAGATTCACAAAGATAGAATTCAAACATGTGCCCAGAATCCAAAATGAGTTCGCAGACTCACTAGCCACTTTGTCATCAATGATGCAACATCTAGATAAGAATTTCATCGATCCTATCCCGGTGAGGATCCATAATCAACCGGCTTATTGTGCTCATGTTGAAGGAGAAATGGACGGAAAACCTTGGTTCCACGACATCAAGGAATATTTGGCAAAATGAGAATACCCAGAACAGGCGAACCATACTCAGAAACGCACACTGCGGAGGCTGTCTAATCACTTCTTCCAAGGCGGAGGGACCCTGTATAGAAGAACTCCTGATCTAGAATTTTTAAGGTTTGTTGACGCAAAGGAGGCTTCCAAATTGCTTGGGAGATACATGCCGGAACTTGCGGACCACATATGAACGGTTTTGTTCTAGCTAAGAAGATACTCAGAGCTGGATATTTTTGGATGATCATGGAAACGGATTACATCCGGTACGTACAGAAATGCCACCAATGCCAGGTACATGCAGACATGATAAGGGTATCACCTAATGAGCTCAACGCAACAAGTGCACCTTGGCCTTTTACTGCCTGGGGAATGGACGTCATTGGTCCAATCGAGCCCACCACTTCTAACGGGCACCGGTTCATTTTAGTGGCCATCGATTACTTCACAAAATGGGTAGAGATTGCACCCTACAAAGCTGTAACCAAGAAAGTAATCACGGATTTTGTCAAGGATCGTATCGTTTGCCGATTCGGGGTTCCCCAGTCCATTATCACTGGTAATGCCGCCAACAAGAACATCAAGAAAATACTAAGGAAGATGGTAGAAAATCACAAACAATGGCACAAGAAGTTACCCTTTGCCCTATTGGGGTACTGTACCACAGTCCGCACATCAACTGGGGCAACTCCCTATTTACTGATTTATGGTACCGAAGCTGTCATTCCAGCTGAGGTAGAAATTCCTTCTTTAAGGATCATACAAGAAGCTGAACTCAGTGATGCAGAATGGATAAGAAGCCGCTATGAGCAACTAGCCCTCATAGACGGAAAAAGAATGAACGTAGTATGTCACGGTTAGCTTTATCAGAACAGAATGTCCAGAGCTTTCAACAAAAGGGTCAGACCAAGACAATTCGCACCGGGGCAGCTGGTGCTGAAGTGGATCTTCCCGCATCAGGACGAAGCTAAAGGAAAATTTTCACCCAACCGGTAAGGTCCTTTCATGGTTCACAGGGTACTAACAGGAGGAGCACTCATACTTGCAGAAATGGATGGAGAAGTTTGGCCTAAACCTATCAATTCAGATGCAGTCAAGAGATTCTATGTTTAGATTGTTTGCATTCATTCATATGATATAATTGAACTACGCTTGACCTGATTCCCGTTTAAGAGGGGATACGTAGGCAGCCCTGTGGGTTCGGTCTTATCTTAATAAAATCTTCATTTCCCCCAGAACCAGAAACTGGGGAAGAATTTTGAGGAGGACCCTCAAAATTCCGGAGCAAGTCCAGTCGGCACCATCATATGCAAGACAGTCAGAAATCGGTTAAGTAACTGGGGAAGAATTTTGAGAAGGATTCTCAAAATTCCGGAGCAGATCCAGCAAATTTTGTTACATGCAAACGGCCAAAGGATCATTTACCAAACTGGGGCAGAATTTTGAGGAGGACCCTCAAATTCTGGTGCAAGGAAGCCGCAATGTCTCTAAAGTGTTACAGTCATTAGTTCATCCAATTTACTTGATATTATGTACCATTATATTTTCTAAAACAACTCTATTTTCATCAATAAGCGCATATTTTTGAAAAATTTATTTTCGTGACAGCCAGGTGTTACCCAGGGCAACTCAAACAGGGCCTCCAGAATGGAGCAAAGCAAAGCCAGCAGACAAAGGCACGAACCAACCTCCCCCTATAAAACTTACGATTTTTCTTTGAATACAGGTACAGTGAACATAACAGGAGTATTCACAAATATACACATATCAAAGTCACTACCCTCATGACAATCAGGTCATCAGACGCAAATATATCTCCAACTAAGAAATATTCTACTCCTATCTGCTACTTGTTCAATGCATAAGGCTAAGCATCGCCTTCTCTCTGCACGAGACTAAGCCCTGTCTCAAATCATGTATGAGGCTAAGCCCTGCCTCCTTATCTGCATAAGGCTAAGCACTGCCTTCTCTTGCATGAGACCAAGCTCTGTCTCAAATCTTGCATGAGGCTAAGCCCTGCCTCCCTATTTGCATAAGGCTAAGCACTGCCTTCCCTTGCATGAGACTAAGCCCTGTCTCGATCCTTGCATGAGGCTAAGCCCTGCCTCCATATTTGCATAAGCTAAGCACTGCCTTCCCTTGCATGATACTAAGCCCTGTCTCAATCCTTGCATGAGGCTAAGCCCTGCATCCCTATTTGCATAAGGCTAAGCACTGCCTTCCCTTGCATGAGACTAAGCTCTGTCTCAAATCTTGCATGAGGCTAAGCCCTGCCTCCACATTTGCATGAGGCTAAGCCCTTCCTCCCTATTTGCATAAGGCTAAGCATTGCCTTCCTTTGCATGAGACTAAGCTCTGTCTCAAATCATGCATGAGGCTAAGCCTTGACTCCACATTTGCATGAGGCTAAGCCCTGTCTCAAATTTGCATGAGGCTAAGCCCTGCCTCCACATTTGCATGAGGCTAAGCCCTTCCTCCCTATTTGCATAAGGCTAAGCATTGCCTTCCTTTGCATGAGGCTAAGCCCTGCCTCCGTATTTGCATAAGGCTAAGCACTGCCTTCTCACGGGACTAAGCATTGTCTCTCTCTGCATAAGTGTTGCTCTATTCCAAACTTTGCATTATCTTCTTCTCTCGGGGCTAAGCTCTGCCCCCAAACTCCGCACAAGGCTAAGCTTGTCTTGTTATTACCTTTGGTATCATGTCTGTGCACTTCATGGGCTGATGTATAGCCAACTTGTCCAAAGGCGTCATGGTCCGAAGGCATCATCCTCATAGCCTGAAGACATCATGCCATGGCATGAGGATCTCTCAAACTTGCACATCATTATTCAAAGGCGTCATGGTTCAGAGGCACCATTTTCATGGCCCGAGAACATCGTTTCATGCCCTGCGAATCTCTTATCTCATGATTCATGGCCTGGGACGTCATGGTCTAAGGACGACATCTTCACTATCCAAAGACAACCCTCATGGTCCAAAGGGAATTTGCATCATGTTTAAATTTTTGCAGTAATCTATATATTGGCATGCGTCGTATTTTAAGTTTTGCAGGAAATCCAGGAGGTAACCATTCTTCAAACAGGAGCAACCTTCGCTCCGATTTTCGCTCGTACCACTTATACTCTGCTACTTAACCGATTCCCATCAATTACCCGCCTTTGCTCTGTGACCGTTCAGATATCTATCCTACGATACATCCATTACGCTTCAGAATCATATTCATAACTCAGCATAAACCCATCTGATACCATCCTCTCCGAAAAGGGGACCTTTCTGAAACATACTACCATTCATATAACAATCCCATAGGCTTCATTCACCGTTGGGTACCGAATTACACATGGCCTGATTCCTGTAAAACCAGGGATATGTAGGTAGCTCAAAGACCAGAGTGCGGCCTCTATTTTTCAAAACACCTCTTCGGTCAAAATCAGTCATCATTTCTTTACCCGACAACTCTTTCATCCTTTCGGGGTAAAGAGTTGTCGGGTAAAGAGGGGCAGCTGTTGATACCCAATTTTTCCCTCATATATTTTAAAAATGCATATATACTTTCAAATAGTGCATGAGCATCAACCAGCATTTTTCCATAATTTTCCTGTAATTTTAAAAGGATTTCAATTAATTTAATCTAGCATTTTATTATATAAATAATTACTACTTGCATTACAAACGGTTTTATGATAATTTTATTGCTTAATTTTATCATTTATATTTATACTAAGCTTTAATTATTTCATGAATAGCCATATGTACATGTTAGGGTTATAATTGCAATAACTTTGTAATAATGGCCCATGTGTGCATAATTACCTTATTACACAAGAAGATAACCTTTTATATTTTCATAATACTAAGTAATTATTTTAAATTCTTTATCATGCACAAATGATATTTTTATCATTTATAAATTATTTTATAAAATTATTTTATTGAGTTAACTAGGTATTTAAATATTATCCCCTTTTGCTTAATCAATTTCGGACTTTAGCCTACCCCAGCCCAATTAAACCTTAGCCCAATACCCTAATCTAACCCAAACCCTGAACCTATTTTAAAACCCGCCCAACCCCTCAGATCAAATCCTGGCCGTTGATCTCAGAAGATCAACGGTCCAGGATCATTTTCCTTTTTTAATTACTCATAACCCCCCCCCCCCCAAAACCCTACTCATTCTCTAAATTACGCCGCCTCTGAATCCTCTCCTCCTCTCTTCTCTCTCAGACGCTCTCAAACCCTAGATCGTCGTCACTTAAAATTCCCTACAAATCCCTTCGATTCCCAACCAGATATGGAATCATCTGGTGATTTACTGCCTTATCCGCCCTCCTACCTCTACTGGTTGTTCGATTTCTTCGCGATTTGAAGGAATCTCAAAGAGATTCAACTCAGAGTCAACCTAGACTCTTCATTTTTTCGATGAACCTGCTTCGTGTTCATCGCTATTTTTGTGAGTATTGTATCTTTATGTTTATGGCTTGAAACTCCGGTTCTTAACTGGATTTTTCCTTACCTCGTTCCATTTTTTCAAAACCCTCATCTCTTTCTACTTGAGTCTGTTCAAATCCTTGTAGATCTGAAACGATTTTAAGTTTATCTGGTATTTTCTTTGAAGAACCTTCTATTTTTTCCTTATTATTAATCGATTTCAATGTTTTCTAAAACTAGGGTTTCCTCTTAAGTTCTCTGCAAAAAGGTTCTAAAGTTTCCAAGTGTTTGAATGTGATTATCTTTACTAGTTCTACTGATTTTACATGCCTATGTTATAATCCCTTGTTTGCTTAATTATTTCACTGTTCGCTTTAATATTTGCCCATTATTTTCATCTCTGTCAATTAGAAGAGATTGACTGATTTTTATTAGGGTTCAAATTATATTTTTCTGCTGAGATTGATACTTCTCTGTGACTTTTACCTATTTTCCTTATTTTTGACTCCTAATTGGCACTACTTGCCTTAATTATTTTACTAAGCTTAATTTATGGGAGTTGATTGTTTTACCAACCCCTAGACTGTCTCTAATTTACCTGTTTACCTTATTTATGTGACTAATTATCCTTGCTACTGCTTGTTTGAATGGCGTGCAGTTGTTTTGTCTATTTGTGGAGGTAAATATGAGCCCCCTTAATTGTCCTTTATGTGATAGTCCTACCTGTTTTTGTTTGTCGCTTATATTTTCTCCTTTTAAGCAACATAAGTGAGTCTAGAACCACCTTAAATAGAGGTCCTAAACACCCCCAGGACCACAAGTAAGGGACGGGTAGTGCACGCATAAGGTACGTACTGAATGTCATTAGAACGCTTAGGTAATAATAAAAAAGGGAAGGGTAATTGGGTAGTAAAAGGAAATGATGACCTGTGCGTTAATGCTATGTGTAATATCCCAACTTGGGGACGATTACCAAGTATTGCACAGAAGTGATCCTATAGGCTAAAAAACCTAGGACCCCTTTTACTCCTTGTTTAAAAGTAATATGTGTTTGTTTATCTGCTTATAAGACTAATTCGCTTAAATTGAGTTTGGTTGGGACCCACCGTTGTGGACCTCGAGGGATACCTAACACCTTCCCCTCAAGATAATTTCGAGCCCTTACCCAATCTCTGGTGAGGTAAACTAGTTCATGAGTTATTGTTCCAGGTGCCCTAACGCACCTTAATCCGTTAGGTGGCGACTCTTCAAATCTCATACCCAATTCCCAAAAGGAAAGGAGTTTTCCCCAAAATGTCGAAACCCGGACTCCGCGAGAAAAAAGGGGGCGCGACAGGCGTGTCCTAATGACTCATTCCCATTGCTAAATATTAATCAAACGATCGATGCTACAGTCGGACACGAGATAATGAATTTCCTCGATGCTTACTTCGTGTACAATCAGATCAGGATGAACCCGCAGGATCAGGAAAAAAACTTCCTTCATAACGAACTTTGGCACATATTTCTATAATGTGATGCCCTTTCAAGCTTAAGAACATCGGATCCACTTATCAAAGGCTCGTTCATAAAATATTGGAGAATCAAATAGGCAAAAAAATGGAGGTATACATTGATGGCATGTTAGTTAAGTCTTTGAGTGCATCTTCAAGAAACTTTCGACATTCTAAGAAAGTACTATATGAAACTCAACCCCAAAAAGTGTGCCTTCGGGGTCAGCTCCGGAAAATTCGTGGGGTTCCTCATCCTACAAAGGGGATCGAAGTTAACCCAAACAAAATCAAAGCCATCGAAGACTTCCTGGACTAGCTAACGAGCATGAAGGAAGTGCAGAGATTAACCGGAAAGTTGGCAGCTTTAAGCAGGTTCATCTCAAGATCGTTAGAAAAGTGCCATCAATTCTTCTCACTTTTAAAAAAGAAAAACAATTTTGAGTGGACCTCAGAGTGACAACATGCACTAAAAGATCTAAAAGGATACCTTTCCAGCCCCCCGTTACTGTCATAACCGGGGGAAGGCGAGCAGTTGCTAATATACTTAGCGGTCTCGGAAGTTGCGGTAAGTGCCGTTTTAGTTCGAGAGGAGGAAGGTACGCAATTTCCTTTTTATTATGTTAGTAAAATATTGTCCGCAGCGAAAACCCGTTATCTACACATCTAAAGTTGTCCTTAGCTCTCGTAGTTGTCTCTCAAAAGCTTAGGCCTTATTTTCAGTGCCACACGGTAGTCGCTGTGACAACCTTTCCCTTAAGAAATGTCCTTCACAATCCTGAATTGTTAGGCTGTTTGGCTAAATGGGTAGTCAAAATTAATGAATTCTACATTGAGTACAAACTCAGGACTGCGATCAAGTCTCAAGTTTTGGCCAAATTTGTGGCCGATTTTAATGCCCTTGCATGCTAAGGAAGCAGTGTTGGTGTTGGAAATGACATCAGGGGTCTGGACTTTGCTTACGGATAGAGTATCAAATGCAAAAGGGTCCGATCTCAGGATGGTTCTAATCACGCCCTCGTGGAAAACCCTGAGGCAGGCTATTAAAACGCTTGCACTAACTACCAATGAAGCCGAGTATGAGGCTTTGGTTGTAGGTCTGGAACTGACCCGAGGACTAGGCTCCGAGGTCATCAAAGTGAAATGCGACTCCAGCTAACTACGTATTTGCACCCTTTTACTTTCGTTATAGCTAATAAATGCTTAAGGGTATTCCCGAAAACTAATAAAATGTGCTTTCTTGCAGGAGTATTTGAAAATGAGCCAACGTGATGAAATTCAACTCAAGAAGGATTATTTTTGGACAAGGACTAAAACCAAGCAAAAAGTGGCAAAGTGCGGACTGCAGAATGTGAAGGAATTTTGACAATGCTACTTTGCAATGTGCAGACTGCACAATATTTGTGCGGTCGCAAAAAAGGAAGATCAGAGAGTTCTAACTTGAATCCCATCGAGAAGTGCAGACCGCACTATTATTGTGCGGCCGCAGAATTCCAGAGTGCGGCTGCACTCAGAAATGTGCGGTCCGCAAAACCTGAAGAAGTGCAGCCGCAATTCAGAATTGTGCGGCCGCAGAAGTCCCTCCTATCAAGATCAGCTTCAAAGTGCGGACCGCACACAGAATTGTGCGGCCGCAGAACCTCCGAAAGGGCAATTTGGTCTGAAATTTTTAGCTGTGTATAAATAGTCTTTTTTGTCAAAACTAGGTCAAGTTTGAACTTCAGAAATTAGAGAGCCGTTTTTATTTATTGGTTTAGGAAATTTTACAATAGCTTGTCTAATTTACATTGGATTTTCATCTCTTTATCATCTTATATGAGTTTAATCTTCTTTTCTTCTTTAATTTCTTCATTTTTATCTATGAGTAGCTAAATTTCTAGCTAGGGTTGTGACCCAACCCTAGTGTGGGTACCTAATGGGTGTTTGATTTAGGGCTTGTTTAAGGTTGGGTGTGTGATATTTAGCCAAGTTCTTGCTTTAATTTAAGAATTAATGGTTGCAAACATTGATTCATGCTTCATTGACTTAGTCTCTACTTGAGAAAGAGAGATTGAGTCTAGGAAAACTTGGCTAACAAGAAATTGGGGTGAACTCAAGAAATTGATAGTCCCAATTAAAGGGTTGAATCTAGAGATAGTAAAACCCGACTTGAGCATCTATCAACTGTTTTGTGAATTACCCATTTGGGCTTGAGAAAGCCAAATTGGGTAAAACCACTCTATTACCGAGAGGTATTGAGCGGGTAATTGTGCGTTAATTGCTATATTACGCCCCGACCGACGAAACTCGCTCTAAAGCCCACAACCCGTTAGGCAACCATCTAGGTGGAAGTCACAGCCCTAGATCTTTTACAACTTGAAAAACAACACCAAAAATATCATTCTCAAGTTTTATATTTGCAAGCAATTGCTTAATTTAGAAGTAGACAAAAACAACAAAGTATGTGGAAATGCATTTTGGACACATTATACGCTTAGTCCAAGTATATACCTAATCCCATCTACGCTCCCTGTGGATTCGATCCCGACTCCTAGTTGGGTAATTATTATTAGGGGTGTGCATTCAAGTCGGTTTATCGATAAATAGAATCGATTATTTGTTATCGGTTTATCGATTTCGATTTCGATTTCGAAATTTTCCTTATCGAATTATCGATTTCGATTTCGATTTTGTCCTCTTCGGTTATCGGTTTATCGATAAACCGATAAGATATACTAAAAAGACAAATATACCCTTATTCTATAATACCCTTTCCTTTACCCTAAGTCCCTAACCCTACTTCCATCATCGATATAATCACCACCAATCCAGCTTATCTCCACCGCCTTCCTCACACCACTGCTCCAGCTTATCTCCACCACTGATCCCACTATCACTGATTCACCATATTAATTTCCATAAGTAAATCTTCATCTCTCTCTCAAAACACACTCAAATCTCTACCCCAAAATCAAATCGAGACCAACAACCATCCCTTGCGAATAGAAAATTAATAGAAATAATTTTCTTTGCCTAAAACATCTCCACCACTACCTCTGACAGTTGATAATTTTATTATCTTTCGTGTTACTTCCTTCCTCTTATATAAAAGTCATGCAATTCCAGATCTGTAAGGAATTATAGCAACTACTTGGCTAGTGATATCTATCGGCCATAGTTGTGATCAGATAAAGGCTCCGGTGACCTTCCCTTTCGCTTTCCTTCTCGGCTCTGACTTCTTTACATCGACCTTACAAATATACATATACATATACATATACATATACATATATATATATATATATATATATATATATATATGTTGTATAATAGTATAAAAAGTGTATATATGATTCTACGATGAATAAAAAGTGTAACTAGTGTAAAAAAAAGAGTCCCTAACCCTATTATTTCCTCTACCCATTCTTCAGCGCCGCTTTTACCTTTCTCCCTCTCTCCCGCGAACTGCGAACCCGCTTTTACCATTCTACCTTTGTCTTGTTTTAGCTTCTTTTTGTCCATATTAGTTAGGTGTGTTTATAGCGATATACTTTCCGTGGAATCCCGTAAATTTTCTTATTGGTGTAATCGATAACCGAATCGATAAGTCCCAAAAACCGATAAATCGAAATCGAAAAAATCGAAACCTTATTGAAACGATAACGATAAGTATATGCACAAATCGATAATTGATAAGTAATTATCGATAAGGGTAAAAATCGAATCGATAAATCGAATGCACACCCCTAATTATAATTGCATCAACAGCTTAACAACCCCAATTTGAGGTGTGAATTTGGGCGACATCAATTTTTGGCGCCATTGTCGGGGAGCTAAAAACGGATTTAGCTATATATTTGGTTTTGTGTGTGATTTGTCTTTCTTTCCTTCCGAGTTACTAATCATTTTGTGAAATAATTGTAGGTGATACAATAGCTCTCAACAACAATGATCCTCTTGGAAACATGCCATTGGGGGATGACGGGGATGATGACCAAGTTGAAGAGGTTCCTCTTTAACCTCAAGCAAATAGACGAGGCCGATCGCCTCAAGACAACGTTCCCCGTTCCACCCCCACCTCCACCAAGAGCGGCTGCACAACGGGTGTTGCCAAATGAAAGGTATGCAAGTGCCATAGTCCCGCCCCGCATTAGGGCAGGAAACTTTCAAATCACAAATGTTATGCTCACACTATTGGAACAACGGGGATTCTTCACCGGGGTTCCGAGTCAAAATGCATACGGTTGAGGCTATTCCCTTTCTCTCTACGGGGGAAGTCCTTGGATTAGTTAGAGAGGTTGCCAAATCATTATATCCATACATGGGATGAATTGGGCAAGAAATTCATTTCCAAGTTCTTTTCTCCCGGGCATATGGAAACTCTTAGGTATGAGATTCTAGCTTTCAAACAAGAACTCAACGAGCCTTTGCATGAGATATGGGAGAGATACCGAACAGTGGTCAAAGAGTTCCCCAATAATGACATGACGGAGGCTATGATTCAACAAAATTTCTATAGAGGGATCAACACTACCAATCAATGCGTGGTTAACCAACTTGCCGGTGGAAATTTCATGACAACGCCATATGCGGAAGCTTGTGAGATCTTAGATGAAATGGCAGATACTTCATCAACATGTCAAAGTAGAGCTAACGTTCCTCAAGGTGATCCAAATATGATTCACTTGCATAAAGAATTACATGATCATGGGAAAGCAATTGCCGAGTTGACCACCACAATGAAGCAACTAGCCAAAGCTCAACTTCAACAAGTGCAATGTCCCAAGCAAGTAAATGCAATGGAGAGAGTTAATATGATGATAAACAAGAGAAGGTAAAAGGGTCCTCAAGTGCAAAACCGGGTTGAAAATTATGTGCAAGATGATAGTGGATTTGATCAAGATGGACGATACAATGAACAAGAGGAGGAAGTACAATATGTGAACAACTTCCAAGGGCAAAGAATCAATAATCAAGGCCCAAATCAACAACAATGGCGACCACAAGGAAATCAAGGAAATTGGAATTCAAGCAATCAAGGTAGTTGGAATAATCAAAACAGCCAAGGGAATTGGAACAATCAAAGCAATCAAGGAAATTGGAATGGTCAAAATAAGCAAGGCAACTGGAGTGGCAATAATCAAGGCTATTGGGGAGGAAACACCCAAGGAGGGTGGAACAACAACAACAACCGGGGGTCGGGTTTTCAAAGGCCCCCGATGTTTGAACAACCGAGCAACCCTCCCCCTTATCTTTCTCAAGGCCCGAGCTCTTCCAACAATGAGATGGGACGAATTGAGAACATGTTTAAACAAATGATGGAGAAGAATGCCAACTCTGATGATCAACTAGCCTCTCACAACACTTCAATTCGCAGTTTAGAAGTTCAATTGGGCCAAATCTCGCAAGCTTTGAACACTCGTCCTAAGGGGGCACTACCAAGCGATACGGTGGTTAACCCAAAGGGTGGGAACAACAAGGGACATGCCATGGTCGTTACTACAAGGAGTGGAAAAGGTGGGGATGCAACCACCTCAAGTCAAAAGAAAATTGTGGATGATGAACAATTGGTACAAGAAGATGAGATGCCAAGCAATGAAGTGCAAGCAAATGATGAGGTGAATTGATATTGAAGAAAATGTGGAGGAGACTCAAGAAAAAGTGAACCTGTCTAGGGAGCACATAGTTGACATACCGGAACCGGTATTGCCAATGGCAAAGGAACCAATGCCTAGGCCTCCTCCTCCATATCCTCAAAGGCTTTTCCAAGTAAAGTGGTGAGAACCTTTTAAAAAAGTTTATTGCTATGATGAAGAATTTTTCTATTAATGTGCCATTAGTTGAGGCCTTGGAGCAAATGCCGGGATATGCAAAGTGCATGAAGGACTTGGTGACAAAGAAGTGGTCGATGAATTGTGAGTGCAAAGATGAAACATCAAGTGAGTGCAATTGTGCAATCAATGGCTCCTAAATTGGAACATCCGGATGATGTCTCCCAAATTCACACTACTGATTGGGATTGAGAAGCGGTCGATGCAATTGTAATTACCCAACGTGAGTCGGGGTCGATTCCATAGAGAGATTATATTGGGTTGGGTATATATCTAGACTAAGTGTATGATGTGCCTAATATGTAGTTCCTCACGTTTGGTTGTTTCTTTCTACTTCCAATGATTATGCTAATGTTTGCAAATGAAAAGCTAGAGAACGATATTTTTGGTGTTGTTGTTTTTCAAGTTTATAAAAGATCTAGGGTCGTGACTTCCACCTAGGTGGTTTACCTAACGGATTGTGCGATTTAGGGTAAGTTTGATTGGTCGGGGTCGTAAAATGGAAATCACACGTAATTACCCACTCAATACCTCTCAGTAGTTAGACTGGTTTTGCCCAATTTGGCTTTCTCAAGTCCAAATGGATATTGCACAAAACAAGTGATAGATGCTCAAGTCGAGTCTTACTATCTCTAGATTCAACCCTTTAATTGGGGCCATCAATTTCTTGAATTCACCCTAATTCCTTGTTAGCCATGTTTTCCAAGACTTAGGCTCTCTTTCTCAAGTAGAGGCAAAGTCTATTAGGCATGAATCAATGTTTGCAACAATTAATTCTTAAATTCAAGCAAGAACTAGGCTAAGTATCACTAATTCAATCACAAACAAGCCCTAAATTAACCACCCATTAGGTAACCACACTAGGGTTAGGTCACAACCCTACCTAGAAATTTAGCTACTCATAGAGAAAATTGAAGAAAATAAGATTAAACTCATAATAGATGATAAAGGGAAGAAAATCCAATGTTAAAATGATAAACTATGCCAAAGTTACCCAAACCAGTAAAGGAACAACGGCTATCTATTTTTAGATTTTCAAACTTAACCTAAATTTGACAAAAGAACTATTCCCCCTGTGTAGATTCTGCGGCCGCACGTTGAAACTGGCTTGACAGCATGGACTTCTGCGGCCGCATAATTATGGGTTGCGACCGCACTTCTTCAGATTCTGCGGACCGCACATTATTGAGTGCGGCCACACTTTTGACTTTGAGCTTTGACATGGGAGACTTCTGCGGTCCGCACATTTCTGAGTGCGACCGCACTTTTGATTATGTGGCCGCACAATAATAGTGCGATCATAACTTCTTCATGGTCCCAAAGTCACACCTCTCTGAACCTCATCTTATGCGGCTGCACTATAATAGTGCGATTCGCAGTTTGCAAGGAAATTTGACAGAGGATTCTTCATAGTAAACGGCCGCACGCTTGTGCGGTCTGCATTTTACTCTTTTTTCTTTTTTTTAGTCCTTGTCAAAAATTACTCCTTCTTGAGTTGATTTTCATCTCTTTGGATCATTTTCCAATATATCCTGCAAGTAAGCACATTTTATCAGTTCTCGGGAATACCTTTAAGCATTTTTTAGCTAAAAAGAAAGTAAAAGGGTGGAAATAAGTAGTCAAAATCCCTACTTATCAACTCCCTCAAACTTAAGCTTTTGCTTGTCCTCAAGCAAATAAGGAAATTTCCCACCTCCACAAGAAAAGATCTATTTTAGCTAGCCTAAGGTGAATCAAACACACATCATTTGGGACCAATAATTACCCACGACACTTATGAATTATCAACAAGGCCATGATTTTACTTTTCAAGTACAATAGTTCAAATTTGACACTAGAGCATCAAGAGTTGACTTTATTCATCATGGAAGCTCGCTCATTCATGTAGGTCATTGTGGATCCCAAACTCCTCCTCCTTTACTCTCTGTTCGCAAATCTCACTTAAGAATGTAGCACTCAATTCAAGGATTTGTGAAAAGTTCGCTCATCTCTCTCAAAAGAATGTCACAGGTATGGCTCTAGGTACCATAGGCTTGCCCCTCATGTAAATCACCACTATTGTAAGTCCAGTCGGCTTGAAATCACGTAGGGCTTTTTTGGAATGTAATGAAGGCTTATTTGACAGGGGTAGGGAATGTTGGAACAAGAACGATTTCATCTTTCCTTAAGCACTCTATTTTTCTCTTTTTGGCTCATGTTTTGCCGACTCTTTGAGCCTTTATCTTTTTCCTTGGGGGAACTAGAGAGACTTAACATCACACATTCTCGGTAATTATGGTCATTTTATCCTTCTTTGTTTTCTCCATGCTTTTCATCATTTATTTTCTTTGAATTCCTTCAACTCTTCACTTTATTCACTTTCTTCTTTGTATTTTCTTGTGTTCATTCTTTCTTTTTCTTTTCTTATCCTTTTCTTCATTTATTTTCTTTTTGTGCCTTCTTACCACTTTCAACCTCCTTTTCTCTTCCCCAAACTTAAGTTTTAGCCAATTACTTCTCAAGAGTGATAAGGAAAGCAAGGGTGCCAAGAGAGGGTCATTACAAAACGGGTAAAGGCTTGTAACGTGACTATTAAATGTGAAAGGTCTTAGGCCCAAATGGGTTGACTAGGGATAGCAACATTGGTGGGACATGGAAAATTTCAAGCGGGTCATGGAGAGCTTACAATCACTTCTCAAGCCAAGCAAAACATAGAATTTCACCTAGAAACACGTTCGGGGCAAGTTCTAGACCATTCGCACGGGCACTTGGACTTGCAACAAAAATCTCACTTCTCATACAATTGGATTGTTAACGAGAATAGAGTCGAGGGCCCACAACAACCATATTCAGGATTGAAAATCACTAATGGCTTAACTAAGCCACTCGATGATTTCTCAAGTCAACACAAGAGTATAAAGATCACTAATTAAAGGTATTTCTTGTCAAGAACTTGTTTTTAACCATAAGGTCACAGTTAAATGTATTGGTACCAACTGAAGCATGATTGACCCTTTTTATTCATTAATACTACTGTTTTTACCTAAACATAAAAATCGGACTCAATCCCTTAAGAAGGTTGTCATGCCATCCATCATTGGGAAGATCCACCCGGTTCACACAAAACCCACCTTTGAAAAGAACCGTGGCATTAATAAAACCAAAGGATTATTGCTCACTTAAACCTAAAAAAGAAGCTACCAAATCAAAAAGAAACTATTAAAGTATATAAGAAGTTATACTACTAAGAAAAACAAGCTAATAATTAAACTATTGAAAGTAAGACAAATGAATATCAAACCGAGGGGAATAGAATATATACATCAAAAGAGTGGGAGGAATATATACATAATGAAAGAGAGAATAAAGATAAAAGAAAAAGAGTATTAAAGTTATTACAAGCCAATGTCATATCAAATCAAACAACATAGACCACTTCCCTGAATAAGAACAAGCATTGTCCTCAATGCTTAATAACAATCAGAATAAGGAAGGGTAGAGAGTTAAGAGAACTCCCTATGTGGTCTCAGTGTGCATGGGGTCATCAGCATCCTCGGGCTCCGCCAACTGGATCTCATCATAATCCGGTTGGGGAATAACAGGGTTTGAGAACATCTGCAACATCTTCTCAGCAGTGTGGGCAGCAAGGTCTGGCTCCTTAGACTGGCCAACTATTGCCTCTGATGCCTCAGGTACTGATGGGGCTGCTGCTGCTGACTCCATCAGCAGATCAAGTGGTATATCTCCAGCGGATGCTATCTTTGCCACTTCTTTTGTCAATTTATCCACTGACTTCTTCGAAGCCTGAGATTTTCGCATCTTCTTCACCTGTTTGCCCAAATCCTCAATGACTGTCCCATGTGCCACCAATGTGTCTAAAATGGTTTTCTAATTTTCGAGGATCTTTGACAATGTTTCCTCCACTGACGGAGGTACCTGTGATGCTGCTGGGGCAGAAGACTGTGTTGCATCAGCACTGGATATATCAGACAACTTTGAAGTAGCTATTTACATCCAGTTGTTGAGACTCGCCAATGTCTCGGAGACTCGCACTGCAGTGAGTGGATATGTGGATGAGGCAGGCAATGGTACTGATGTAGATAATCTAGAAGATGGCGGTGGTGGCATGTCAGCTGTCCCGGTGGTAGGACCAGCTGCTATAAAAGGCATGGCAGCTGTAGAAGGCTCAGCAGCAGAATCTGTAACCACTACTGTTGGCTCATCAGACTGGCCACCGGTGGTACTTGCTTTACCCTTGAATTTTGGGTTCCCCGGTCTTGCAAAGAGTACCATAAGAATGGCTTTTTGGCCCTCACATGTGTATCAGATCTCCTCGGCTGCACCTTGGCATCTTTAAAGTATTCAGTGAGGGCGTTTGGATATGGATAGGAGCTTTCACGCTTTCGGACAACCGGTGACATATTGGCCGACATGATGGCACCCACATTGATTGGGTACCCGGCCTTGATAGATGCCACCAGAACTGCTCGGGGAAGTGGAAGATTGTTCTCATTTCTTCTCGGGTCTATCCGGCTACACGCAAAGGTTTGCCACCCTTTTGCTTCAAAATTGAAGGTGTTCCGTGCAATGGGAATGTCACGCCCCAACCTCGGGAGGCGCGACCGGCGCTCAATCGAGTGAACCTAACTGAACAAGCCTTATCAAACACTTTCTACCCAACTCAATGTGATTAAGGGCTCCGGTTTCCGTTTAATTAGACAATAAGAGGGGTTGTACATTCAACGTTGATAGTTCATTTTATATCATAACCTTAAACCGTAGTTAGCTTCCATGTTTTCCATATAGTTACAATTTTAAAGAAGCAAGAGTTCGGAGTTACAACATAGTTCATAGACCCATCCAACACCCATACGTAACCCACACAACGTCTACGAAGGCTCTATGGATACAAAAGATAAATTATGACAACGCCGGCAACAAGGCCCCAGCTATACCTCAAAAGTGGAAGTCTACAACAAAAGATGTACAACATAACCCCTTGAAGGAAAAAGGGGCTCACCAAGACTTCGAGAGGAGGACACTCCGCTACGCGCGATCGGCACTATCCGCTATAGAGCCACCTACATTCATTTTAAAATGTAGCGCCCCCGGCAAAAGGGACGTTAGTACCATGGAATAGTACTAGTATGTATAACTAAACACCATCTAGTTAGAAAGAACTTTCATAAAAGAATAAGGAAATCACAAGTATAACTCAAAACTTTAAACGATCACCACATTATCAAATAAAAGAATCATAAAATTTTCACATCACTTTTCCATAGCTTTTAGTTTAGGGCATTTCACACTATTCATCATTGTTCACAATACCACCGCTATCTTGAGCGGAGTCCGATCTCGACCCGATCGGCTAGGTTGCCTCATTTGAGACATATGCTTAAATAACAATCTCATTTTCCCTTTTTCCGGAATTTATTCACAATACCACCGCTATCTTGAGCGGAGTTCGATCTCGGCCCGATCGGCTAGGCCGCCTTACCAAGGCGTTGTTCCCTTCTCATTAATCATCTCGTTTCAATCTCTGTTTCACATATATCATTTCATAAGCACTTGGGGCCACAACTATCACATCATTTCAGGCACTAGGGCACATTTCACATTATTCCCAATTTCAATGTTATCTTTGCAATTTAGGATAATAGGTGCACACAAGAGCAATTTAAACTGTAAGCATAGATAAGACTTCATAGATGGCACAACATGTGCAGCTTCAATCTCAATTTAAGGTCTAAGCATTTCAATACATGATTCGTATTCCTTGCACCTTTTCAAGTTATCAAGAATAGCACATTGATCATATTGAGACACATCTTTCACGCATATAAGGTTACAACCCCAAATTCATGCGAAACAACAATTAGTTCAACAATTCAACTTTAATCTTACCATATTTACACAAACACCAATGGAGCTCAATTTCTAAAAGACGGGGTTTTAGCCATACATACCTCAATAAAGCTTTCCTTAATTCTTACAAAATTCCGGGACTCTTAGCACTTCAATCTATTGTATAAGAATTACAAATGGAACCAAGAATTAGAGACAAGATTAAGATTCTAGCTCGTTTGAGCATATTATCAAGCACTAAGGGTGCATTGTGATCTTAGGTCCTTTTCTTGAGAGATTTCTATCATTTTATACCCCAATTGCTTTCTTTTTAGTTCAAAACCTCCCAATACTCTATGATCTTATATGCATGCAAGAAATCCATTCTTATTCCCATGAACCCCCAAGCTAAGTACTCATTCTAGTGTGAATTTCGAAACCAGAGATTAGGGCTCAAGTTTCTTACCTCTTGGGGTGAAAGCCTAACAATTTTTGCTTGAGAGTCTTCAAAGATTTGGCAAGGATTGAGAGTTAGTTTCTCCCTCTAGAGCTCCCTCTCTCACTCTATTTGCAGTAAAAATCATATAAAAGTGGTCTAATGGGTGTTTTTAATGGGATGGGGTCGGGTTTTAAAAGTTAGAAAATAGGAGCCCCGACACAATCTGCGATCACATATGCGATCGCATTCCTAACATGCGGCCCGCAAAATGGACCGCAAAAATGGTCCCAAAACCTGAACACACTGTCTGGGTATGCACCAGAAATGCGGTCTGCATACCTGTTCTGCGGTCGCATAATGAACCGCAGAACTGCCCCTTACAAAATTCTAAGGGGATTATGCGATGACTATGCGGCCCGCATAGTGATTATGCGATCGCATAATTGGTCGCATAGTTGACCTCAAATTAACTATCACACTGCCTGACTCTGCGGCGACTATGCGGTCCGCATTGCTATTCTGCGATCGCATAGTGGACCGCAGAAATGCACTTTTCTGGAAAACATTATCCCTTAACTTTTTAATATACAGAGCAATCCAAAGGGTCCGAACCGCGGCGAGCTTGCTCGCCTCGAGTGATTTTACAAATCCCTAACTCATATACCTAACTTGGCACTACGAGCTTTCGGGTTTTGAGTGGAAATTTTCACGGGGCCTTACAGGGAACTCCTGCTGTGATCCATGGTGGTGGTGGTCCTGGAGGTGCTAAGATCTCTGCTACCCAAGGGCGAGCCGCATCACCCATAGCAAGATTCTCCATATACTGAACTGCCTCTACCTCTTCAAATCCCATGTAGGTGTTCAGAGTGCATTGATCAAATCTGGCTTTCAGATTTCACACTTGTCACTTTCATACCTTTCTTGATGTGTTCCGCAATGGCATATAATTCACGTACCAAGCGCTCATTTGCATCCATGACACTCTAGGTGAACCACATCCATCCGTTGCGCTCCCTGAACAGCCTCATGACATTGAGATTGTATTTATCCAAGTCCTTCACTAAGAATTTTTGCTCAAGTGTGAGCGATCTCCGGGGCCACCATTCTGTGAACATAGTGAAGGCTGGCAAACTCATAAATCGATCTTCCCATATCTCCTTCTTCTTCGACCTCTCTAGGCCGCACACTTTAGTGTCACTCCCTCTACCATCATCAAGAGCATTATCATCATCATCAATGGGGATTGGTGTTGCCGGGGCATGTGAGGAAGATGGCTCAGAATCTTGGCTACCCTCTTCGGAACCCTCAGAAGAACTAGCATATGAAGAGGGTTCATCTATCAATTGTAGTCTACCCGAAACTTGTTTGGGTTAAGATTGGGCATCGGGTTGTGCTTGCACATAGTTTCCCTCTAAGGCATACCTAGATGGGAGATACTCACTGGACTCTGAGGGTTCAGGGACATTGTTGGTAGTTGCCTTCTTGTTTATTGCTCTTTGGACTTAGAGTGGGAGGTTGCACCTGCCTCGGCCTCGAGAGGGTTCACCCCTCCCTTTAGAAGTATCGCCTCGACCTTGTGATCGAACCATTGTTTGCAATACAAGGCATATATTTCAGTTAGAGTTCCAAACAGTGCAAACAGTTGCATTATAGTTGTAGGAAAACAGTCTACAGAAGAGATAATGCAGACTGCACAATTTTGGGTGCGGCCGCCGACTGCCATGTGCGGACCGCACAATTTCAAAGTGCGGTCTCACATCCTAAAGTGCGGACCGCACAATTTTAACTACGGTCGCACAATCCCAGGTTCAGACTATTGGTTCTCTGATCTTTCAACAGTGCAGTCGCACATATTTTTCCGCGGACCGCATAATTTTCTGCGGATCGCACAATTTTGAGCGTGGTCCGCACTTTTCATGCAACTCATTTGCCCTAATTCTAAGATCTGCGGACCACATAATTTTGTGCGCGGCCGCACAATTTGAAATCACGCACCACTGACTTTATGTTTTGCAATTTTTACACAATTGAGACATGATATTTGCAACTAAAATGATTAATGATCTACCCAGTCCCCAATGAACATATATGATATTGCCCACATTATTTTAAGAACACATAACTGACATTTGACATTTTAGGTCTAAAAATAACTCTACATAGAAGGAAAAAAACTATGAGAAATTAAAAAATCTAAAGATGCAATGAACATACCAGTGATTAAGTATGCAGGTAAGAATCTACACTGATAGAAATGAATGCGGATTGTGAACTAATTAGACGTACACTGTGCTTGCTTAGGTCTTAAGAACTCAGAGTATGTAAAGTTTTGAATAATGCACTGAGGTTCTATTAATAGGTTGACCAAGTCGCCCCAAACTTAAGTTGAGTGCGGCCGCACAATATTGAGTATGGTCCGCACTCGTTACCTAGACTTTGCTGAAGCTTTGCGGCCCACACAAAAGTGAGTGCGGCCGTAGAATTTGTGCGGACCGCACAATTTTGTGTGCGGCCGCAGATTGGCTATGAATTTTGACAGACCAACTTCAGAGAGCTTGCAATTTTTGTACTCCAGTTGTGCAACCGCACACAGAATTGTGCGACCGTAGAGTGATTTGTGCTGTTGCAATCAGAGTTGTGTGGTCTGCACTATTAGTGTGCGGTCCACACTTTTTCAACACTTGACCAATTTTTATGGCACAATCCCTGCAATGCACACCCATTCCTTCATACACTTCAACACTAGTTAGCAAAAAACAAAGCCTATCTAATGAAAAAGAAAAGGGTAAAGAAAAAGACACATGGGTTGCCTCCCAAGAAGCGCCTGATTTAATGTCACGGCACGGTGCAAATTACCAATAATTTGAAATGAAGAACCACCACGACGTGGCCATCATCAACTTTTCCAAGATAGTGCTTCACTCGGTGCCCATTGACTCTAAACACTTCATCATTCTTATTTTTCAAGTCTAATTCACCGAATGGTGTCACATCATCAACTTCAAACGGGTCACTCCATTTTGACTTCAACTTTCTCGAAAACATCCGTAACCGAGAATTGAACAATAACACAAGATCACCTTATTTAAAGTCCTTGCTCCAAATGTACTTGTCATGGAGGTACTCCATCTTCTCTTTGTATAGAGACGAGCTTGTGTAGGCATGGTACCGGAATTCATCTAGCTCATTTAATTGTGTCATCCTTAAGTTGGTGGCGACATCCCATTCAAGATTAAGCTTCTTCAATGCCCACATAGCCTTATGCTCAAGTTCCACCAGAAGATGACAAGTCTTTCGAAACACCAATCGATATGGAGACATCCCAATCCGTGTTTTGTAAGCCGTCCTATAAGACCATAAAGCATCATCAAGTTTTCTTGACCAATCCGTCCGGTTGGCATTCACTGTCTTTGATAAAATACTCTTGATCTCCCAGTTGGAGACTTCCACTTTTCCGCTTGCTTGAGGGGGATAGGAGGTCGAGACTTTGTGAGTGACACCATAATTGGTGAGTAAGGTATCAAAATCCTTGTTGCAAAAATGCGAACCCCCATCACATATGATAGCCCTTGGAGTACAAAATCATGTAAAGATGTTCTTCTTAAAAATGCCACCACACTTCGAGCTTCGTCGTCGGGCAAAGCCATGGCTTCAACCCATTTTGACACATAGTCCACAACTACCAAAATGTTAGTGCTCCCATAAAAGCTCACGAACGGTCCCATGAAATCAATGCCCCACATATCAAAGATGTCAATTTCCAAGATGGTGGTAAGGGGAATCTCATTCTTCTTATAAATCCCACCGGCCCTTTGACATTCATCAGAACGCTTGACTAGATCACTAGCGTCCTTATAGAGAGTAGGCCAGTAGAATCCACAACTCAACACTTTTATAGCCGTTCTAGCTCCACCAAGGTGACCACCATATGGTGAAGAGTGGCCAGCCTCAAGAATTTCCACTTGTTCTTCCTCCAGCATACATCGTCGGATCACTCCATCGGTACAAATTCGGAAAAGATACGGCTCATCCCAATAATAGTAAAGGCAATCCCGTTTGAGCTTCTTTCTTAGGTTTGTAGAGAACTCATTTGGTACAATGCCACTCACAAGAATAATTTGCTAAGTCGGCGAACCATGGCATCCCGGTCACTGAAATAGCTAGAAGCTGCTCGTCGGGGAAGGAATCATTGATCTAGGCCATCATGTGGCCTCCCCTCCTCCTCCAATCGACATAAGTAGTCCGCCACATGATTTTGACTACCTTTGCGGTCTTGGATCTCTAGATCAAACTCTATCAATAGAAGCACCCACCACAACAACCTCGCCTCTGAATCTTTCTTGCTCATTAAGTACCGCAGTGCTGCATGATCGGTGTGGACAATCACCTTTGTACCCATCAAGTAAGAACTTCTCCATAGCAAAGACAATAGCAAGTAGCTCTTTTTCGGTCACTGTGTAATTGACTTGGGCATCATTCAGGTGTTGCAAGCATAGAAGACCGGATGGAAGATTTTGTTGATTCTCTGCCCCAAAACTGCTCCAACCGCCACATCACTTGCGTCACACATGAGCTCAAAAGGCAAGCTCCAATACGGTGTAGTGATAATAGGAGTAGTTGTCAATTTGAACTTGAGCAATTCAAATTCCTTCATGCAATCCTCATTGAAATGGAATTTGGCATCCTTCTACAAAAGCTTACACAAGGGATTCACCACTTTGGAAACACCCTTGATGAATCGGCGGTAGAACCCCGCGTGACCCAAGAAACTTCTCACTCCCTCCACGGATGTAGGTGAGGGAAGTTTAGAAATCACCTCTATTTTGGCCTTGTCAACCTCAATACCATTCTTTGAAATTTCGTGGCCGAGGACAATGCCTTCCTCGACCATGAAGTGACATTTCTCCCAATTCAATACCAAGTTCGTCTCTTCACATCTTGCCAAGACCTTATCCAAATTGTTCAAGCAACCAACAAAAGTCATCCATGAAGATCTCAAGAATATCCTCCACCATGTCGGTGAAAATAGCCATCCTACACCATCGAAAAGTCGTCGGTGCATTGCATAACCCAAATGGCATCCACGAGAATGCGAAAGTACCATATAGACATTTGAAAAGTAGTCTTTTCTTAATCCTCTGGAGCAATAAGAATCTTATTATAGCCGGAATACCCATCGAGGAAACAACAGAAAGCACGGCCGGCCAACTTATCAAGCATTTGATCAAGGAAGGGAAGTGGAAAATGATCTTTTCTTGTGACTTTGTTGAGCTTGCGATAATCCATACACACTCTCCATCCGGTCACCGTTCTTGTAGGAATCAACTCATTTTTGTCATTGGTAACCACAATCATGCCCCTTTCTTTGGGACACATTGCACCGGAGAAGTCCATGAACTATCGAAAATAGGGTAAACAACCCGGCATCCAACCAATTTATGATCTCCTTTTTGACCACCTCTTGCATCGCTTCATTTATCCTCCTTTGATGTTCAACAGAGGGTTTGACACTCTCCTCCAAAATAATCTTGTTCATACAAAAGGCGGGGCTTATACCCCGGATATCTGCCAATGTCTATCCAATTGCTCTATTCCTCCTTTGTAGTATCTCCAATGTGGACTCTACCTGCATGTTAGTCAAGCAAGAGGAAAAAATAACCGGTAAAGTAGAAGAAGGGCCAAGGAATTCATACCTGAGATGCAGAGGAAATGGCTTTAACACCAAAATGGGAGGCTCCTCTATTGAGGGCTTTGTTGGAGGAGTCTTCCGGTTTTCAAGATCCAAGGATAACTTGCGCGGTTCATAAGAGTACGACCCCATTCCTTGCAATGCATTCACACATTCTAAATAGCCTTCTTTCTCCTCATCATTATCAAGGTTGAGCAAAACAGCTTCCAAATTGTCCTCAAAATTCATTGTGGCGCTAATATCATCAATAATTACATCAATCACAAAATCCACGAACGAACAAACTTCATTGCTATTTGGTTGCCTCATAGATTTGCACACATGGAAGACTACCTTTTCATCATTCACTCAGAAAGTGAGCTCACCAGCTTCCACATCAACAAAAGCCTTCCCCATAGCAAGGATAGGTCTACGCAAAATAATAGGCACCTCATAGTCCACTTCACAATCAAGAATTACAAAATCCACCGGAAGGATGAACTTGTCAACATGAATCAACACATCATCAATAATACCCAAAGGTCTCTTCATTGTACGATCCGCCATTTGCAACCTCGTGGATGTGGGTCTTAGTTGAGCAATCCCCAAAGTTTTGAACACCGAATAGGGCATCAAGTTGATACTCGCCCCAAGATCAGATAAAGCTTTGGCAAAGTCGGCACTTCCAATTGTACATGGGATTGCAAAAGCGCCTGGATCTTCCAATTTAGGAGCCATTGAGTGCACTATTGCACTCACTTGATGTGTCATCTTTATAGTCTCAGAATTCATCGACCTTTTCTTGGTCACCAAGTCCTTCATGAACATTGCATAACCCAATATTTATTCCAAGGCCTCAACCAATGACACATTAATAGACAAGCTCTTCATCATGTCAATGAACTTTTTAAATTGGTTCTCACCATTTTGCTTGGCAAACCTTTGAGGATATGGAGGAGGAGGCCTTGGCACTGGTGCCTTTGCCTTTGGCAATACCGGTTCCGGTATATCAACAATGTGCTCCTTAGACGGGTTCACCTCCTCTTGAGTCTCCTCCACATTGTCATCAATATCAATTCTCACCTCATANTCCTACCTTCGGGTTCACCATCCTATCACTTGGTAGTGCCCCCTTAGGACGAGTGTTCAAAGCTTGCGAGATTTGGCCCAATTAAACTTCCAAATTGCAAATTAAAGTTTTGTGAGAGGCTAATTGAGCATCGGAGTCGGCATTCTTCTCCATCATTTGTTTGAACATGTTCTTTATTCAGCCCATCTCGTTGTTGGAAGAACTAGGACCTTGAGAAGGATAGGGAGGTGGATTTCTCGGTTGTTGAAACATCGGAGGCCTTTGAAAACTCGACCCCCGGTTGTTTTTGTTGTTACACCCTCGTTGGTTGTTACCTACCCAATAGACTTGATTATTGCCACTCCAATTGCCTTGGTTATTTTGACCATTCCAATTTCCTTGATTACCTTGATTGTTCCAATTCCCTTGGTTGTTTTGCTTGTTCCAACTACCTTGATTGTTTGAATTCCAATTTCCTTGAGTTCCTTGTGGTCGCCATTGTTGTTGATTCGGGCCTTGATTGTTGTTTCTTTTCCCTTGGAAGTTGTTCACATATTGTACTTCCTCTGCTTGTTCATTGTATTGTCCATCTTGATCAAATCCACTATCTTCATGCTCATAATTTTCAACCCGGTTTTGCACTTGAGAACCCTTTTGCCTTCTCTTGTTTACCATCGTACTAAGGCCTTCCATTGCGTTTACTTGCTTGAATCCTTGCACTTGTTGAAGTTGAGCTTTGGCTAGTTGATTCATTGTGGTGGTCAACTCGGCAATTGCTTTCCTATGATCATGTAATTCTTTATGCAAGTGAATCACATTTGAATTGCCTTGAGGAACGTTTGCTCTACTGTGCCATGCCGATGAAGTATCCACCATTTCATCAAGAATCCCACAATCCTCCGCTTATGGCGTTGTCATGAAATTTCCATAGGCAAGTTGGTTTACCACACATTGATTGGTATTATTGACCTCCCTATAAAAAGATTGTTGGATCATAGCCTCTGTCATGTCATTGTTCGGGCACTCTTTCACCATAGTACTATACCTTTCCCATATCTCATGCATAGGCTCATTGGGTTCTTGTTTAAGAGCTAGAATCTCATCCTTAAGAGTTGCCATATGCCCGGGAGAAAAGAACTTGGAAATGATTTTCTCGGCCAATCCGTCCCATGTATGGATAGAATGATTTGGCAACCTCTTTACCAATCCAAAGCCTTCCCCCGTAGAGAAAAAGGGAATAGCCTCAACCACAATGCATCCTCAGAGACGTTGGTTTGTTTACTCCCCCAACAAGTGTCAACAAACCCTTTCAAGTGCTTTATGTATTTTGACTCGGAGCCCCGGTGTGCCACCACTCTTTGGGGAGGTGGGGGTGGAATGGCAATGTTGTCTTGAGGTGAGGGGCCTCGTCTATTTACTTGAGGTTCAAGAGGAACCTCATCAACTTGGTCATCATCCCCATCATCCCCCAATGGCACGTTTCCAAGAGGATCATTGTTGATGAGAGCCGTTGTACCACCTACAATTGTTTCATGAAAAGATTAGTAACTCGGAAATAAAAGAAGACAAATCACACACAAAACCAAGTATATAGCTAAATCCGTTTTTAGCTCCCATGAAACGACGCCAAAAATTGATGTCACCCAAATTCACACCTTTGATTGGGTTTGTGAAGTAGTCGGTGCAATTATAATTATCCAACGTGAATCGGTGTCGATTCCACAGTGAGTTTATATTTGATTAGGTATATATCTAGACTAAGTGTATGATGTGCCTAAAATGCACTTCCACATGTTTGGTTGTTTCTCTACTTCTAATGATTATGCTAATATTTGCAAATGAAAAGCTAGAGAACAATATTTTTGGGGTTGTTATTTTTCAAGTTTATAAAAGATCTAGGGTCGTGACTCCACCTAGGTGGTTACCTAACGGATTGTGGGATTTAGGGTAAGTTTGATTGGTCGGGGTCGTAATATAGCAAGCACACGCAATTACCCACTCAATACCTCTTGGTAGTTAGAGTGGTTATGCCCAATTTGGCTTTTTCAAGTCCAAATGGGTATTGCATAAAACAAGTAATAGATGCTCACGTCAGGTCTTACTATATCTAGATTCAACCCTTTAATTGGGGCTATCAATTTCTTGAGTTCACCCCAATTCCTTGTAAGCCAAGTTTTCTTAGACTTAGTCTTTCTTTCTCAAGTAGAGGCTAAGTCAATTAGGCATGAATTAATGTTTGCAACCATTAATTCTTAAATTCAAGCAAGAACTAGGCTAAATATTACTAACCCAATCAAAAATAAGCCCTAAATTAAACACCCATTAGGTACCCACACTAGGGTTGGGTCACAACCCTAGCTAGAAATTTAGCTACTCATAGAGAAAATTGAAGAAACTAAAGAAGAAAATAAGATTAAACTCATAGTAGATGATAAGGGGAAGAAAATGCTATGTTAAAATGATAAATTATAAAGTTACCCAAAGCTGTAAAGGAAAAACGGCTATCTATTTTCAGATGTTCAAACTTAACCTAAATTTGACAAAAAGAACTATTTATATCTAGTTGAGATTATCGGACAAAATTGCCCCTGCAGAGATTCTGCAGCCGCACAATTATGTGTGCATTCCGCACTTTGAAGCTGGCATGACAAGATGGACTTCTACGGTCACATAATTCTTGGTTACGGCCGCGCTTCTTCAGATTCCGCAGATCGCATATTCTTAAGTGCTGCCGCACTCTTGACATTGAGCTTTGACAGGGGAGACTTCTGCGGTCCGCACGTTTTCGAGTGTGGCCGCAGTTTGATTCTGCGGCCGCACAGTAATAGTACGGTCCGCACTTCTTCATGGTCCCAAAGTCACACCACTATGAACCTCATATTATGCGGCCGCACAATAATTGTGCGGTCCGCACTTTGCATAGGAAATTAGACAGAGGATTCTTCATAGCATGTGGTCGCACACAATATTGTGCGGTCCGCATTTTACTCTTTTTACTTTGTTTTAGTCCTTGTCCAAAATTACTCCTTATTGAGTTGATTTTCATCTCTTTGGCTCATTTTCCAATAATCCTGCAAGTAAGCACATTTTATCAGTTCTCGGGAATACCTTTAAGCATTTTTGAGTTAAAACAAAAGTAAAAGGGTGCAAATAAGTAGTCAAAGCCCTTACTTTTCACCGGGCGCTTTCAAAGCTTTATGTGATCTTGGGGCGAGTATAAACTTGATGCCATATTCTGTGTTCAAAACATTGGGAATTGGGTAACCAAGACCAACATATTTGAGGTTACAAATGGCAGATTGTACTATGAAGTGACCATTGGGTATTATTGTGGTTCGTGTTGATAAGTTCATCCTCCCGGCGGATTTTGTGATTCTTGATTGTGAAGTGGACTATGAGGTGCCTATTACTTTGGGTAGACCTTTCCTTGCTACGGGGAAGGCTCTTGTTGATGTGGAAGCCGGTGAGCTCACCTTTCCGTTGGGTGATGAAAAGGTGATCTTCCATGTGTGCAAATCTATGAGGCAACGGAATAACAAGTTATTTCGTTCATGGACTTGGTGACCGATGTGATTATTGATGATGCTAGTGTCAATGAATATTGAGGATACTTTGGAAGCCGTTTTGCTCAACCTTGATAATGATGGGGAGAAAGAACGCTATGTGGAATGTGTGAATGCATAGCAAGGAATGTGGCCGTACACTTATGAACCCCGCAGGGTTATCCTTGGATCTCGAAAATCGGAAGACTCCTTCGACAAAGCCCTCGATCGAGGAGCCTCCCACTTTGGAGTTAAAGCTATTGCCTTCGCATCTCAGGTAAGAATTCCTTGACCCTTGTTCTACTTTACTAGTTATTCTTGCCTCTTGTTTGACAAACATGCAGATAGACTCCACATTGGCAGTGCTACAAAAGAAGAAGAAAGCTATAGGATGGACATTGGCGGATATTTAGGATATAAGCCCCGCCTTATACATGCACAAGATTATTTTGGAGGACGATGCCAAACGCTCTATTGAACATCAAAAGATGCTAAATGAAGCAATGCAAGAGGTGGTCAAAATGGACATCATAAAGTGGTTGGATGCCGGGGTTGTTTACCCCATTTCCGATAGTTCGTGGACTTCTCCAGTGCAATGTGTCCCGAAGAAAGGGGGCATGATTGTGGTTACCAATGACAAGAACGAGTTGATTCCTACAAGAACGGTGACCGGGTGGAGAGTGTGTATGGACTATCACAAGCTCAACAAAGTCACAAGAAAAGATCATTTCCCACTACCCTTCCTTGATCAAATGCTTGATAGGTTGGCCGACCGTGCTTTCTATTATTTCCTCGATGGGTATTCCGGCTACAATCAAATTCTTATTGCTCCTATGGATCAAGAAAAGACTACTTTGACATATCCCTATTGTACTTTCGCATTCTCATGGATGCTATATGGGTTATGCAATGCACTGGCGACTTTTTAACGGTGTATGGTTCCTATATTCACCGACATGGTGGAGGATTTTCTTGAGGTCTTCATGGATGAGTTTTCCGTGGTGGGGAATTCTTTTGGTGATTGCTTGAAAAAATTAGATAAGGTCTATTCAAGACGTGAAGAGACAAACTTGGTAATAAATTGGGAGAAATGTCACTTCATGGTCGAGGAGGGCATTTTCCTTGGCCATAAAATTTCAAAGAATGGTATTAAGGTCGACAAGGCAAAAATAGAAGTGATTTCTAAACTTCCACCCCCTACATCCGTGAAGGGAATGAGGAGTTTCTTGGGTTATGTGGGGTTCTATCACCGTTTCATCAAAAAAAAAATTCCAAAGTGGTGAACCCCTTATGTAAGCTTTTGGAGAAGAATACAAAATTCCATTTCAATGAGGGTTGCATGAAGGCATTTGAATTGCTCAAGTTCAAATTGACAACCACTCCTATTATCACCGCACCAGATTGGAGCTTGCCTTTTGAGCTCATGTGTGACGCAAGTGATGTGGCTGTTGGAGCAGTTTTGGGGCAACAAATCAACAAAATCTTCCATCCGATCAACTATGCTAGTAAGACCATAAAGGATGCCCAAGTTAATTACACGGTGACCGAAAAAGAGCTTGTTTCTATTGTCTTTGCTATGGAGAAGTTCCACCCGTACTTTATGGTACAAAAGTGATTGTCCACACCGATCATGCAGCGCTTCGGTACTTAATGAGCAAGAATGATTCAAAGGCAAGGTTAAAACGGTGGGTGCTTTTATTGCAATAGTTCAATATAGAAATCCAAGATCGCAAAGGCAGTGAAAATCAAGTGGCAGACCACTTGTCTCGATTGGAGGAGGAGGGGAGGCCACATGACGACCTAGAGATCAATGATTCCTTCCCCGACGAGCATTTCTAGCCATTTCAATAATCGAGATGCCATGGTTCATCGATATAGAAAATTATTTTGTGAGTGGCATTGTACCGAATGAGTTCTCTTCAAACCAAAGAAAGTAGCTCAAACGAGATTGCCTTGACTATTATTGGTATGAACCATACCTCTTTCGGATTTGTGGTGTGATATGAAGATGTGTGCCGGAGGAGGAAGAAGTGGAAATTCTTGAGGCTTGCCACTTTTCACCATATGGTGGTCACCATGGTGGAGCTAGAACGGCGGCGAAAGTGCTGAGTTGTGGAATCTATTGGCCTACTCTTTGTAAGGATGCTAGTGAGCTTGTTAAGCGTTGTGATGAATGCCAAAGGGTCGGTGGAATTTCAAAGAAAAATAAAATGCCTCTCACCACCATTTTGGAGACATATCTTTTCGATGTGCGGAGTATTGATTTCATGGGTCCGTTTGTGAGCTCTTGTGGAAACACCTGCATTCTAGTCTCCATTGATTATATGTCTAAATGGGTTAAGGTCGGTTCATCGCCCAACAATGAAGCGATGAGTGTGGTGGAATTTTTGAAGAAGAACATTTTTACAAGATTTGGTACTCCAAGGGCTATCATAAGTGATGGGGGTTCAGATTTTTGCTACAAGGCTTTTGATACCTTACTCACCAAGTATGGTGTCACTCACAAAGTCTCGACTCCCTATCACCCTCAAGCAAGTGGTCAAGTGGAAGTCTCCAACAGGGAGATCAAGAGTATTTTGTCAAAGACAGTGAATGCCAACCGGACAGATTGGTCAAGAAAACTTGATGATGCTTTATGGGCTTATAGGACTGCTTACAAAACAACGATTGGGATGTCTCCATACCAGTTGGTGTTCCGTAAAGCCTGTCATCTTCCGGTGGAACTTGAGCATAAGGCCATGTGGGCGTTGAAGAAGTTCAACCTTGAATGTGATGTCGCCGCCAACTTAAGGGTGGCACAATTAAATGAGCTAAATGAATTTCGGTACCATGCCTACACAAGCTCGTCCCTATACAAGGAAAAGATTGTTTACCTTGAAAATGGTTATAACAATTAGATTTGATTTTGTGGTTCTAAAAATATGTGATCTATTTTTATGCTAGTTGTTAAGCAGTAGATGCTAACTGACGAGGCTAGAAAATAAGATAATAAATTGATGATAGCTTTAGAAACTAAGCCAAACGGTTGAGAATCGGGGCCTCGAGCTAGCGCGTGCGTGCCTCGATGTCGAATCAGATGCTCGTAAGGGGACAGTCGATGAAGGATTTACAGCCACTAGGGTTGTGATTGCGGCTCTTTATGACCAATAATAAGCAATAAATGAAGAATAATTAATGAGGTATAATAAATGTAAATAAAACAATAAGTGCAAGCAATAGAGCCTAATAGAGAGTATGTCTGAGTTAGAGATTAGAAAGAATGTTCTTGTATTGAATGAAGTATCTTGTGTTGTTTCTTGTGTCTTCGTCCCCTCTACAAAATGACAAGGATCCCCTTTATATAATGAAGGAAATCCCATCCTAGTACATGGGTAATTATTACAAAGAAACATAGTTGGAACAACTACTCACTGGTCTGGTACAAACTGGTGTTTCCCTTGCAGGTTTTGTCAGCTTCGATCATATGCCTTGGGAACATCCCACTTTTTTACCATAACCATCGATCGGCACTGTCCCGAGGTTGGGCGTCGATAACCCCTCGGATACAAATCTTGAACATAGCCTCGAACCTTCGGGAACGTGCTTATGAGGCATCGTAATGACTGAAAATTGGACCCTCCATTTTCACCATATACAGATAGTCCCCGCTTTTCTTAGATAAAAAAGATAAGAAACGGCTCTGACACCGATCTCCTCGAGCCTCCTGTAATGATGTCATGTATATGACGTCAGCTTTTGCGATAACTAAGACGTCCCATCAAGGCATCTTTCCTAGGAACATTCATTACACTGTCAGTTTACTTTTTCAAAGTAATAACGCCGCCGCCGATCCGTCTCCCAAAAGTATTGATTTTGCCTGTCGATACGTTTCTCAAAAAGGGCATTGATTACGCCGTCGGTTACGCTGCCATATTCCTATAAATAGGGGCTTTCTTGAACCCAAACTTCATTCCATTGATATTTTGCTCATTTCTTCTTTTGATCCTTATCCAACCTTGTTTCCTATGTTTGAAAATCGTGGCCATAAGGTCATATGGCAGTGCTTTCATCAGTTATGCCATGACTACTCCCTAGGGCTTTCCCCCACTGAGTTGGACTGCACTGGTTTGTTATTGTTGTTGTTGTTGTTGTTGTTGTTGGCCCGAAATAAAGAGAGAGAAATCTCAAATTACCTCGCATTAAAGGATATACGGACTATGGACTTCTACTCATCTCTCTTAACTGCCTAGTGCGGCTCTTCACTCCTTTTGCTTTTTGTGGAGTGAGGTGGTGCCATCTACTAACTGTTGCATCCCGCATTAGGGCAACGTCTCAAGAAGTGGCTTCACAATAGTGGTACTGGCGGGTCCATGCTCGCCAAACTTTTCACCCACCCACTTCTTCATCTTTTTCTGCTTCTTCGTCATCGTTTTCTGCTTCTTCCTCATCCTTGAATATGCCATTTGGAAGGTCGAGGTGGGGCCCCGAAGAAATGATTCTCGAAGGCATTGCTTCCGAGGATCTACCCCCGAGAGCAGATTAGACTTTGAATTGTTACTTTCGCTTTTTGTTTCTGTGTAAAGACCCTTCATGGGCTTTTTGTAATCAACGTTTATTAATGCAAAGAAGTTTCTTCAATTTGTCTCTGATTTATGTTGGATTTTCCTTTATTCACATTTTTTACGAATCTGAGTGCACGACTCTACCGATCGGTCCGAATATCGGGCCCGGGTGTAGGTATTTCTTCGGCTCCTGATTGATTAGTACGATATCTTGTGGAGCCCTTTGTCACCCCTCCGACTGAGCCCGGGTTGGATAGATACAAGCTCAGGTCGTCGGGACCCCCGAGTGAAAATAGGGCTTCGAATTTATAGAACGAAACCTAGCCTTTCAGACCCCCGTCAATAGTCCTCGAGGGAAACTCGCTCGGACGTCCGAGAATAAAGATTGCCTTTATGCTTTTGAAAGCAGTCCCCGAGTGAGAGTTTGCTCGAGCTCGAGCGACCTGAAAACTTGCTTTGAACTTAGAGCGAAGATAACCTTAAGGCGTTGAAGATAGATCCCGGACGAGGGTTCGCCTGGGTTCGGATAGCCCTTGGGCTAAAGTAACCGAGAGGACGTTTAGCTGGACCGAAGGTGAGAAGTTGCCTTAAGGTTTCACTGGTAGTTTTTGAGCGAAACTTGGCTCGGGCTCAGGTAGCTCGGGGGTCGGAGGACCGGACAAATGAACCGTACTTGCAATAGCAGAAACCTTCGAGGTAGGGTACCACCTCGAGGCCAAACCCATATGAGTAGGTTTTTAGAACTTATCTTCTTTTTGACAGAGGTCCTCGAGATTGGGTACTATCTCGAGGCTTGTAGCGATATCATTGGCTCCTTGTATCCTATCTTATTTTTTGACAAGGTCCTCGAGATCAGGAACCATCTCGAGGCTTGTAATGATACCAATGGCTCCTTAGAGCCTATCTTCCTTCTGATAGAGGTCCTCGAGATCGGGTACCTTCTCGAGACTTGTAACGATGCTAAGGGCTCCTTAGAGCCTATCTTCCTTTTGATAGAGGTCCTCGATCGGGTACCATCTCGAGGCTTGTAACGATGTTAAGGGCTCCTTAGAGCCTATCTTCCTTTTAATAGAGGTCCTCGAGATCGGGTACCATCTCGAGGCTTGTTGATGCGGGGGTTTTTGATCCCCGAAATGTCGTTCGACCGCATAAATTGTATGACATGGTTATAAGACAACCGAGGCGATCACGCCGGTACGTCTTCCTAAAGAGATAATGGCTTAGCCAGTATTTTTAACTGGCCTTTGAGGCGGGCGGACAGTCACCGCTTGCTTCTATATATAGGTTTGTCTTCTCTTTGTCGAGGAGTCCGCTATCCTGAGTATAGAGTTCTTCTCTCTGTGTTAGGTTCTTCACTACTTTAACTTGGGAATCCTTGCTCAGATTTCCGCTCCAATTCTCTGATTTTTCCATAGTTATGGTTGCTTCGCGAGGATTCGTTCGGCAAGGAGAAGGGAGTTCCGCCTCTGATCCTATCTTGGTTGGTGGTACGTCGCCGGAGTCAGGCGAGCTGCCTTCAGGATATTTTTCTTTGAGGGGGAATTTTCCTACGGGAAAACCTCCCAATGCCTAGGGGCGTTGGGAGTATGCTTCGAAACTTACCTCTCTGATAGGAGATAAGCATCTTGAGTTAGTGAGAAAAGATTGTGGATGGGGGTAGAAAGTAGTGCTGTAGGTACCTTCCCCGAAAGAGAGAATTATGGACTGTGCCAAGCGGTTTCTGAACGTATACACGTACCCCTTCATGCTGGGCCCCCTCGATAGGGTTGTGCTCGATTTTTGCCGGAAATATCGTGCTCCCTTGGCAGAAGTCCACCCGTCGTTTTGGCGTATAGTACTGATGATGCGATTCTTTGCGGAGGGAGCAGGGCTCGATTTTAACCTCAGTCATCTTATCAGGCTATACCGGCCTTTTCAGCATCGAGGCCTATTAACCCTGCGATGCCGATCTACTAGGCCTTTCGTCGTTGACGACGAAGAAGGTGGGGATCGGGATGGATGAGCCGATTCGTCCAGCCCGGAGGCTTAGTGAGGATGCATCAGCCGAGCCTGCAGCGCCCGAGGCGAGGAACGAGGGTTCTCTGTCGCTGGCTTCTCCTCCCATCGAAGGTGCTTCGAGGGATGCTCGAGGCCTGAGGCTGCATGTATCGAGCGACTGTGTCCCGACCGGGAGTGGTTTTACTGGGGTTGATGGAACAAGACTAGTGGATGCGCGCTCAACTTTTGAGGAAGCTCAGCGGCTCTACTCTGAGGTGAGTTTTGGCCGGCCGTGTTGATTCCTTAGTTTTTGCAACTTTTATTCTTTTATTGATTTTTTCCTTCATAAGCTTTAAACAAGCTCAAATCTGAGCTGCTTCGTCGTGAGGTCGGGCTGCAAAAAGCCGTGGATGGGGAGAAATCCCTTAGGCTCCTTGCGATGAAAAGGAAGATGAGTTGGCATACTTGCGGTATGAGGCGAGTCGAAGCCTGAACTATGAAAGCTACCTCGAGGAGCAGGTAAATTTTGTTCTAAGGGGTGCATGTTCCCTTTTCTATCCCAGAGGCTGATGTCTCATTTATTCCAGTTGCAGAAGAAGTCCGAGAGCTTGGAATGCCTCAAGAGTGAAATTGCCCAAATTATGTGCCAGTGCGATGAATTGAAGGCTCGGGTCGATGCTCAGGTTGTGGCGGAAAAGGCCTCTTTGTCCAAAGCTTTCGCCTTTGATGTTCGACTTTGCATAGCTCATAAAAGCAGCTTGGTCCGAGCGGACATGATTACAAGGCTCGAGTCTGAGCTTTAGAAGGTGAAGGCCGAAGTTGTGGATACCCAGGTCGAAGCCATAATGAGCCGAACTAAGGCCGATAAGAAAGTGGCCGTTTATCTGAAGGATGCTGCCGATGCTCGAGCTCAGCTGAGGAGGGCTCTTGACCGTAAGGGCAGAAGTAAGGAGTATGCTCGGTGAAAATGTTGAAGGGAAACCCTCGAGGAGATTCATGCTAGGGGCTTTGACCTCTCGGAAGAGGTAAAGCAGGCAAATGTGGATGAGTCTGACGCGAAGTCCCTCCTGTCCGATGCCGAGGATAGCGAGAAAGACGCCGACGGGCCATAGTCCCCGAGGGGGATGTAGATTGGACTTTTCTTGTCTAATTTTGTTCATAGTGCCAACATTGTAAAATGGAGCTTTGTATTTTTTTCATACATGTGTATAAAAGGAAACCATATGGGCTTTATTTTTCATGCACTTCCTTTTGCTTCGATGTTTGTCAGTTATTAGCCAGGTGAACTGGTTTTTGGATTGAAAGCATCCTTGGGTTTATAGTATGGCCCTGGGGCTCGCTGGGCTGGCCTATAGGCTCTTACGCGTCTGGTCGGTAGTATAAGCCGGCATTTGAGCTCTTATGCTTTTGCTCTTAGGCATATTCAGTTAACTGTTTTGGGTTCAGTCTCCGAGTCGGGTTTCGACTCGAGCTTATTGACCCTTAAGTTTTTGAATTAAAAGCTGGCCCTTAGGCTCTTACGCGATTGGTCGGTACGACCTTTTACATGGGCTGGCGGCAGTGGCTCTTACGCTTTAGGTCGGTATGACCTTTTATATGGGCTGGCGATAGTGGCTCTTACGCTTTAGGTCGGTATGACCTTTTATATGGGCTGGCGACAGTGGCTCTTACGTGTTGGGTCGGTACGACCTCTAATATAGGCTTTATGTTTCCTTCGTTAAGGACTTTTTAGAATTGTGTTTGCCTGACTCTTCAACGGTTCGGTAAAACCTCGATTGTGAGTCGTTTTGTGGCAATGATCGAGCACCTCGAGAGGTTTTGCTCTGTGGCTGAGTGTTTCGAAGCCTATAGTTTTGGAGCTGACATGTTCGAAGCCCTTTTGCCTATGTCGGTGGTAGCTTGTTTTAACCGGTTCTTTTCGAAGTTCTTTCGAAGTAATTGAAGGCCTGTGATTTCATAGCGACAGTCGAGCGTCCCCGAGTTGCGTTAGTTTTGCTTGTACAGCCTTGTGACCGTAGTCATTGTGTTTGGCCGGAGCCTTTTAGTCCCCGAGTGAAGTAGTTTCAGCATCTATATCGAGGGTATGCCTTAATAGGGGTCTTATAAGTTCGATATATAGCCTTAAATTTAAGATCGGGATTTATGCATTTTGTAAGGTCTTATAAATTTTTACATGCCTTTGAGGTCATACAGTTTTGGTTACTTGGTACAAGTATGGTTCATGCCTTGCTTGAGGTCTTACAGATTTGATATTGCCTTATGAAGGTCTTATAGATTTGATATTGCCTTATGAATGTCTTACTTGCTCGAGGTTTCCCACATGGGGCCTTATAGCCTCGGGTTTTTGATAGATCGATGGGGGTGGCAGTTGGCGGTAGTCCCCGAGTCATCGAAAGTCTCTTGGCTCGGGAGCCATTCTCTGTAAACTTGGTATTGCCTCATTCAGGGCTTACGAGTTCGGAGTTTCCGACCCGGAGGTCATGTAGCCTTGAGTTTTCGTCGCCAGTCCCCGAGTGTTCGGAACGTTCTTTGGCTTCTGGAGCCGTTTTTGCAATCTTATTGTTGCCTCATTGAGGGCTTAGCTTCGAGTTTTTGATGCCAGTCCCCTAGTGTTCGGGACATTTTGGGCCCTGGAGCCGTTTTTGTAAGAAATGGTGAGCTTCTTTGAAACGTGAAATGCTTTGATGGAGGGGAAAGTATTCTTTGATTACTTGGTACAAGTATACATGTCTTCGACGTCTAGGGCTCGGTTATTCTATACGGACATGGTTCGTTCGGCCGTTTGGTCCGGTACATCATTTCCTATCGAGGCCACGTTCAGCACATCTTGGCTTCTCCGAGGAGGTGACCTTCCGGGGGGATGCCCCTCAGTATTCGAGGTTGATTGAAGTGAAGCCTTGAATACTTGTTGAGCCTTCCTTAGGTAGCATATAGATGTTGCCTCATTAAAAACCTTGCCGGTAAAAACCCTTCTTGGGATAAAACCCGATCGAAGAAAAAGAGTGCAACGCATGGTTTTGAAACCTAAGGCCTTCAGGTTGGAAAGCGCTTAGGCAGTATCGTTCGAGTGCTTGTGTACATGGTTAGAGCAAAACCTGAACGAAAAAGGGAGATGATCATAACTTAGTGCCGGCGATGACTTGAGCCTTGATATTCTTCGATTGTTTACTTTGAGGACGCGGTACGGTCCGTTACTTGTTTTAGTCAGGTGTAACCGAAAGTATATCTTGTTATTGCTATTTTATCGTTTGCTTATCCTTTGGCTCCTTCGACGATGGAGGTATTGGTGGTGCCACATCATGCACCGCAAATATCTCTTTTGCTGCATGTTGTTCTCCGTAGACGGTTTTTATCCCGCCCTTTGTCGGGAACTTCATTATTTGGTGGAGGGTGGACCGTACTGCCCTCATGCAGTGTATCCATGGCCTTCCGAGCAAAGTGTTTTACCTCATATCTCCTTCGATGACATGAAATTTGGCATTTTGGGTTGTGCCAGCCACGTTGACCGGGAGGGTGATTTCTCCTTTGGTCATCTCGCTTGCCACGTTGAATCCGTTGAGGACTCGAGAGGTGGGCATGATCTGGTCGAGCAGTCTGAGCTGCTCCACCACCCTCGACTTGATGATGTTGGCCGAGCTACCAGGATTCACAAGAACACGCTTAATTTGAAATGTATTTACAAGTAAAGAAATTACCAATGCGTTGTTATGGGGTTGAGATAGAGCCTCGATGTCTTCATCGCTGAACGTGAGGGCATCCTCGGGTATGTAACCTTGAGTTCGCTTTTCCCTGGTGATGGAAATTTTTGTTCTCCTGACCAAGGGTTCTTGTGGAGCATCGATACCTCCAAAGATCATGTGGATGACATGTTGTGGCTCGCCTGTTTCACTCTCTTTGGTCGCCTCTCTTTCCCGGAACTGATTTTTGGCTCGGTCGCTGAGGAATTCCCGGAGGTGACCTTTGCTGAGTAGTCGGGCTACTTCTTCCCGGAGTTGTCGGCAATCCTCGGTCTTGTGACCATGTGTGTTGTGAAATTCACACACTAAGTTATGGTTCCTTTGCGAAGGATCTGATTGTGCAGGCCTTGGCCACCTGGTGTCTCTGATTTTACTGATGGCGAATACGATGTCTGATATGTCTATGTTGAAGTTGTATTCCGACAGGCGGGGTGCCTCCATCGGCCCTGTGTGCCTATCGAATCCAGCTCTGCTAACAAGTCCCCGAGGGTTCTGGCCTCGATCCAGCCTTCGATCGTTGCGGGGTATGTTGCGCCTTGGGGCGTTTCTTCTATCTTAAGTGTATGGTTGGTATCTTTCTTTGTTTGGCTTTGGCTCCTTCGTCGGAAGCCTGTTAGGATATGCCGAGCCCGAGGGGGCTCCTAGTTGGTCGTCTTCGACCCTGATCTTTGATTGGTATCGTTTGTGGACGTCCGACCAGGTCACGACAGGATATTCGACTAAGTTCTGCTTTAGCTTCTTCGAAGCTACCGAGCTCCGCTCGTTCAAACCTTGAGTGAAGGCCTGCACTACCCAGTCGTAGGAGACCGGAAGTAGTTCCATTCGTTCCATTTGGAAGTGAGATACGAATTCTTGCAGCATCTCGTTATCTCTTTGCTTGATTTTGAAGACGTCAGATTTTCTTGTAGCTACCATGATGAGACCAGCATGTGCCTTTATGAACGAATCTGCCAACATGGCAAACTAATCTATCAAGTGTGGGGCTAAGTTGTGGCACCACATCATCGCTCCCTTTGAGAGCGTCTCTCCAGATTTCTTCGGTAGGACGGATTCGATCTCGTCGTCCTTCAGGTCGTTGCCTTTTACTGCACAAGTGTAAGCACTGACGTGCTCGTTGGGGTCCGAGGTTCTGTTGTACTTCGGAAGGTCGGGCATTCTGAACTTCTTTGAAATGGGTTTTGGAGCCGCTTTCTGTGGGAACGGCTTTTGCACAAACTTCTTGGAGTTGACACCTTTTAGGATCGGGGGTGCGCCCGAGATTTGATCGACCCTAGAATTGTAGGTCTCCACCTTCTTGTCGTTGGCTTCTATATTCTTCTCGCCCGATTCGACCCTGTTTGTGAGGTTCTCGAGCATTTTTATGATGGCGGGGTTGGCTGCCGACCAGTTGTTGTTTGATCTTTCCGGTACCTGCTCGGCTTGGGGAGCCGTTTCCAGTGCTACCGTGCTGGGAGTTTTCTGGTGACTTTGCAACTGAGCAATCACCAACTGTTGTGCCTGTAACATTTCAAAAATAACGTGAAGGCTAACTTCCTGTTCTTCCCTAGCTGGGGTTTTCTGAGCTTCTTATAGATCTCCTTGGTGTATGCTCCTGTTGGTGTGGGAGCTTATTTCGACGTGTTGAGCATCGCGCGAGACCGCGTCCACGGGAATTGGTTCTTGCACTTCCCCAGGGTTTCATGGTGGTACACCAACACCTGGAACAGCTACACCATTTTCTCCATGGTCCTCAAGATTGTTGCTTTCACGTGCGTTTACTGAGTTGGACATTTTGACCTGAAATCAAAGATCTTGGGCAAGAAAAATTGTGAAAGATAGCTTGCGTTATGTAGTAAACCAGCAAGAAAACAGTCACTATTATTTTTAGCCCCACAGTGGGCACCAAACTGTTTACCTTGAAAATGGTTATAACAATTAGATTTGATTTTGTGGTTCTAAAAATATGTGATCTATTTTTATGCTAGTTGTTAAGCAGTAGATGCTAAGTGACGAGGCTAGAAAATAAGATAAGAAATTGAAGATAGCTTTAGAAACCAAGCCAAACGGTTGAGAATCGGGGCCTCGAGCTAGCGCGTGCGGGCCTCGATGTCAATCAGATGCTTGTAAGGGGACAGTCGATGAAGGATTAACAGCCACTAGGGTTGTGATTGCAGCTCTTTATGACCAATAATAAGCAATAAATGAAGAACAATTAATGAGGTATAATAAATGTAAATAAAACAATAAGTGCAAGCAATAGAGCCAAATAGAGAGTATGTTTGAGTTAGAGAGCAGAAAGAATGTTCTTGTATTCAATGAAGTATCTTGTGTTGTTTCTTGTGTCTTCGCCCCCTCTACAAAATGACAAGGATCCCCTTTATATAAAGAGGGACCCTAGTACATGGGTAATTATTACAAAGAAAAATAGCTGAAACAGCTACTTACTAGTCTGGTACAGACTGGTGTTTCCCTTGCAGGTTTTGTCAGCTTTGATCATATGCCTTGGGAACTTCCCGTTTTTTTACCATGACCATCGATCGGCACTGCCCCGAAGTTGGGCGTCGATAACCCCTCGGATGCCAATCTCGAACATAGCCTCGAACTTTCGGGAACGTGCTAATGAGTCATCGTAATGACTGAAAATTGGACCCTCCGATTTTACCGTATACAAAGATTAAGTACCTCCACGACAAGTACATTCAAAACAAGGATTTTAAAGAAGGTGATCTTGTGTATTCTCGGTTACGGATGTTTTCGGGAAAGTTGAAGTCAAAAGGGAGTGGCCCGTTTGAGGTTGTTGGTGTGACACCATTAGGTGCATTGGACTTGAAAAATAAGAATGATGAAGTGTTTAGATTCAATGGACACCAGGTGAAGCACTATCTTTGAAAAGTTAATGAAGGCCACGTCGTGGCGTCATTTTAAATGATTGGTAATTTGCGTCGTACTGCGACGTTAAATCAGACGCTTCTTGGGAGGCAACCCATGTGTCTTTTTCTTTATCTTTTTCTTCTTCTTTAGATATGTTTTGTTTTGTGCTAACTAGTTTTGAAGTGTATGCAGGAATGAGTGTGCTTTGCAGGGACTGTGCCCATAAAAATTGGCTAAGTGTTAAAATAGTGCGGACCTCACATTAATTGCGCGGACCGCACAATATTTATTGCCATAGCAAAAAGGAATCTGCGGCCGCACAATTCATTGTGCGGCTGCACAACTGGAGGCCCAAAAATGCACCCTCTCTGAACTTTGTCTGACAGAAAACATAGCCAATTTGCGGCCGCACAAATTCTGCAACCTCACTCAATGTTGTGCAGACCACAGATGTTCACTGAAGGGATGTGGTATCAGGTAAAGAATGCGGACCGCATACAAAATTATACGGCCGCACTCAGCTTTAAATTTTGCCCTAACTTGGGCAACCTATAAATAGGTCCTCCTCACACTTTTCACACTTTACACACTCCGCATATTCACGAGAGGCAAGAGCACAATAATTTCATCCAAATCAAGTTCATCATCTTATTTCATCATCTTAGTCTCTTCCTTGCATCACTTTATTACTGGTATGTTAAATTCATTCTTACATTTTTTCAAATTTCATAATTTTTGTTCATATTTAGTTGGTTATTTTGAGCCCTAATCATAAAATTAAAGATCATGTGGGCTTAATTTCATGTGGGTAACTTCATGCTTGCTAAATGGGGGATGGGTAGACTAGTTATCATGTTTAATTAGCCTTGCCTTGTCCATTTTTTCAGTAGAAGTTAGAAACCCATAGTAACTACAGTGAATTTTTGAATTGTGCGTCCGCACGAGAAATTGTGCGGTCTATAGAACTGTCGTGTAAGGTATTTGATGAGAGTTGAATGTGCGGACCGCACTCAAAATTATGTGGTCCGCATAAATTGGATTGCGGTCATAGAATTCCGTGTGCGGCCGCAGATCGACCCATTCTCTAATATCAGAGAGTTTCTAGTTTGAGACTAGCATTGTGCGGCCGCACTAAAAAATGTGCGGTCCGCACTTCAATTGTCGGGGTCGCACAAGAAATTGTGCGGATCGTAGAATCAGGGTTGCGGCCGCACTTCAAAATTGTGCGGTCCGCATTTGCCTTTGTGCGGTCGCACTAATTATTGTGCGGATCGCACTTCTTGACCATGCTTCTATTTTTCCTGCAACTGTCTGCAACAGTTCTACACTGTAATGTGGGCTTAAATGAATCATGTTTCTATGAATTGCAGACAATGGTGAGATCTCGGGGTCGAGGTGATACTTCCAAAGAGAGGGGTGAACCCTCCCGAGGCCGAGGCAGGGGCAACCTCCCACTCTCTGTCCAAAGAGTAATAAGCAAGCAACCAACTGCCGGAAGAGCCCCACAACCTGCAGAATCCAGTGATATCTCCCATCTAGGGAAGCCTCAGAGGGCTGTGCAAGAACAACCCGATGCAATATCTCAACAAAAATAGTTTCCGGGTAGATTGCAACTGAGAGATGATCCTTCCTCCTCAGCTAGCTCTTCTAAGGGTTTGGAAGAGGGTAGCAAAGATTTAGAGCCTTCTTCCTCACATGCCCCCACAACTCCTATCCCAATTGACGATGATGTTGATATGCTTGATGACGGTCGAGTGGGTGATAGTCTAGTTGCCGGCCTAGAGATGTCGAAAAAGAAGGAAGTCTTGGAAGACATTCGTGAGCCTGAATGCTTTCAACAGGTTCCGAGAATTGGTGACCGAGAGATCGCTCACTCTTGAGAATAAATTTGAGTTGAAGGATTTGGATAGATACAATCCAAATGTGGCAAGACAATTCCGGGAGAGAAAAATATGGACATGGTTCACTCAAAGCGTGGTGGACGCCAAAGAGCACTTAGTCCAGGAATTCTACGCCAATGTGACGCACGTCAAAAAGGGGACTAAGGTGACAAAAGAGAGAAATTTGAAGGTGAGATTTGATCAAGAATCACTCAACACTTACTTGGGGCTCGATGATGTGGAGCCGGTACAATACTTGGAAAAGTTTCAAATGGGTGATGCGGTTCGCCCGTGGCTAGCCGAGATCTTAGTAGCTCCAGGACCACCACTGCCATGGATCACAACAGGGATTCCCATTCAATGGAACACCCTCAATTTTGAGGCCAAAGATTGTCAAACATTTGTATGCAGCCGGATAGACCCGAGCAGAAATGAAAACATTCTTCCAATCCCCGCGGGCAGTCTTGGTTGCATCAATCATGGCTGGGTACCCAATTATTGTGGGTGCCATTATGTCTGCCAACATGTCTCTGATAGGCAGGCAAGGTAAGAGTTCTTACCCGTATCCCAGCACCGTTATAGAATATCTCACAAATGCAGGAGTTGAGTCAAGGAACTTTGATACAAGGGTTCGGGCAAAGCAACCCTTTTCATGGTACTCTCTCAAGGACCCAAGGAACCCAAAGAACTAGATAAAGGGTCAGTCAACTACTACCGTGGGCCAGTCTGAAGAGCCTTCGGTGGTAGCTACAGCTTTATCAGCCATACCTTCAGCTGACATGCCTGTCACTTCAGCGGGGCCTTCTAGCAGTACGGCTACCATAACGCCACCTTCATCATCTGGACCACCAGCAGCTTCAGTGCCTTCATCTTCCAGTTATCCACTCACAGCGATGAGAGTATCCCAGACTATGGCAAGTGTCAACAACTCGATGCAGACAGCTACTGCAAAGATGGCTGACTTATCCAGTTCTGTTGCAGTACAGTCTTCCACCCCAGCACCCCAGACTTCTCCCACAGTGGAGGAGACCTTGAAGAAGATTCTGGAAAACCAGCAGACCATTATGGATACTTTGGTGGAACATGGGGGAGTCATTGAGGAGTTAGGAGAACAGGTGAAGAAGATGCGGAAATCACAGGCCTCAAAGAAAGCACTTGACAAGCTGACCAGCGAGGTGGCCAAGATAGCATCCGCTAGGGATATTCCATTTGATCTGCTGATGGAGTCAGCACCAGCAACACCAGCAGCACCACCAGCACCATCAGTACCTGAGGCATCATAGGTAGCAGCTGGCCAGTCTGAGGAGCCAGACCTCGCTGCCCACATTGCCGAGGCAGTCCAACCCAGCTACTCCCCGAGCAGAGGACGATGAGATATAGTTGGAGGAGCCTGAGGGTGGTGTTGATGCTGTGGACACTGAGGCCACATAGGGAGTTTTCTCTACTCCTTCCCTTCCTTGAGTTTTATTATGTTAAGCATTGGGGACAATGCTTATTCTTATTTGGGGGGGGGGGGGTGTAGTTTATTTCGATTTGATTACAATTGGCCTATAATAACTTGATAACATGCTCTTTTCTTCTTTTCATTTATGTACATATTCTTCTTTCTGTCTATTGATGTATATATTTTCTCTCTCCTCTCTTATCTTGTATATTCGTTTCATTAATGATATCAGTAGTTTATTCTATGGCTTATTTCTCTTGTTTTCTGAGTAGTCAATGTTTAGCTTAATAGCTTCTTATTTACGTTTTTAGCTTCTTTTTGACTTGATAGCTTCTTTTTATGTTTAAGTGATCAATAAGCCTTTGGTTTTCATAAAGCCGCGGTTTTTTCCAAAGGTGGTTTTTGCATGAACTGGGTGACTCTTCCCAATGATGGATGGCGTGACAACCTTCTTAAGGGATTGAGTCCGTTTTTCATTTTTTAGTTAGAATAGTAGTAGTAATGAATAAAAGGACCCTATTGAGTTTAACTAGAAGAGTTGAGCATGCTTCACTTGGTACCAACACACTTACCTACGGGCTTATGATTAAAAACAAGTTCTTGGAAAGAAATAGCTCTAGTTAGTGACCTTTTGACTCTTGTGTTGACTTGAGCAACCATCGAGTGTTATAGTTGAACCATTAGTGATTTTCAATATGGTTGTTGTGGGCCCTCGACTCTATCCTCTTTAATAATCCAGCTGTGTGAGAAGTGAGATTTTTGTGGCAAGTTCAAGTACTCGTGCAAATGGTCTAGAACTTGCCCCGAATGTGTTTCTTGGTGAAATTCTAAGTTTTTCTTTGCTTGAAAAGTGATTGCAGACCCTACTTGACCCGCTTGAAATTTTCCATGTCCCACCAATGTTGCTATCCCTAGTCAACCCATTTGAGCCTAAAGACATTTCTCATTTTATAGCCACGTTACAAGCCTTTACCCGTTTTGTAGTGACCCTCTCTTGGCACCCTAGCTTTCCTTAACACTCTTGTAATTGGCTAAAGCATAAGTTTGGGGGAGAGACGAGGAGTTTGAAAGTGGTATCAAGGCACAAAAAAAGATAAGAAATGAAGAAAAGAAAAGGCGAAGAAAAAGAAAGAAGGAACAAAAGAAAAATACAAAAAGAAAATGAATTAAGTGAAGAGTTGAAGGGATTCAAAGAAAAGCATTGATGCAAAGCATGGAGAAAACAAAGAAGGAGAAAATGAGCATCATTAACGCGAAAGAGTGATGTTACGTCTCTCTAATTCCCATAAAGAAAAAGAAAATGACTCAAAGAGTTGGCAAAACATGAGCCAAAAAGAGAAAATGGAGTGCTTAAGGAAACACAAACCTGTTATATTCCATCATTCCCTACCTTAATCAAAAAGCCTTCATTACATTCCGAAAATGTAATGCCCCGGAAACTTTCGCTAATTAATTTAGGATTTCGTGGTGCCAGGTAGTCTAATTATAATATTTTACGTGCTATTAACATGATGGACATCAATTGGATTTGGTAAATAAGTATATAAGTCTTATAATAAGTAATTTGGGGTCCAAGGAAAGGCCTAAGTCTAAGTCAAATTGGAAAATTTCATAATAGGCTAAAATAACAAATAAGTTCGCATAAGTCCACACTTTGGACGATCATATCTAAATATATGTAAGGTTTTATGTGACGAACAACCTACCAAATTAAAGGCCTTCGAGTCTAGTTTCTAACGCTTCAAACCGTTCGTCATTTGGACATTCCTACACAATGTTATGATCAAATTACCAAAGTCTGGAAAAATGCGATCCTGTAGGGAATTTTATGCGATCGCATATCAATTATGCTGTCCGCATACTTGATATGCGACCACAAAACCGGTCGCAGAGTGGAATAGAACTGCCCAGTTTTGGGCACTGAGTTATGCGATGGGTTTGCGGCCCGCATACCCATTTTGCGACGCATTATGCGATCGAATACCCTATTTCGGAGGCTTCATTTCCCTATTTTCATAACCCGACCCCATTTTAATAAATAGGCTTTGGGGTTCATTTTGGGGTGATTTTATGAGCATTCTAGAGAGAGGTGAGAGCATTTTAGAGAGAGAAGGAGGAACCCAACATTCAAATCATCCAATCTTGCATCAATCTTCAATAATCAAAGAACCCAATCACAAGTTCTTTGTCAATGAGGTAAGATTCCATACTCCATAATCTCAATTTCGGGATTTTGATTAAAAATAGGTCATGAGAAGTATGATTCTTGGGTGTAATAGTATTATGGACACATGCATGTACAAATTAGGTTTGTGGGAAGATTGTTGAACATAAATAAGTAAAGATTGGGTTGGGAAATGAAGGAAATCTTGTAGAAGAGCTTAGAAATCAAGATGCACAACTAGTGTTTGATAAAATGCTCAAATGAGTTGAAACCATGAATATCTCCCTAATTTGTGTTCAATTTTTTTATGTCTCAAAGTAGATTGGGATTGCTAGAATTTTCGGAACGTTGTAGTAACTTAAGGAAAGCTTAAACAAGGTATGTTGGCTAAACTTTCTCTCTTGAAATCGAATTTCATAAATAATTTCACAAGTTCAAGTATGGTTGGCTCAAAGTTCATAAATCTTATATCCCGGTTATTACCCATAAACATGACTATTCCGAAATGAGCCTTATGAATAATGATATATATATTCTAAGTATGAGTTGCGTATTAAAACGTTACGACTTTGATTCGTGTTTCAAATAAAGGCTAGTATGCCAAATTGTGTGAGAAAACTCGATATGGTTGATACTCCTAATTGCTCTTATGTGTACCAAATGTATTTGACTGATTGTGTCTAGTTGTTGGTAATCTATAAAGATGTTTGAAATGAATTTGGCAAAATAGTGTGGCCAACGTGCCGAGAACTTGAGTTATAATTATGCCTGGTGATGCCTATGACGTGAGAAAATGTGAACGGATTATGAAGTGAGCCTTGACTTTACTTTCTATAAATGACTTCAAAAATAAAGTGGCCTAAAGGCTTTGTACTCAATTTTTGCCCATAAGTGGCTGTTCGAGATAATGATTTGCCTTATAAGTACCTCCAATGTGATCCGAGTTGTTACATACTCCGACATTGAAATTGTATACTGTCGTGATTGGAAAGGAGTAATTCAAGAATAATTGATGTAATTGCTTGTTTATGACTTTGATTTGTGTATCTATCATGGTTTAGTGTGTCCCCTCCTTTGGGGAGAATCCTTTGTGTTTAAAGTTCCATTGCTAATGAACTTGAGGTGTATGATTTCTGAAATACTCTATATGTCCATGATTCATGTTTCCTCTCATGTGTACTTGACATCTTGAATTGAATGGCTTGTTGTTGAAATTGATATTGATGTGAAATATGTGGAAAGAATTCGAATTAAGAAATGTGGCCAAGAGCCAAGTATGATGTAATGATTGTGCCCCCCAAGTGCCGATGAATTGATATGTGTGATATAAACTTGAAATGAGATGATTGATGGAAAAGGGAAAACATCTTGGTAAGACGGCCTAGCTGATCGGGCTGAGATCGGACGCCATGCCGCACACATGGTGGTAATGTGCTGATATTGAAACCGGAAAGTGAGAATGAAATTGTGATTGAGATACATGTCTCAAATGAGGCAACCTAGCCGATTGGGTCATGATCGGACTCCGCGCAAGAAACTGGTGGTATTTTGGATGATTATGTAATAGTATTAAATGTCTCCAAGGGAGATGACCTAGCCGGTCGGGTCGTGATCGGACTCTGTGGTAAGATTCACGGTGGAATATGTATATGTATATAAAGGCACAGAAATTGTGATTGAAATTGGGAGTTGGTTGTGATGTGCATATTGTGAACAGTGGTAATATGAATTGTGGTGAATCAGTATTAAATATCTTCTATCCAATAATAGTATTGTCTTCATATCCCGAGTTTCATTTTCACCATATGAACTTTCGTATATTGAAAAATTGTTATGTTTAACTTGGCCTTTGGATATCATTGATTGTTACTTGTTGTTTAGATGGTTGTCTTTTGTTATATTGGCATTCTATTTTGAAATAGGACTTTTAGCTAGTCATACTAGTACTATTCAACAGTACAAACGTCCCTTTTGCCGGGGGCGCTACATCTTTAAATGGATGTAGGTGGTTCCATAGCAGACAGTGTTGGTCGCAGCTAGTGGTGCATCCTCTTTTCAGCCGACTTGGTGAGCCCCACTTCATTTCGGGGTCCTGTATCATCTGTTCATCATGTACTTGTATATTGAGGTATAGCCGGAGCCTTGTTGCCGGCATTTCATATTTCTCTTCAGTGGTATTTAGAGGCTCCATAGACAGGTTGTGGGTGGTGTCGGGTATTGGAATTAAAATAGAAGTATTGATATTTGGCAAAGATGTATAAAACTTGTAGTATCTTGAAAGTTATGAACGAAGTTGCTAATGGAAATGAAATGGAAGTCGTTAATGATATATTTATAGAATTTGATTAATGGTGTACATTTCCTCTTTTGTTCAAAGACGAATTTGGGTAGTATGAAACCTAACAGGCTTGCTCAGTCGGATTTACTCGGTTGATCGCTGGTCGCGCTCCTTGGTTTTTGGGGCGTGACAAACTTGGTATCAGAGCCTATGGTTTTAAGGTGTCCTAGGATGTCTCGGAGCCGTGTCTAATAGAGTACTTCTTATCGATGTGTTGTCGACCACATCTATAAGTTGGAGGCTATTCGGACATTTAGGAATTTCACCCTTCTTTGATACTCCAGATCGTGCAGTAGAGCTCAAGATAGGGAGCTAATTTCCTCGCTATGTCTTATTCCCAAGATGAGTAATATTGATACCATAATCCACGAGTTTGAAGAAGTAAGGAGGGGATGACCCCACCATTGAATCCGGGGGAGATTGCCCAAGAGTTTGTTAGGAGAATGTATCGAACCATGGAGGGATTGGTAGAACCTGTTGCTAAGGGGAGTTCCCTTGTCCTTATTAATGTCACTGCACCACCAGATCATGTAGTATATCAGTATGGTACCAAGGTACGTTAGGGATGTGGGGTCGAGGGGTATCGATTAAGCTATTGCCCTATCAACCTAAAGTCACCAAGTAAGTCACTCCTTAGTACATCATTATGAACAACACAAAATTTTACTTGTTTTACATGTACATCCATATTGAAGAGTTCTCATAAACACGGTCTTAGCAAGATTTTGAATCAAAAACATAGCATGTACCTACTCTTTGAACGAGACACATTATTCGTGAATCCACTCTATCAAAATTCTCTTATTTACATCCTTTTATGGAATTAAGTTCTATAATTATGTCTTTGAATTGAGTTATAACTCTTGCTTTCCTAAATTCTCAACAAGGGACTATACCCGATGAATTTCTTACAGAATCTTTTTATTTAAATGGACAACATCTACTCGCTTGTGCCTATACATGCATCGTCATAAAGTTTACCTATGTGGTGTCAAGTTCCATGTAAAGCATCCCAGTGTTGCGATCCTTCTCAAGTCACTCTTTTACTCACTGGTGTATATGGCTTCGATGGTCTCAACAGTCACTCTACTCTCTTGCGAGTATCATTATGAAACCTTCTCGCTGTCTGGTTGTAAGGCCCCGTAAAATTTTTGGCTCAAAACCTAGTAACTTGTGGTGTCGACTCCGAATATGTGTTAGGAATGTGTAGAATAAGCTCACCGCGGTTCGGAACCTTGGTATTGATCTAAGCTTTTAAAAATCAAAAGAATCAATTTTTCCATAAAAATGCCATTCTGCGGCCCAGAATGCGGTCGCAGATCTAGTATGCGGACCGCATTCCTACCGCATAGTGAAACAGTGGTTTGGTTAAAATTGAGGTCAAGATGCGGTCCATTATGCGACCGCATAACCAATATGCGGACCGCATATCCACCGCAGAATAAGGCAGTGTGTCAGTCAAAATTGAGGACAAAAATGCGGTCCATTATGCGACCGCATAATTGATATGCGGACCGCATTTCTGCCGCATACTCGAACAGTGGGATCAGGTTTTGGGGACACTTTTTGCTGTCCATTATGCGGACCGCATTTCGTGTCTGCAATCGCAGAATGCGACCGCAGACTTGACTCGGCCCCAATTTTTCTAAAAACTTATACCCGACCCCTTTTTAATAAAACACCCCAACCCCCTCATTTTTAACAAGTTTCTGAACAAAATAAGAGAGAGGAAGAGAGGGTTCTTGAGAGAGAAAGTCATCTCCATCAATTTGATTCTCCAAAACTATCCGGGCCGGGAAATTTCAAAGTGTGTGTCTTCATCCCCATTCTTGCAGCTAAAATCCCTAACCCTTTTCATTAAGTTTTAGGTTTTAAACTATGGGGGAGTCTCATGCATTGATTCTTGAAAATAATGGTTGAAATCATACATGCATGCCTTTTTTTAAAACCTAAAATTTAGTAAGAGGGATTGGGTAGGAGTAAAGGATTGTACAAGAAAGGGGTTGATAACCCAATAAGTTTGAGTAGCAATGGTGAACTCCAATTTCTAAGTCAGATGTGTTAACTTGTGTACTAGATTGACGTTGCTAGACTATTTGGTGAATTGAAAATAGGAGTTAAAAGGGAATTCGGCTCCAGGTATGTATGGCTAACTTTGATCTTTGTAAAATCACCTTGCTTGGTGTTCAATATTTGGTATGTGTTATCTGCGTGGGTTATTTGTGAAGTTAAACTCTAGCTAGTAATACGTGTTTACCTATGCGAACTAATTGTGAACTCATGAGATTTATGTGCCTTGAATGTTGTTGGTTAAGTCTTCCGATAAGATGATGCAAGTAGTTGGCAATAAACCAAGTTATGATTGTGAATGTGTTATGTGGTAAAAGCTGTGGAACCAATAATGGAAAGGAATTGTAATCGATGCAATTGATACAAATGTGGTAACTTTATATGTGGCTGGTTCTGGGAAACTACCGCTGTGATCTAAACTGTGCATTGGGCTATTGAATAAGAAGGAAATGGCATTGATGGTTAAAGAAATCCCTTGTGTATCGTGCTGCTATTCCTTGAGATTTGTCACTGTTGTTATTGGGATTTGATGTTGTTGACCTTGAGATTTGTTGTTGATATCCTTGTTTATGTAAATTGTTATTGCTGTGGTATTGTTTGTGAATTGTGATTGCTCAGTGGGATCGGGTTGCGCGCCGCAATACGAAGTAATAAGGTGTGGGTTGTGGTGATAAGGGTGGCCGAGGTAATAAGGGTGGAAAGTGATCGAAATCACTATGGAAATGAAAATATGAACAAATTGTGAAATTATTGATGTGGAAATGTGGAAGGGGAAATAGGAGAGATTGTAAACTTGTTTGGCTTGATTGTTCCTTCCTTGTGGATTTGATTGTTGTTTCTATTACTGTTACTTACTTGTTTATGGTTTGAGTTTACTTGGAGCAAAGTTTGTTCATACATACCAGTACAATTCAAGTGTACTGACGTCCCTTTTGCCGGGAGCACTACATTCGTGTTATGATTGTAGGTGGATCCATAGCAGGTACTCCAGTCCACCGATCGTAGCTCCCCTTCGTCCTCCATCACCTGTTTTGGTGAGCCCCTTTCCTCTCGGGGCCCTGCGTGGCTCAGGTCGCTTTGTTTCCGGAGTTTTATTTTGATTTTTGTGTAAGGTATAGCCGGAGCCTTGTTACCGGCAAATACTGTATTGTCATGTTGTACCTTTAGAGGCTCCGTAGACAGTAGATGTGGGTTACGAACTTATGTAAATCCATGTTTCATATGTTGGGCAATGAATTGGTAATTTCATTAACTATTATGTACGTATATATGCTTCGCAAAAGGTGTCCTTACTTATTTATATGGCTAATTCTTGGAATATTGAGTAAGGAAAACATGGGGTAATACGTGGGTTAGGAAAGGCACCTAGGTCCGCTTGACTGGGGCTACCCGGTCGGGCGCCGGTCATGTCCCTCAGTTGGGGCATGACAAACTTGGTATCAGAGCCTAAGGTTTAAAGGAGTCCTAGGATGTCTCGGAGCCGTGTCTAGTAGAGCCCTACTTATCGGTGTGAAGTCGACCACATCTATAAGTGGGGGGCTGCATGGACATTTAGGAAATTTCCCACTTCTTTGTTATTCTGTATCGTGCGGTGAAGTGAAATGTGAAAGTATCTATGTCTAACTCGTACTTTGTTCCGAATTTTTCAGTAATGGCACCTAAGAAGAGAGCTAGACTCGGCCTTGGGGCCAATGCCACCCCGAGGGAGGCTATGAATCATCTACCTGATGCCGTGGGTGAGAGTGACTCCCCGGCCTTGAACCTACCTGGCCTATCTGTCCTAGACCAGAGTGTTCCTGTTCCTGCAGCGGCAGAGGGTGCCACCATCCCTCCCGCTGATATTCCTGATTCTGGCACCGTTCCAGCTCCTGGTCCCGAGGTTTCTGATGTGGACCTTAGAGGAGCCATCCGTATGTTGACCCAGTTAGTAGCCGCTCAGGCCTAGAGATCTCAGGATGCCCCTACATCCTCCAGCGGACAGGGAGATTCTACCAGTTCCAGAGTTAACCAGTTTTTGCGGCTAGCCCCTCCAGAGTTCTCCGGCACAGACCCTGAGGCCGATCCGCAGGAATTCCTTGATGAAATGTATAAGACCCTCCGAGTGATGAAAGCTTCAGAGATAGAGAGAGTTGAGTTGGCATCATACAGGTTGAGGGGAGCAGCGTATTCATGGTTCGAGATATGGGAGGATTCCCGTGGGGAGGGAGGACCTCCGGCCAGATGGGATGAGTTTGTAGATGCGTTCATGGACCAATTCTTGCTTGCTGAGACAATAGCAGCCCGTGCCACTGAGTTTGAGGCCCTCAAGCAGGGCAGCATGAGTGTTTGGGAGTACCATAAGGAGTTCGTGAGATTGTCCAAGTATCCTCCTCAGTTAGTGTCGACCATGGCCGCTCGAGTTCGGCAATTTGTTCAGGGCCTTAGTCCCTTGGTAGTGAATGAGGCTGCTACAGCGGCCTTACACTCGGATATGAACTATGGAAAGATTGTGGGATTCGCTCAGGCCACAGAGGCTAGGTAGTTGAAGATTCGGGCGGAAAGGGAGAATAGCAGCAGGGCCTGATCAGCGGGTCACTCAGGGAGATCAGCTCAGGTGCAAGGGTCGTCAGGGTCGTCCCAGTCCTATGCTCAGTCCTCAGCGAGCGCACCACCATCTCCGCACAGTTATCAGCAGAGCAGCCGCATGAGACCAGGTTCGGACAGTAGGAGGCACCATCAGTCCGGTCGTTCAGGAGGGAGATCACAGCAGCAGGGGAGGGCTCCATGCCCCAAGTGTGGGAGGTTTCATACAGAGACTTGCTACTTGGATATCTCGGTGTGTTTCAGATGCGGGGTGAGGGGTCATATTCAGTGAGACTGTCGTGTGCCCAGTCAGGACATGAGTAGGGGATCTGCTCAGTCGTCCGGTTCTTCAGTAGCCACATCATTTGTGCGTCCTCCAGCCCTAGCAGGACGTGGTACAGTTAGGGGTGGAGCTCGTGGTAGAGGTGGACCCAGCCGGTTCTATGCTTTAAGTGGTCGCCAGAGTGCAGAGGCTTCTCCAGATGTGGTTACAGGTATCTTGTCTGTTCAGGCCATTGATTGTTATGCTCTTATTGATCCAGGGTCCTCTTTGTCTTATGTCACCCCATTCATTGCTTCAAGCTTTGGGATAGAACCCGAACAGCTTCATGAGTCGTTCTCTGTATCGACTCCGGTTGGTGATTCTATAATAGCCGCGCGAGTTTATAAGGATTATGTTGTCACGGTGTGCGGTCATATTACTACGACCGATCTTATCGAGCTTGGAATGGTAGATTTTGATGTGATTATGGGAATGGGCTGGCTTTATTCGTGTTTTGCCAAACTTGACTGTCGAACGCGAGTCATGAGGCTCGAGTTCCCTAATGAGCCAGTTATTGAGTGGAAGGGAAATGGTGTGGCGCCGAAAGGTAGGTTTATTTCCTACCTTAAAGCTTCAAGGATGATTAGGAAGGGGTGTATCTATCATTTGGTCCAGGTGGCGGACACCACTTCAGAAGTGTCTACCCCCGAGTCCGTGCCAGTCGTGAATGAGTTTCTTGAAGTATTTCCGGACGAGCTTCCAGGGATTCCGCCAGATAGGGAGATTGATTTTGGGATTGATGTATTGCCTGATACGCAGCCAATATCTATTCCACCATACAGAATGGCTCCAGCAGAGTTAAGGGAGTTAAAGGAGCAGCTAAAGGACTTGTTAGAAAAGGGGTTCATACGGCCGAGTGTGTCGCCGTGGGGTGCTCCGGTTCTTTTTGTCAGGAAGAAGGATGGGTCGCTTAGGATGTGTATTGATTATCGGCAGCTCAATAAAGTCACCATCAAAAATAAGTATCCTTTGCCTCGAATAGATGATTTGTTCGACCAATTGCAAGGTGCAATATTCTTCTCCAAAATTGATCTACGGTCAGGATATCACCAATTGAAGATTAGGGAGCAGGATATTCCCAAGACCGCTTTCAGAACTCGCTATGGTCACTTTGAATTCTTGTTCATGTCTTTTGGGCTAACCAACGCCCCGGCAGCTTTCATGGATCTTATGAATCAGGTCTTCAAGCCATTTTTAGACTCCTTCATGATTGTTTTCATTGACAACATCCTTGTTTATTCGCAGAGCTGGGAGGATCATGCCTATCACCTCAGGGCAGTTTTGCAGACTCTTCATCAGCACCAGTTGTATGCTAAATTTTAAAAATGTCAGTTTTGGTTGGAGTCCGTTGCCTTTTTGGGCCATGTTGTCTCAAGTGAAGGGATTCAGGTGGACCCCCAGAAGATTGCAGCAGTAAAAGATTGGCCTAGACCCACGACCCCAACGGAAATTCGTAGCTTCTTGGGTTTAGCAGGATATTATCAGAGGTTTGTGGAGGGATTCTCTACCCTCGCCTCCCGATTGACCAAATTGACGCAGAAAGCAGTTAAGTTCCAATGGTCCGACGCTTGTGAGAAAAGTTTTCAGGAATTGAAGTCAAGGTTGACCTCGGCACGAATACTGGCCTTGTCGGAAGGCACGGAAGGATTGTGGTTTATTGTGATGCCTCCAGGGTCGGTTTGGGGTGTGTGCTGATGCGGCATGGGAAGGTTATAGCATATGCTTCAAGGTAGCTCAAGAACCACGAGAAGAACTATCCGACGCATGATTTGGAGCTTGCAGCAGTTGTGTTTGCTTTGAAAATATGGCAGCATTATCTTTATGGGGTCCATATGGATGTGTTTTCAGACCACAAGAGCCTCTAGTACTTGTTCAAGCAGAAAGAATTGAATTTAAGGCAGCGGCGGTGGTTGGAATTGCTCAAAGATTATGACATGAACATTTTGTACCATCCAGGGAAGGTGAACGTGGTGGCCGACGCTCTCAGTCGAAAATCCATGGGTAGTTTGGCTCACTTGGGAGAGGATCAGAGGCCCTTGGCTCGGGAGGTTTATCAATTGGCCAGTTTAGGGGTTTGCATTTAGACATCAGATGAGGGGAACGTTATGGTGCATAATGGAGCAGAACCGTCACTTGTAGCGGAAGTCAAGGGAAAACAGTTTATTGATCCAGCATTGGCTCATATGAAGGAAGCAGTTTTGAATAACAAGACTTCGGCATTTTCACTCAGCTGCGAAGATGGTGTTTTGCGGTGTCAAGGTAGGTTATGTGTTCCGGATGTGGATAAGCTTCGGGAGAGGGTAATGGCAGAGGCTTATAATTCCAGGTACTCCGTGCACCCAGGTTCTACGAAAATGTATCAAGATCTCAAGGAAGTTTATTGGTGGAACACTATGAAGAGGGGTGTGGCGGACTTTGTATCTAAGTGTCCGAATTGTCAGCAGGTGAAGGTTGAGCATCAGCGGCCCGGTGGGCTAACTCAGCTTATGGAAATACCGATGTGGAAATGGGAGATGATTAACATGGATTTCGTGGTGGGGTTACCTCGCACTCAGCACAAATTCGACTCAATTTGTGTAATAGTGGATCGACTCACCAAATCAGCCCACTTCTTGCCAGTCAAGTCCACCAACACTGTAGAACAATATTCTAAGTTGTATATCAAGGAGATAGTAAGGCTCCATGGCACGCCACTTTCTATTGTCTTGGATTGGGGGGCCCAGTTCACGGCAAATTTTTGGAAGAAATTTCAGCAAGGTTTGGGTACTCAGGTGAATCTCAGCACAGCTTTCCATCCGCAAACTGACGGTCAAGCCGAGCGGACTATTCAAATGCTTGAGGATATGTTGAGGGCTTGTGTCTTGGATTGGGGGGCCTAGTTCACGGCAAATTTTTGGAAGAAATTTCAGCAAGGTTTGGGTAATCAGGTGAATCTCAGCACAGCTTTCCATCCGCAGACTGACGGTCAGGCCGAGCGGACTATTCAAATGCTTGAGGATATGTTGAGGGCTTGTGTCTTGGATTTCAAAGGTAGTTGGGATGATCACTTGCCACTTATAGAGTTTGCTTACAATAACAGCTTCCATGCCAGCATTCAGATGGCCCCATTTGAAGCATTGTACGGAAGAAGGTGTAGGTCTCCGATTGGGTGGTTCGAAGTGGGTGAAGCAGAACTGATAGGGCCATATCTTGTGCACCAGGCTATGGAGAAAGTTAAAATCATTCAGGAAAGGATGAAAACTGCTCAGAGTCGCCAAAAGTCTTATGCGGACGTTCGTCGGAGGGAATTGGAATTTCAAGTTGATGATTGGGTGTTCTTGAGGGTATCTCCTATGAAGGGAGTCATGCGATTCGGGAAGAAAGGGAAGTTGAGTCCTAGGTATGTCGGACCGTATCGGATCGCTCAACGGATAGGACAGGTGGCTTATAGGCTGGAATTGCCTCCTGAAATGTCATTAGTGCACCTGGTGTTCCATGTGTCTATGTTAATGAAGAGTTGTCGTATGAAGAAGTTCCGATTGCCATTCTTGATAGACAATTCCGTAAGTTGAGAAATAAGGAAGTTGCCTCAGTTAAGGTGTTGTAGCGAAGTCAACAAGTTGAGGAAGCTACATGGGAAGCGGAGAAGGAAATGAAAGAGAAATATCCCCATCTGTTTGATCAAATCTAGAAGAATTATGTGACCTTTTTATTGTGTCCGAATTGGTTCCTTCATAAATACCAGTGAAGTTCCTCTAGTTGTGCAAGACTTATAGGTGTTGCGATTGTTTTAAGTCATGTGAACATCTCTTTGGTAAATGAAAGTTTTATAGAGAACTCTTGTGATGGGTAAACAATTAATGGTTGTATAAGTTGGTAATGAATTACTTGTATGCATGTAGTATGTTGAAGTAGTTAAATTATGTGAAACTCATTGAAATAACTGACTCGTAAGCAAAACATAACAAGTGATCAAAATGTGTGCAATTGTTGAGGTATGGGAATGTTAATGAACAGTCGTTAGGGATTGGTTTGTAATTATGTAATTAATGTTGGAATTGTGTCTTCGGGGGGCCCTCTGACAGGGTAGGAGATGTCTTAAATACAAAGGTGAAACTCTTGGCAAAATATTCTAAAAATTGGGGAATAGTTGAAAAGTATAAGATAGTCTGCGTAAACTATGGTATTCAAAACCAACTTGATCTTTGTAATAATGAAAAGTTGGAAATTAAGGTCCTCATTCGGCCGATTCGAATGATTCTAGAGTGGGGGAGGACGTTAAAGGCCCGTTAAAATTTTTAGCGTCTAAAACCTACGTAACTTGTGGTGTCGACTCCGAATATGTGTTAAGGAATGTGTTAGAATAAGCTCCCGCGGTTCGGAACCTTGGTATATGATCTAAGCTTTTAAAAATCAAAAGAATTCAAATGTGTTTCCATAAAAATGCCAATTCTGCGGCCCAGAATGCCCGGTCGCAGATCTAGTATGCGGACCGCCATTCTACTCGCATAGTGAAAACGTGGTTTGGTAAAATTGAGGTCAAGTAGCGGTCCATTATCGACCCGTGATAACCCAATAGTGCGGACCGCATATATCCACCGCAGAAAAAGGCAGCTTGTTGTCAGTCAATTGAGGACAAAATGCGGCTCGCATTATGCGCGCGCAATTATTGATATGCGGACCGCATTTCCCGCAGTAGCTCGAACAGTGGGATCAGGTTCTTGGGGACACTTTTTGCGGTCCATTATGCGGGACCGCATTTCGTGTCTGCAATCGCATGAATGCGACCGCAGACTTGACTCGGCCCCCAATTTTTTCTAAAAAACTGATACCCCGACCCCCTTTTTTAATAAAACACCTCCAACCCCCATCATTTGTTACACGTTTTCTGAACAAAATAAGAGAGAGGAAGAGGAGGGTTCTTGAGAGAGAAAGTTCATCTCCATCAATTTTGATTCTCCAGAAAACTTATCCGGCGCCGGGAAATTTCAAAGGCGTGTGTCTTCATCCCCATTCTTGCAGGAACAATAACCTAACCCTTTTCATTAAAAGAGTTTTCAGGTTTAAACAGGGGGAGGTTCTCATGCATTGGTCTTGAAAATAATGTTGGAGATCATACATGCACGCCTTTTTCTTAAAACCTAAACATTTTAGTAAGAGGGATTGGTTAAGGAGAGAGTGGATTGATAAAGGCAAGGGTTGATAACCCAAATAAGGGTTTGAGTAGCAATGGTGAACTCCAATTTCTAAGTCAGATTGTTAACTTGATGTACTGAGAATTGACGTTTGCTAACTATTTGGTGAATTGAAAATAGGAGTTAAAAGGGAATTCGCTCCAGGTACTGTATGGCTAACCTTTGATCTTTGCTTAAAATCACCCTTGCTTTCCTGGTGTCAATATTTGGTATGTGTTCATCCGGCTGGGTTATTTGTGAAGTTAAATCTAGCAGTAATACGTGCTTTAACCATGTCGAACTAATCTTGTGAACTCTTTGAGACTTTTATGTGCCTGGAATGTTGTTGGTTAAAGTCTTCCATTAGATGTGATGCAAAGTAGTTGTGCCAATAACCAAGTTATGATCTGGTGAAATGGGTTATGTGGTAAAAGCTGTAGAACCCAATATAATGGAAAGGAATTTGTAATCGATGCAATTGATACAAACTGTGGTACACTTTAATGTGGCTGGTTTGGAGAAACTACGTACTGTGTTATCTACAATCTGTGCATTGGCTATTGAATAAGAAGGAAATAGCATTGATGGTTAAAGAAATCCCTTGTGTATCGTGCTGCTATTCCTTGAGATTTGTCACTGTTGTTATTGGGATTTGATGTTGTTGACCTTGAGATTTGTTGTTGATATCCTTTTTTATGTAAATTGTTATTGCTGTGGTATTGTTTGTGAATTGTGATTGCTCGGTGGGATCGGGTTGCGCGCCGCAACACGAAGTAATAAGGTGTGGGTTGTGGTGATAAGGGTGGCCGAGGTAATAAGGGTGGAAAATGATCGAAATCACTATGGAAATGAAAATATGAACAAATTGTGAAATTATTGATGTGGAAATGTGGAAGGGGAAACAGGAGAGATTGTAAACTTGTTTGGCTTGATTGTTCCTTCCTTGTGGATTTTTTGATTGTTGTTTCTATTGTTGTTACTTACTTGTTTATGGTTTGAATTTACTTGGAGCAAAGTTTGTTCATACATACCAGTACAATTCATGTGTACTGACGTCCCTTTTGTCGGGGCGCTACATTCGTGTTATGATTGTAGGTAGATCCATAGTAGGTACTCCAGTCCACCGATCGTAGCTCCCCTTCGTCCTCTATCAGCTATTTTGGGGAGCCCCTTTCCTCTCGGGGCCCTGCGTGGCTCAGGCCGCTTTGTTTCCGAAGTTTTATTTTGATTTTTGTGTAAGGTATAGCCGGAGCCTTGTTACCGGCAAATACTGTATTATCCTGTTGTACCTTTAGAGGCTCCGTAGACAGTAGATGTGGGTTACGAACTTATGTAAATCCATGTTTCATATGTTGGGCAATGAATTGGTAATTTCATTAACTATTATGTACGTATATATGCTTCGCAAAAGGTGTCCTTAATTATTTATATGGCTAATTCTTGGAATATTGAGTAAGGAAAACATGGGGTAATACGTGGGTTAGGAAAGGCACCCAGGTCCGCTTGACTGGGGCTACCCGGTCGGGCGCCGGTCATGTCCCTCGGTTTGGGGTGTGACACTGGTAACATAAGAGCATACATTAGCACCTATCATATGGGTGCATGTCAATCGAAATGGTCACCGTGTGCATAAAGTCTATCTAAAAATTGAGATCCTCACATCTCCATCATAGGAAGATCTTGTGTCTCCATCTTAGTATAACTATCGTGTCCACTTGGGACATCCCGTAGTAAGTAGCTCACTTTGTTCCTAGTATTATGGTATCCCGTGACGTGGTCTTGTATTGCAGTTTGGGAGTTAATATAGCAGAACCATATCCAGCTCATAACAAATGTTTATCTTCTCCTTATACCTCCATAACATGCGTTAATTGTGTTCCTTAGTTAGTGAATTCATTGGGCTAGTTTTCCCACACTTGTTCGATAACTATGAGAGAAAGTGTCCTTCTATGTGTCATTATAACACCTCATTTCTCATTAGGACCTTTAATAGGCTCTCGTAAAGACCCAATGCACCTTTGGGGGTTAACATAGCACAACGCCTACTTCTCATGTTTTTCTGTCTTTCATTAGCATCTGGGTATTTCTCAAGTCAAAATCCATGGAGAACTCATCATGAACATCTGCAAACCTTCCATGATTATTTTATACTGTCTCATTGGGTTCGGTTGTCTTTACACACCCGACTTCTAGAATCATTGGCTATGTCATTATCTTGTGCGGGGAGTTTTGCTACCCTCCATATTCCACCTCCCTGGGTAGATAGGCGTGTTATTTGTCTTTCTCCCCGGAGCATCATTTTAACCATTCGAACCCCTCTAACCGATACATGATTTCATCCCAATATTAAGATGTCCTAGCTATGTGGTTTCACTCGTGAAAGGTTGAGATTAGTTGGCTTCAGAGTTTTGCACATATCATGAGCATATTGATTTGGAAGACAAGTTGTTGCATCTTTAGTTCTCTCAAATAGGATCAATTATCAGGAAGGGTTAAGTTGTTTGAAATATGATAATCTCATAAGTGTTCAACTTTTTTTCATCCTCATGGGCTTGTGGCATAGATTCCTTGTGTCAGTTAACATTAGGAGTGTAATTCAACTTCATGTATTTTGAAACCCATGTCGCATTCAAGGTGCCAGAGTATTCTCATTCTTGATAAACTGATTTCCCTACACTCCAGGAGACGACTGGGTCACGTACTTGAATATTCCTCCTTAATGATTCCTATTGCCAATGTCCTAGTTACCCCTATGCCTTATTTGTCTAATAATTGAAGTCGTTACAATGATTAACCATGTCAGTATTGTTAGTAGTAATCTTCGTGTCTCTTAGCATATAACCTCATGAAATACTCTGCTTAGCACATTAATGGATTCCTGAATAATTCCAGCCCGATCCTGAACTCCGTTGCTCCTTATTATATTAAATCTATTGGGGTATTGAAGATTCAAACATGTCCAAGAGGAAGCATCCACGTGTGATCACATATATTCAATAGGTAATTTTTATGGTCAGTTTATGATAGCACATCTTAGAGTAATTGTTGAAGGTCATCAAAGGTTTAGCATGGGTGTTCACGTAGATATACAGAGTTTAGGAAGGTGAACGGGTTAGTCTCAATATTTTCTCCCTGAAGATGTTATGTGAATTGATAATGAAGGTGACATAAGTGCATTTCACATTAGGCCGCACTATGAGTATGATGTTTCCTCATCATTGTTTTCCCTGTATTATCTGTTTTGATATGTCTAAGTCTAAGAAGGTAGTTGGAAATCATTTGTGCATCATTTCGGTGGAAATTATTGAAGGAGAAGTTAATGGATACTTGGCCTATGAAGGGTATCTATTTGTCATCCTTGTTAGGTAAGTTTGGGGGTGGAGATTGTTTCCGCGAATGTGTTATGGCGAAGTTTGTAAGTATAAGAGGCCACATTGAAGGCCGAGAGTGTTGTGGAAATAAAGTATTTTCTCTTGATTGTATAACAATCGATTTTGATTTGAAAGGTACCTTATAGGAGTTATGATTTAAAAATGTGCAGTCCATGTTCAGGTATCATTTTGATAATGTAGCGCTTGTAATTCTGAGATTAGTGTTGTGGATATATACGTTGTGGTGCTTTGTCAAGTTGTGGATATGTTGTTAGAATGGTTTTGGTGGTTCTCTGGCAGGTGGATAGGCCTAGTTACAAAGGAGATGCTGCCAAAATTTCTGAAAAAAATTGGGAGTTAGTCAAAATTTAGGGACCCGAGGTAGGTTAGAAAAGAGATATATTATGTTAAGTGTTTGGGGCGGACTCTACTTCTCATTCGAGGATGAATGATCCTAAGCGGGGGAGAATGTAATGCCCCGGAAAATTTCGCTAAGTAATTTAGGATTTCGTGGTGCCAAGTAGCCTAATTATAATATTTTACGTGCTATTAACATGATGGACATCAATTGGATTTGGTAAATAAGTATATAAGTCTTATAATAAGTAATTTGGGAAAGTCCAAGGAAAGGCCTAAGTCTAAGTCAAATTGGAAAATTTCATAATAGGCTAAAATTCCAAATAAGTTCGCACAAGTCCACACTTTGGACGATCATATCTAAATATATATATAAGGTTTTATGCGATGAACAACCTATCAAATGAAAGGCCTTCGAGTCTAGTTTCTAACTCTTCAAACCGTTCGTCATTTGGACATTCCTACACAAAGTTGTGATCAAATTACCAAAGGCTGGAAAATTGCGATCCTGTGGGGAATTTTATGCAATCGCATATCAATTATGTTGTCCGCATACTTGATATGCGACTGCAAAACCGGTCGCAGAGTGGACCAGAACTGCCCAGTTTTGGGCAACGAGTTATGCGATGGGTTTGCGGCCCGCATACCCATTTTCCGACGCATTATGCGATCGAATACCCTGTTTCGGAGGCTTCATTTCCCTATTTTCATAACCCGACCCCATTTTAATAAATAGGCTTTGGGATTCATTTTGGGGTGATTTTATGAGCATTCTAGAGAGAGGTGAGAGCATTTTAGAGAGAGAAGGAGGAACCAAAATTCAAATCATCCAATCTTGCGTCAATCTTCAATAATCAAAGAACCCAATCACAAGTTCTTCGTCAAAGAGGTAAGCTTCCATACCCCATAATTTCAATTTCGGGATTTTGATTAAAAATAGGTCATGAGAAGTATGATTCTTGGGTGTAATAGTATTATGGATACATGCATGTACAAATTAGGTTTGTGGGAAGATTGTTGAACACAAATAAGTAAAGATTGGGTTGGGAAATGAAGGAAATCTTGTAAAAGAGCTTAGAAATCAAGATGCACAACTAGTGTTTGATAAAATGCTCAAATGAGATGAAACCATGAATATCTCCCTAATTTGTGTTAAATTTTGTTATGTCTCAAAGTAGATTGGGATTGCTTGAATTTCCGGAACGTTGTAGTAACTTAAGGAAAGCTTAAACAAGGTATGTTGGCTAAACTTTCTCTCTTAGAATCGAATTCCATAAATGTTTTCATAAGTTCAAGAATGGTTGGCTCAAAGTTCATAAATCTTATATTCCGTGTTATTACCCATAAACATGACTATTCCGAAATGAGCCTTATGAATAAAGATATATATTCTAAGTATGAGTTGCGTAGTAAAACGTTACGGCTTTGAGTCGTGTTTCAAATAAAGGCTAGTATGCCAAATTGTGTGAGAAAACTCGATATGGTTGATACTCCTAATTGCTCTTATGTGTACCAAATGTATTTGATTGATTGTGTCTAGTTGTTGGTAATCTATAAAGATGTTTGAAATGAATAGAATGAATTTGTGTTGCAAGAATATAGGTGCAAGATGTGTCTCAATGCTTTCAAGATACTATTTTGTCAAATGAGAATGTGTTAAAAATGTGAAACATGTGCTAAAATACCTAGACTTCAAGTCGAGTTTGATTTGAGATGGTTATGCCGAAATGTGTGAAATCCTCTTTATGCTTACGACCTATAATTGCTCTCGTATGTACCTATTATCTTGAATTGGAATGTTTAATGTTGAAATTGTTATTGGTGTGAAATATGTGGAAAGAGCTTAAGTTATGAAATGTGGCCTAGTGCCAAGTATGATGTGATAATTGTGGCCCCAAGTGCCGATGAACTGATATATGTTAAATAAATTTGAAATCAGATGATTGATGAAATATGAAAATGTCTTGGTGAGACGGCCTAGCCGATCGGGCAGTGATCGGATGCCATGCTGCACACATGGTGGTACTGTGCTGATATTGAAACCGGAAAGTGAGAATGAAATTGTGATTGAGATACATGTCTCAAATGAGGAAACCTAGCCGAACGGGTCGTGATCGGACTCCGCGCATGAAAGCGGTGGTATTGCGGATGATGATGTAACAGTACTAAATGTCTCCAAGGGATATGACCTAGCCGGCCGGGTCGTGATAGGACTTCGTACTAAGATTCATGGTGGAATATTTATATGTATATATATTGGCACAAAAATTGTGATTGAAATTGGGAGTTGGTTTTGATGTGCAGGTTGTCAACAATGTTATTGCGAACAGTGGTATTGTGAATCGGTATTAAATATCTTCTATCCAATAAAAGTATTGTCTTCATATCCCGAGTTTTATTTTTTTTTTACCATATGAACTTTCGTATATTGAAAAATTGTTATGTTTAGCTTGGCCTTTGGATATCATTGATTGTTACTTGTTGTTTACATGATTGTCTTTCCTTATATTGGCATTCTATTTTGAAAAAGGACTTTTAGCTATTCATACTAGTGCTATTCGACGGCGCTAACGTCCCTTTTACCGGGGGCGCTAAATCTTTAAAGGGATGTAGGTGATTCCATAGCAGGCAGTGTTGGTCGCAGCTAGTGGCGCATCCTCTTATCAGCCGACATGGTGAGCCCCATTTTATTTCGGGGTCCTTTACCAATCGTTTATTAAGTACTTTGTATTTTGAGGTACAGTTGGAGCCTTGTTGCTGGCATTTCCATATTACTCTTAAATTGTATTTAGAGGCTCCGTAGACAGGTTGTGGGTGGTGTTTCATAATGGGGAATTGAGTTAGTAATATTGATATTTGGCAAAGATGTATAAGACTTATAATATTTTAAAAATTATGAACGAAGCTGCTAATGGAAACAAAATGGGAGTTATTAATGAAATACTTACAAAGTATGATTAATGGAGTTCATCTCCTCTTTATTCATGAATTAGTTTGGGTAGAATGAAACCTAACAGGCTTGCTCAGTCGGGTTTACTCGGTTGAGTGCCGAACGCGCTCCTCGGCTTTTGGGGCGTGACAAACATGATATCAGAGCCTAAGGTTTTAAAGTGTCCTAGGATATCTCGGAGCCGTGTCTAGAAGAGTGCTTCTTATCGGTGTGTTGTCGACCACATCTATAAGTTTGAGGCTATTCGGACATTTAGGAATTTCACCCTTCTATGATACTCCAGATCGTGCGGTAGAACCAAAGGTAGGGAGCTAATTTCCTTGCTATGTCTTATTCCCAAGATGAGTAATCTTGATACAATAATCCACGAGTTTGAAGAAGTAAGGAGGGATTGACCCCACCATTGAATCTGAGGGAGATTGGCCAAGAGTTTGTTAGGAGAATGTATCGAGCCATGGAAGGATTGGTAGAACTTGTTGCTAAGGGGAGTACCCTTGTTCCTATTAATGTCACTGCACCACCAGATCATGTAGTATATCAGTATGTTACCAACGTACATTAGGGATGTGGAGTCGAGGGGTATCGATTAAGCTATTGCCCTATCAACCTAAAGTCACCAAGTAAGTCACACCTTAGTACATCAATACGAACAACATAAAATTTCTACTTGTTGTATAAGTACATCCATATTGAAGAGTTCTCATACACATGGTCTTAACAAGATGTTGAATCATAAAACATTGCATGCACCTACTCTTTGAACGAGACGCATTATTCGTGAATCCACTCTATTACAAATTCTCCTATTTACATCCTCTTGTGGAATTGAGTTCTATAGTTATGTCCTTTAATTGAGTTATAACTCTAGGATTAATACTTCCCACTTGCTTTCCTAAATTCCCAACAAGGGACTATACCCGAAGAATTTCTTACAGAATCTTTTTATTTCAATGAACAACATGTGCTCACTTGTGCCTATGCATGCACCGTAGTAATGTTTACCTATGTGGTGTCAAGTTCCATGTAAAGCATCCCAGCGTTGCGATCCTTCTCGAGTCACTCTTTTTCTCACTGGTGTATATGGCTTATATGGTTTGAACAGTCATTCTACTCTCCTGCGGGTATCATCATGAAACCTTCTCACTGTCTAGTAACATAAGAGTATACCTTAGCACCTATCATATGAGTGCATGTCAATCGAAATGGTCACCGTGTGCATAAAGTCTCCCTGAAAGATCTTGTGTCGCCATCTTAGCATAACTTTCATGTCCACTTGCGACATCCCGCAGTGAGTAGCTCACTTTGCTCACAGTATTGTGGTTGCTTGTGAAGTGGTCTTGTATTGCAATTTAGGATTTAGTATAGCAGAAGCATGTCGCGCTCATAACAAATGTTTGTCTCCTCTTTATACCTCCACAACATGCGTTAATTGTGTTCCTTGGTTAGTGAATTCACTGTGCTAGTTTCCCAATACTTATTTGATAACCATGAGAGAACTTGTCCTTCTATCTGTCACTATAACACTTCCTTTCTCATAAGGACCCTCAATAGGCTCTCCATCAAGACCAAATGCACATTTGGGGGTTATCATAGCATAACGCCTACTTCTCATGTTTTCCTCTCTTTCATTAGCATCTGGGTACTTCTCAAGTCAAAATCCATGGAGAACTCATCATGAACATCTGCAAACCTTCCATGATTATGTTTTACTGTCTCGTTGGGTTCGGTTGTGTCACGACCCAGATTTTTCCCACCATCAGGCGTCGTGATGGCGCCTACTAACGGAGCTAGGCCAGCCATACATTAAACATTCGCTATTGAACCTCAACAATAATATATACTAACAACAGTTAAAGAACTGCGGAAGACTTTAAGTTTAAAAAAATGATATAATAAAGCGGAAGTTTGAAGCACCTCTCTACCCAAAATCTGGTGTCACTAACTCACGGACTACTATAGAATACTACAACAAGTCTGAATGAAAGAAATACACATGTCTGTCTCGATACAATGAAAACAACTGAAATAAGGAAAGGGACTTAGGCCTGCGAACGCCAGCTAGGCTACCTCGAGAGTCCCTGGACTGAAGATAGCTCCCGGATAAGAATCCTACTGCTGCTGTCCGAAAGCTGCTCCTGGATCTGTGCACAAAGAAATGCACAGGAGTGTAGCATCAGCACAACCGACCCCATGTGCTGGTAAGTGCCTGGCCTAACCCCGGCGAAGTAGTGACGAGGCTAGACCGGACTACCAAACCAACCTGTACAATTTTTATATACAAATGTGCGACAAAAGGAAAGAAAATACTGAAACTAAACAGTTAAAAGGGAGGGAAACATGCTATGGGGAAAGTACAATTGGATATAAAGTTCATCAGCGTAATTAAGAAACATGGCACAACAATAATTATCAAAGAATAAGAAGTTCAATAGTTGCACGGCATCACCCTTCGTGCTTTTACTCTCAATCTCACCCAAACCAATCAAATAAAATGCACGGCATCACCCTTCGTGCTTTCCCTCACATAGCTCTCATCTCATGGCACGGAACGCATAATGCCCGTACCGAGTGCGAAATGCTGTCTTAGGGACATCTATCTTTGAAAACACTTTTGCGCCCTGAAGCTGGTCAAACAAATCATCAATCCTCGGCAGTGGATACTTGTTCTTTATCGTCACCTTGTTCAATTGCCGGTAATCAATGCACATCCTCATCGATCCATCCTTTTTCTTCACAAATGACACTGGCGCACCCCAATGAGAGACACTAGGCCTGATGAAACCCTTCCCTAGCAAATCTTGCAACTGGTCCCTTAACTCCTTCAACTCTGGCGGGGCCATACGATACGGCGGGAGAGAAATGGGCTGCGTGCCTGGAGCCAGATCAATACAAAAATCAATATCCCTGTCGGGCGGCATACCCGGCAAGTCTGAGGGGAAAACCTCTAGGAACTCCCGAACAATAGGAACTGAGTCAATAGAAGTAACCTCTGTGCTGGAATCACGAACATATGCCAAATAAGCTAAACACCCCTTCTCGACCATTCGTCGAGCCTTAACATATGAAATAACACTGCTGGTGGCATGACCTGGGGTCCCTCTCCACTCCAATCGAGGCAAATCTGGCAAAGCCAAGGTCACGATCTTGGCGTGATAATCCAATATAGCATGATACAGGGACAACCAATCCATCCCTAATATAACGTCGAAATCTACCATGTCTAAAAGCAATAAATCAACACGGGTCTCAAGACCCTCAAACACTACCACACAGGAATGATGAACTCGGTCGACCACTATAGAATCACCCACCGGTGTAGATACATAAACAGGGATACCCAAAGCATNGGTTAGTTTGTGGCCTTGAACTTCGAGGGCGGCCCGATATCCTCTATTCGTTGCATTGCATGAACTGGCATCCCCAACCCTATGTCTCATATGAATCCCAAAGCACGTCTACTGCCCCCACTCCGTGTACATGATGTTCTTTCTTGACTTAAACCACTAGCCTCGGCCTTGATAGCCTTAAACATAAGAAATGACACTGCGGGTGGCATGTCCTGGGGTCCCTCTCCACTCCAATCGGGGCAAGTCCGGTAAAGCCAAGGTCACGGTCTTGGCGTGACAATCCAAGATCGCATGATACGGGGACAACCAATCCATCCCCAATATAACATCAAAATCAACCATGTCTAGAAGCAATAGATCAACACGGGTCTCAAGACCCTCAAATACTACTACACAGGAACGATGAACTCTGTCGACCACTACAGAATCACCCACTGGCGTGGATACATATACAGAAATACCCAAGGCATCACGGGGCATAGCCAAGTAGGGAGCAAAATAAGATGACACATATGAATACGTAGACCCAGGGTCAAATAGCACTGAAGCATCCTTGTCACAGACCAGAATAGTACCTGTAATAACTGCATCGGAAGACTCAGCCTCTGGCCTGGCTGGCAAAGTATAACACCGAGGCTGAGCCCCACCTCCCTGAACTGCATCTCTAGGACGATCAACCACTGGCTGTCCTCTGCCTCTGCCGGTCCGAGCTCCACCTCTACGGTCCCTACCTCCACCTCTATGATCCCTGCCTCCGCCTCTAGCTGGCTGGGCGGGCTGTGGATCACCTGCTGCCTGAATCGTGGGGCGAGGACCCTGCTGCTGAGAGCCGCCCGATGCTCGAGGGCAAAACCTGACAATGTGACCGGGGTCACCATAACCATAACAAGACCTCGGCTGCTGCGACTGTTGGCCCTGTCGACTAGAATGTCCTCCCCTGAAGCTCTGAAGTGGGGGTGCACTGATAGGCTGCTGATCTGAATAATACTGCTGAGAACCTCCGCTGCCTGGAGCACCATGAGAAACCTGAAGCGCAGACTGAAAGGGCCTCGGTGCCTGACCTCTACCATATGAATCCCTACCTCCAGATGAGGTACCACTGAATCTACCAGTATGACGAGGCCTCTTGTCCGACATCTGACCACCTCCCCGAGTGAGGGCCATCTCAACTCTACCGGCCGCATTGGCCGCCTCCTGGAAAGAGATATCACTACTAACTCCCATGGCCATCTGAAGACGGATCGGCTGAATCAATCCATCAATGAATCTCCGGACCCTCTCTCGCTCTGTAGGGAGTATCACAACTGCATGGCGTGCCAGGTCGATAAATCTAGTCTCATACTGTGTAACTGTCATGGAGCCCTGCTGGAGGCGCTCAAACTGCCTACGAAGTGCCTCCCGCTGAGTGACGGGGAGAAACTTCTCCAAGAATATCTCCGCGAACTGATCCCATGTCAAAGCTGGAGACCCTGCTGGTCTAGATAGGCAAAAATCTCTCCACCAAGTCTTGGCGGACCCTGCAAGCCTGAAGGTGCAAAAATCGACCCCGTTGGTCTCCACTATACCCATAGTCCTGAGAATCTCATGACAACTGAATAGAAAATCCTGGGGATCCTCTGATGAAGCACCGCTGAAAGTGGTGGTGAAGAGCTTGGAGAACCGATCAAGTCTCCACAAAGCATCCGAAGACATGGCCGCTCCATCACCGGCCTGAGCTGTAATACCTGGCTGAGCTGCCGCAGCTGGCTGAACCACTGGGGCATGAGTCTGTGGAGCTACCTGCTCCGGAGTGCGCGTAGCAGGAGTCTGAACCCCTCCTCCAGCCTGAGAAGTGGCTGGTGCTACTGGCAGCAAACCCGCTCTAGCAACACTATCCATAAAGCCTGCCAACCTGACTAGAGCATCCTGAAGGTCTGGGGTGAACATGACCCCTCCTGGGACCTGAGCTGGGCCCGTCTGAGTTGCTGGGGCTGGAACCTCCTCATCATAGTCAATATGAGGCTCCACCTCTGGAACTGCCGTCTGGGGCTGGGCTCTGCCCCTGCCTCGGCCTCTGGCACGGCCTCGGCCTCTGCCCCTCGCAGGCGCTGCTCTGGGCTCGGACTGCTGCGCGGTAGAAGAAGAAGCACGTGTTCTCGCCATCTGCGAAAGAACAGAGTAGAAGGACAATCAGTATTGGAGAAACAGAATCGCACGACAAGAAAGAACAAAAGTGAAATTTTTCCTAACTCTGTAGCCTCTGGGGGATAAATACAGACGTCTCCGTACCGATCCCTCAGACTCTACCGAGGTTGTCCGTGAGTTGTGAGACCTATGTAACCTAGTGCTCTGATACCAACTTGTCACGACCCGGATTTTTCCCACCATCGGGCGTCGTGATGGCGCCTACTAACGGAGCTAGGCCAGCCATACATTAAACATTCGCTATTCAACCTCAACAATATAATATACTAACAACAGTTAAAGAAATGCGGAAGACTTTAAGTTTAACAAAAAGATATAAAAATGCGGAAGTTTGAAACACATCCCTACCCAAAATCTGGTGTCACTAGCTCACGGACTACTATAGAATACTACAACAAGTCTGAATGAAAGAAATACACATGTCTGTTTCGGTACAATGAAAACAAACTGAAATAAGGAAAGGGACTTCGGCCTGCGAACGCCAGCTAGGCTACCTCGAGAGTCCCTGGACTGAAGATAGCTCCCGGATAAGAATCCTACTGCTGCTGTCCGAAAGCTGCTCCTGGATCTGTGCACAAAGAAATGCACAGAGTGTAGCATCAGCACAACCGACCCCATGTGCTGGTAAGTGCCTGGCCTAACCCCGGCGAAGTAGTGACGAGGCTAGACAGGACTACCAAACCAACCTGTACAATTTTTATATACAAATGTGCGACAAAAGGAAAGAAAATACTGAAACTAAACAGTTAAAAGGGAGGGAAACATGCTATGGGGAAAGTACAATTGGATATAAAGTTCATCAGCGTAATTAAGAAACATGGCACAACAATAATTATCAAAGAATAAGAAGTTCAATAGTTGCACGGCATCACCCTTCGTGCTTTTACTCTCAATCACACCCAAAGCAATCAAATAAAATGCACGGCATCACCCTTCGTGCTTTCCCTCACATAGCTCTTATCTCATGGCACGGAATGACCCTTCGTGCAAATATAATCAAATCAGAGCACGGAATGTACCTTCGTGCATAAATAGTCAAACATAGCACGGAATGACCCTTCGTGCAAATATAATCAAGAATAGCACGGAATGACCCTTCGTGCAAATATAATCAAGAATAGCACGGAATGACCCTTCGTGCAATTTCACTCTTCCTCACCCAAATAACAGTCACAACCAAACGGGCAAGGGGAATAAACAAGCAATATGAACTGTCCCGGCAAGGGAATAACACAAATAACAACCAAGTCCCGGCAAGGGAACAATAACAATATCTTTCACAACCCGGCAAGGGCAATACTCACTGTAATCAAACCATCCCGGCAAGGAATTAATCACAACTCCTTTCAAAACGTTCATCTCTTACTCAATAGTATTCAACATTCGAGCCAATGCTCCAAAATATTAATATTTCACAACTTATCCTCTGACTCTTCACTTTTGCAGAAAAACATTTTTGTAGCTTAGAAGAGTTCCAAATTATCTCATAAACAAGTACAAACAAAGACCCACGATCATGCTAGACTCCGGTGTATAGACACTCGTCACCACGCCTATACACCGTACTCGATCAATTAGCAAATAGCATTCATGATACCCTAATCCTATTCCCTCAAGCCAAAGTTAAGTCAAACACTTACCTCGGTCCGAAAATAGCAATCAAGCCTCTAGCACCGCCTTTCCTCTAGAATTCGTCTCCGAAGCAACGGTATCTAATCATAATTAATTCAATAATATCAAATGAGGCTCAACAACATAATCCCATAGCCTAGAAATGAATTTCCTACCATTCTTCCAAAAATAGCAAAATCCGACACCGGGCCCACATGGTCCAAACTCGAGGCTCGGACCAAATTCCAATCACCCATAACCCCACGAGTTCAAATAGGATAATTTATTTCAAGATTCGACCCCAAGTTGAGGTTGAATCGCCCAAAATTCCCAAAACCCTAGTTCTACCCGAAACCTCCATTTTCTACCTTGAATTTCATAATTTAGGGCTAGGGATTTGATAGATGATGATAGGAAATGAAGAAGATGAGTTAAATGATACTTACCCAAGGAACTTTGATGAAGGTTAGCTCTAAAATTCGCCTAAGTGCTGTGGAGAAGACAAGGTTGGAGACAAATGGGAAAAATCCCGAAATAGCTACTGTTTTGACCAGGAACGCATAATGCCCGTACCGAGTGCGAAATGCTGTCTTAGGGACATCGGATGCCCTAATCCTCAGCTGGTGGTAGCTGAAAACACTTTTGCGCCCGAACTGTGCACGCAAATCGAGGCAACCAAAAGTGAGGTTTGCAAGGCCTCGGAAGCGTGGAGAAAGGGAGAAACACGGTGATGATCCTTTGGGTCGTCACAGGTTGTCTTTACACACCCGACTTCTAGAGTCATTGGATGTGTCATTATCATGTGCGGGGAGTTTTGCTACCCTTGGTATTCCACCTCCCTGGGTGGATAGGAGTGTTATTTGTCTTTCTCCCCGGAACATCATGTTAACCATTAGAACCCTCTAACCAATACATGATTTCATCCCAATATGAAGATGTCCTAGCTATGTGGTTTCACTCGTGAAAGGTTGAGATTAGATGGCTTTAGAGTTTTGCACAAATCATGAGCATATTGATTTGGAAGACAAGTTGTCGTATCTTTAGTTCTCTCATATAGGATCAATTATCAGGAAGGGATAAGCTGTTTGAAATATGATAATCTCATATGTGTTCAAATTCTTTTCATCCTCATGGGCTTGTGGCATAGATTCCTTGTGTCAGTTAACGTTAGGAATATAATTCAACTTTACGCATTCAAGGTGCCAGAGTATTCTGATTCTTGATAAACTGATTTTCCCTACACTCCAGGAGACGACTGGGTTACGTACTTGAATATTCCTCCTTAATGATTCCTATTGCCAATGTCTTAGTTACCCCTATGCCTCATTTGTCTAATAATTGATGTCGTCACAATGATTAACCATGTCAGTATTATTAGAAGTAATCTTCGTGTCTCTTAGCATATAACCTCATGAAATACTCTGCTCAGCATATTAATGGATTCCTGAATAATTCCAGCCTAATATTAAACTCCGTTGTTCCTTATTGTATTAAATCTATTGGGTATTGAAAGTTCAAACTTGTCATAGAGGAAGCATCACCGTGTGATCACATATATTCGATAGGTAATTTTATGGTCAATTCAGGATAGCACATCTTAGAGTAATTGTTGAAGATCATCAAAGGTTTAGCGTGGGTGTTCGCGTAGAGATTTAGAGTTTAGGAAGGTGAATGGGTTATTCTCAATATTTTCCCTCTAAAGATGTTATGTGAATTGATAATGAAGGTGAAATAAGTGTAGTTCACATTAGGCCGCGCTATGAGCATGATGTTTCCCCATCGTTGTTCTCCAGGTATTCTGTGTTTTCATACGTTTATGTCTAAGAATGTAGTCCCTTGTGTATCATTTCGGTGGAGGCAATGGATAGTTGTCCTATGAAGGGTATCTATTTGTCATCCTTGTTAGGTAAGTTTGGGGGTGGAGATTGTTTCCGTGAATGTGTTATGGCGAAGTCTGTAAGTATAAGAGGCCACATTGAAGGCCGAGAGTATTGTAGAAATAAAGTATTTTCTCTTGCTTATATAGCAATTGGTTTTGACTTGAAAGGTACCTTATAGGTATTATGATATAGAAATGTGCAGTTCATGTCAAGGTATCCCTATGATAATGTAGTGCTTGTAATGCTGAGATTAGTATTATTGATATATACATTGTGGTGCTTTGTCTAGTTGTGGATGTCTTGTTAGGACGGTTTGGTGATTCTCTGTCAGGTGGATAGGCCTAATTACAAAGAAGACGCTGCTGAAATTTCTGAAAAATTAAGGAGTTAGTCAAAATTTAGGGACCTGAGGTAGGTTAGAAAAGGGATATATTGTGTTAAGTTCTTGGGGCGGACTCTACTCCTCATTCGAGGACGAATGATCCTATGGAGGGGGGAGAATGTAAGGCCCCAAAAAATTTTGCTAAGTAATTTAGGATTTCGTAGTGCCGGGTAGGATAATTATAATATTTTATGTGCTATTAACATGATGGGCATCAATTGGATTTGTTAAATAAGTGCATAAGTCTTATAATAAGTAATGAGGGGTCTAATGAGAAGTCTAAGTCTAAGCCAAGTTGGAAAATTTGCATAATAGTCTAAAATTCCAAATACGTTCGCACAAGTCCACACTTTGAAAAAGCATATCTATATATATTTAAGGTTTTATGTGATGAAAAACCTATCAAATGAAAGATCTTCGAGTCTAGTTTCTAAATCTTTAAATCGTTCGTCATTCGGACATTCCTACCCAAAGTTATGCTCAAATTACCAAAGGCTGGATTTGCGATCAATTTAGCGATCGCAAAACGACTCTGCGGACCGCATACGCGTCGCATAGTGAGGCAGAGTCGGGCAAAAATTATGTTGTCGCATGTTGATTATGCTGTCGTATAATTGATTATGCTGTCGATTATGCTATCGCATAATGATTATGCTGCAAGTCTGCTGCCCACATATCGATTATGCTATAGCATAATTGCACCACATATTTGACTTCGAGGGTCATTTTTGGAAATTTTCATATCCGAACCCACTTTGATAAATAAGCTTTGGGGCTTCATTTGGGGCTATTTTATACTAATTCTAGAGAGAGGTGAGAGCATTCTAGAGAGAGAAGGAGGAAGCCTAACATTATAACCATTCGATCTTTCATCAATCTTCAAGAATCAAGGAAACCAATCACAAGATCTTCATCTAAGAGGTAAGGTTCTATACACTAGACTTTAATTTCGAGTTTTGGGTATAAGATGGGTTATTGAGGTATGATTCTTGGGTGTAATATTATTATGTATACATGCATGTACAAATTAGGTTTGTGGGAAGATTGTTGAACATAAATAAGTAAAGATTGGGTTGGGGAATGAGGGAAATCTTGTAAAAGAGCTTTGAAATCAAGATGCACAACTAGTATGTGATTAAATGCTCAAATGAGCTGAAACTATGAATATCTCCCTAATTTGTGTTCAATTTTGTTACGTCTCAAAGTAGATTGGGATTGCTTGAATTTCCGGAACGTTGTAGTAACTTAAGGAAAGCTTAAACAAGGTATGTTCGCTAAACTTTCTCTCTTGGAATCGAATTCCATAAATGTTTTCATAAGTTCAAGTATGGTTGGCTTTCAAAGTTCATAAATCTTGTATTCCGGGTTATTAAACATTAACATGGCTATTCTGAAATGAGCCTTATGTATAAAGATATATATTCTAAGTATGAGTTGTGTATTAAAACGTTACGGCTTTGAGTCGTGTTTCAAATAAAGACTTGTATGCCAAATTGTGTGAGAAAACTCGATATGGTGGATACTCCTAATTGCACTTATGTGTACCAAATGTATTTGATTGATTGTGTCTAGTTGTTGGTAATCTATAAAGATGTTCGAAATGAATAGAATGAATTTGTGTTGCAAGAATATAGGTGCAAGATGTGTCTCAATGCTTTTAATATGCTATTTTGTCAAATGAGAATGTGTGAAGAATGTGAAACATGTGCTAAAATGCCTAGAATTAAAGTCGAGTTTGATTTGAGATGGTTATGCCGAAATGTGTGAAATCCTCTTTATGCTTATGACCTATAATTGCTCTCGTATGTGCCTATTATCTTGAATTGGAATGTTTAATGTTGAAATTGATATTGGTGTGAAATATGTGGAAAGAGCGTGGGTTATGAAATGTCGCCTAGTGCCAAGTATGATGTGATAATTATGGCCCAAAGTGCCGATGAACTGATATATGTGAAATAAATTTGAAATGAGATGATTGATGAAATCTGAAAATGTCTTGGTGAGACGGCCTAGTCGATCGGGCAGTGATCGGACGCCATGCCGCACACATGGTGGTACTGTGCTGATATTCCGGAAAGTGAGAATGAAATTGTGATTGACATACATGTCTCAAATGAGGCAACCTAGCCGATCGGGTCATGATCGGACTCCGCACAAGAAAGCGGTGGTATTGTGGATGATGATGTAACAGTATTAAATGTCTCCAAGGGAGATGACCTAGCCGGTCGGGTCGTGATCGGACTCCGTGCTAAGATTCACGGTGGAATATGTATATGTATATATATTGGCACAGAAATTGTGAATTAAATGGGAGTTGGTTGTGATTTGCATGTTGTGCACAATGGTATTGTGAACTGTGGTATTGTGAATCGGTATAAAATATCTTCTATCCAATAATAGTATTGTCTTCATATCCCGAGTTTCATTTTTTTTACCATATGAACTATCGTATATTGAAAAATTGTTATGTTTAACTTGGCCTTTGGATATCATTGATTGTTACTTGTTGTTTACATGATTGTCTTTCCTTATATTGGCGTTCTATTTCGAAATAGGACTTTTAGCTATTCGTACTAGTGCTATTCGACGGCGCTAACGTCCCTTTTGCGGGGGCGCTACATCTTTAAATGGATGTAGGTGTTTCCATAGCAGGCAATATTGGTCGCAGCTAGTGGCGCATCCTCTTTTCAGCCGACATGGTGAGCCCCATTTCATTTCGGGGTCCTGTATCAATCGTTTATCATGTACTTTGTATTTTGAGGTATAGCCGGAGCCTTGTTGCCGGCATTTCTATATTACTCTTAAGTTGTATTTAGAGGCTCCGTAGACAGGCTGTTGGTGGTTTTTGATAATGGGGAATTGAGTTAGAAATATTGATATTTGGCAAAGATGTATAAGACTTGTAATATGAAAATTATGAACGAAGCTGCTAATGGAAATAAAATGGGAGTTGTTAATGAAATACTTACAAAGTATGATTAATGGAGTTCATCTCCTCTTTATTCATGCATTAGTTTGGGTAGAATGAAACTTAACAGGCTTGCTAAGTCGGGTTTACTCGGTTGAGCGCCGGTCGCGCTCCTCGGCTTTTGGGGCGTGACAAAATATTTGCAGAAAACCTATTAAAATCAAGACCTCAATCTTAGGGTAAACCAAAGTTAGTTAGGAATAAGATAGGGAAAGATCAGAAGACATCGAGGTGGAAGTACTAAAGAATTAAAGAAGAAATACCAAAATAAACATGAAACTGTTTCAGATCTGAGAAGATCTAAACGAATTCCCCCTAAAATTAGCCAGATTCATAAAATAAACAGACCTTGAACCAAATCTGGTTTAAACCGAAGATTTGAAACCCTAAAATATGAAGATATTTGTACTCACAGGTATTAGGGTGAACATAAGCGGAAATAGTCAAGGCATGAAAGATTTTGAACCAGGTCTGGCTCGAGCTTGGCCAGATTTGCTTTGCCATGCTAAGAAGCAACTAACTAGGGTCATAGACAAGTAACCAGCGATGGAGAGAGACCGATAATGTAAGGGAATCCATGGCTGATTCGATTTTAGGTCAGAATCGGAGGAGATAACAAGTGACGGCGCTAGGGTTAGAGAGGGTGAGAGGTGAGAGCATATGAGGGTGACGGGTTTGGAAGAAATGGGTAGGGTAAGGGGTTTTTGCTATATTAAAAAGGGTCGGTTGATTTAGGGTCATTGATCTTTTTAGATCAACGGCCAGGATTGAACGTTAGGTGGGGCGGTTGAAATTAATCGGGTATTTAGGTCTGGGTTTGGGTCGGACAGGTAGGGGGTAATTGGGCTGGGTAGATTTTGGGTTTGCTTTTATAAGGTATTGGGCTGGTAGATTTTAGGCTAAAAATTGAAATAAAAGAGGTTATTTGTTAAATAACCCAAATAATTGATTAAAAAATAATTTGTAAAATAATTACCAATTATTAAAAATGAATGTCATGCATAGAAATGTTTTAAAATAGTTATTTAGTATTTTAAAATGCAAATGACTAATTTCTGGTAAAATAATAGAAAAATTTACGCATGGGCTATGATTGCAAAGTTATTGCAATTATAGCCAAAAGGTGCCAATTTGGCTATTTACGAAATAATTTGGACTCAATAGGACCATAATACTAATATTAAATCAAGACATGTTCTAAATTCGCTTGTGATGCAATTTTATAATTATTTATATGAAAAAATATTGAAATAAATTAATTTAAAGATGTAAAAATTATGGGAAAATACCCATTAATGCTAATGCATAGTTTTTCAAGGTATATGTGCATTTCAAAAAATATTATAGGGAAAAATTGGGTATCAACAAGTATTTTGGAAGAATTTCATAAATTTGGGTTAAAGTGAATTACAATATTATCAATGTCCGTTTGGGATTCCGAGTCAGGGAATAGCTCCGTATGGTAATTTAGTACTGGGACCGTGCCCGGATATGGATTTGAAGATCCGTAGGTCATTTTGGTGTCATTTAGCAAAAGTTAGAAATTTAAAGGTTTTTGAGATGTTTGACTGGGAGTGGACTTTTTGATATCGGGGTCGGATTCTGATTTCGGAAGTTGGAGTAGGTCAATGTCTTATATTACTTGTGTGCAAAATTTGAGATCAATCGGACGTGATTTGATAGGTTTCGGCATTGAATGTAGAAGTTTGAAGTTCTAAAGTTCATTAAGCTCGAATTGGGGTTCGTGATTTTAGCGTTGTGTGATGTGATTTGAGGCCTCGAGCAAGTTCCTGTGAGGCTTCGGCAGTGCACATTTTATATGTATATGTTGGTTCGTGCCGTTCGACCCTCGGCAGTGCATAGATTAATATTTATGTTGGATCGGGTCGTACGACATCGACATGACTTGCCCATGATTGAATATATTGGTTTGGAATTTATAATGAATGATATTGCCTTGTTTGTTTAAGATAAATTGTTAAATGATGAGAAATAAACTTTAAGATTTCTTAATTATAAAAGAATTGCTTACTTAATTCAAATAATGGGCTCACAGCTGTTTTATATAACTCATGTTTAAATCATATCATTGACATTTTTTGTATAGCCCATAGTAAGTGTCGGAGTTGACCCCATGTCACTACTTCTTCGAGGTTAGACGGGATAGTCGCTGGGTACACGTTATTTTCGTACTCATACTACACTTGCTGTACATTTTGTTGTACAAGCACATGTACGTCTAGTGGCCTTGTGGGAGCAGTGGTGTGGCTGATACGAGGACTTAGGTGAGCTGCATCTTATGTTACGATCCACAACCAGCAGAGTCTCCTTCAGAGTATTTATATTTTTCTCTCCTGTCCAAAGTTGTATTCCAGACAGATGATGTATTTTATGTTATTTTTCCTAGTTGATGCTCATGCACTATGACATCGGGTTCTGGGGTGATTATGGGTTATTCAGTATTGAAATTTGTAAAAACGCTATTACTTACTTTGAAATTTCCATCTTCTACTATTTAATTGGTGGAAAACTACTATTTTAGAAACATTAAAATGAGAACCAAAGTAATTATTTATTGTTGGCTTGCCTGACAGCGGTGTCCGGCGCCATCACGACCTTTAATGGATTTTGGGTCGTGACAGTTATGACTTGAACCTCGTCACTACTCCACTGAGGTTAATCTCGGTACTTACTAGGTACCTCTTTAGTGTACTCATGCTACGCTTCTACATATTTTTGTGCAGATCCATGTACTTTTGAGTGTGTCAGTCTTCAGCTAGCTGTTGTAGATTTGCTACGGAGACTTCAAGGTATACCTGCTATTACGCTCTCTCTGGAGCTTTACTTCATTACCATTTACTTTCATTCGAGACAGTGATGTATTTGACATTCTTAGTTACTCTTAGTAGAACCTATGACTCAGTATCACCTGGTTTTGGGATTTAAAAAGTTGTATTATGATATTGGCTATGTTTTGGGCAATTTTCTCTGCTTTATTTAATATTAAATTGTTATATCACGTCTGAGGTTGTTGTGTGATAGGATTACTTAATCGTAGAGAGTAGGTGCCATCACAATCCCTAAGGTGGGATTTTGGGGTCGTGAAGAATAAAATCCTTGTCATGCGAGAAGTCTAACTCCTAATGATGCAGATGATAAACATACTGTTGAGATGGTCAAAATCTTAAGTGAGAAACAAAGGCAAATTATGAAGCATCTCTCAAGGCAAGACCGGATGATGACAAAACTGAAGCAGGCGCTTTCAGTTGCATCCAATATGTCACGACCCAAATTCCACTGAGGGTCGTGATGGCGCCGGACACCACTGTCAGGCAGCTCTTAACAAATAGATACCAAGCCTATAGGATTTAAAATCAGAAATCCCGCTTATAGAATTAAAAATCAATTCAGTTAAACAAGTCAGTTTAATTCAGGTTAGTTCGTTTAAGGTAGCTTAATCAACTGTCCGCTTCTTTAAATGAGTTTTCAAACACCACCTTAATTTGCCACTGTTAGAAAGCATGTCTATAGGATCTCAAATATCCGTTTGAAACTATTCACAGTTGTATTGCATCAACGTAGTTATCCTCAATATCCTTGGTTGACTTTAGTATCTCTTCTACGACATCGACATCCTCAAAATCTAGTTCGATTGATTGTTGGTGTTCTACTCTAGCCTTCTCCTCTAGCTCCTCCCCGTATTTTTTAAAATCCCCTAGTATAATGGCAATTC